>NC_073272.2:17235681-17551136 GCF_029289425.2 Pan paniscus | reverse complement strand
CTCCCTAAACCATGCTGTAACCCAACCACCTTGGGCATGTGTTCTCAGGACCTCTTGAGGCTGTATCATGGGCCACAGTCACTCATATTTGGCTCAGAATGAACCTCTTCAAATATTTTAGAATTTGGCTTTTTTCATTAACACGTTATCTTTTCAAACCCTCAAGAATCTGGGGTCATTCTTGGTCACAAGTGTACATTGGCCTTCTGTTGGGGTATTGAGCTGTCAGAAACAATGAGAATTGTCTTTACAATTGAGCAGACGAGGGTCTAGAACATAGAAATAGGACCTGCTCGAAGGCCCAGAGCAGCAAAGACCACAATATTATTCTTGGGGCAAACAGGTTGGAACAGTGTAATATGCTACAAACAAAATCAAATGGTGACTGTCCCCTGTTTTTCCTAGTAACTTAGAAACAAGAACATGTCATCTGTTGTGGGAAATTCACTAAGTAAAACTGCCCCTCCCGAAGCCACTACTGTTTGTTTTTTTTTGTCAGCACTAAAAGCAGCAAACTATCCTAACTACATACGTATACCGGATTTGGATGTTTAATTTCAACTGTCAAAAAAAAAAAAAAAAGCAAAACTATTAATACTTTCCAATATAAACCGTAGACCACAAAGTGCCAGTGTTCAGAATAAGCCAGTCTCAGTAGGATGTGGCATGTTTGTAGGAAACCACACCTAGCAACCAGAAATTTATTATGCCTCTGGTCCGTTTATTTGAAAAAGAACACAGTCAATGTTGAAGGAAACAAAATAAACTTACAGTGAAAATATATTTGTAGAGCAGTTTCAAGCCCTTGGATGTAGCTAGATTAGCATTACTAATTTACAAGCATTCCATTCTTACTCAGTCTTTTTATTATGTGCATATGGGGTCAAAGAAAATAAACACTAAAGGGGAGAAACCTAGACCTCAATGCAGTCCAACATTTGAAAACTCTGTGCCGATGTTTTTTAAATAATGGAAAACATGAAAAATTCCTCCTTAATGATAATACTTAGCCATTTCATCTCTTCATTAACTCAAAGTTATCTGTCCACAAATACACACATTATCCTTTCCCATTCTCTCAACTGCCCTCTCTAGGGCAGTCACGCAGAGCATGTTTGGCAATGTCTGCAGAAAGTTTTGGTTGTTATAGCTTCATGAGGGTGCTACTAGCAACTAGTAGGCAGAGGCCAGGAATGCTGCTAAAGACCCTCCAGGGCACAGGACAACCCCCTACAACACACAATGATCCATCCTCAATGTCCATCATGCCACAGTGGAGAATCCCTGCCACATCTGGACATGGGCAATGCCTTGTATTTCCAGGAGGGGAACGAGATGAGAGAGGTGTGAGGAAGACCATTTCCTGCCTCACTCAATCTTCCATCCTTACAGCAGAGCACACACTTGCAGACTGATCAGCTAGAATTAACTCAGTAATTCCTAACTCAGGACAGAATATTCCAGAACGTTGAAGCTAGTAAACTGTTTACAAACATTTACATGCAACTTCCAGAAACTTAAGGTTCCCAGAAATAATTTGTGGTTTGTGGATCAACCTTTGTTTAAAAGAAAAAAAAAAAGACAATTGCTACCAAGAAATAATAAACAACAGGTTCCAAAATATTAAAAACCGGGATCTGTCTCTTGTCCAGTTTCTGCATGACATCATTTTAACATGCTAAAATTAGTCAAGAAAGAACATTCTACATTTACTTTCATGAATCAACAGAGAAACAGTTATTTTCACAGTTCATAAGGCATATAATCCTACGCTGGAAAGCCAAAGACAGCATAGCTACAAATGTTTAACATGTGTGATTATTATAAAGATGAGTATTTTTGCTCTTGCACACTTGCTCCCTCTTTTCTTTTCTCTTTTTTTCTAAGAGATGAGATTTCACTCTGTCACTCAGGCTGGAGCCCTTTTTGTTCTCTTTAAGGAAGTGGTGTACTCACAGGCTCGGTTCCGGGTTTTGTAAGTACAAGTATAGAGGCTGCAGGGCCTCGCTGGCATGAATCTCGGAATCTGGAACTTTCTCCACAGCAATTTGCCTGGAGAGGCTTGAAGAATGACCCTCAGGCTGTTCATCACCACCATCTTTAGCTTGAAATCTTGATCAGTTCCCAGTTAAGTTGCAGGAACTTAATAATCTAGAGGGATGAGGGCAGAGGAGGGAAAGCTGTAAACAACAGAAACTTAAGATGATGGAGAAACCTCTAAGCAGGACAATGTTCAGACTAGCAGTACACACCCTGAGGTGGAGGGAGGGAGGGCAGATGAGAGTCAACGGTTTATCCACTCTTGTTCCTCAAACTCATTGGTCCCCTCAGTGGAGGGCAGGGAGGGTCCTGAGGACTGACTCACATGCTTTGCCTTTCCCTCAGGGTTGGCGAATATTAGAAATCCAGAGAAAAGCTTCTCTTTATCCACAAGAATGAAAAACTGTTTACAGTACAGTTTCTTAAAAAAAAAAAAAAAAATTGCTCCAGGAAATCCCAATTAATTATCCAGCATGGTATTTACATGTACGAAGAACCCCAACATTAAAGCTCCCTCCAGGCTGACTAAAAACAAACATCTGCATCTAGATTGCATACAAAACAACAACAAAAAAAACAAAAACAAAACAAAAAACCCAAGATACATCCTGCCAAAATAGTCATGGACAGTTTTGAAATCTGAGCTTAAATATAATCTATGACTCTTTGCCAATTTTAGGTGTAACACAATGGCCCTTGAACACGGGAAAACAGACAAAGTTAATCCTGAATTCTCTCTCTACCTTTCACATGGTCACAGTCAAAGTCTCAGAAGATGAAGATGATGCTTTCCAAGGTATTCACTATGGTGTTCTGAAGTTATGGTAATATTAACTTTGAACACTTTCCCCACCACAATACTGCTTCATCCATTTTCCCTGAAAACTATCCCTATTCCATTCTGAAATTTTGAAAAAAAAAAAAAATCAATTCTTCTTGGTTACACATTCATTCCACTACAGATTTAGAAGTGTTTAGTCTGAGTACTTGAGACACATTCAAACAGATGTTCAGGACATCCTTTGTGCAACCATGACTGTGGTGTGGCTGCAAGGCCATGTGCTCTGGGCCTGCTAAGATCTCGGCCTCACATCCATTTGCACTCCTACCTGCCCACCAGCTACGTGGGCTTCAGATCTTCCAACTCCTTTCTTTCCCTCCAACCTGTGCAGAGGCTCTTTTTTGTATTTTTCATAGAGATACGGTTTTACCATGTTGGCCAGGCTGTTCTTGAATCCCTGATCTCAAGTGATCCTCCCACCTCAAGCCTCCCAAAGTGCTGGGATTACAGGTGTGAGCCACTGTGCCCGACCATCCCTGGCTAACTTTATTTTTTTTAGAGATGGGGGTTGGCGGGGTGGGGGGTTCTCACTATATTACCTGGGCTGGTCTCGAACTCCTGGACTCAAGCAATCCTCCTGCTTAACGGCCTCGCAAAGTGCTGGGATAACAGGTGTGAGCCACTGCATCTGGCCTGCTTATAGTTTTATGTGTGTGTTTGTGTATATACATTTTTGAACGGAGCATGTATGTCAAAATGCACCTTATTTAAGAGATGCAAATGTTTGACTCAGGATATCAAACATGGACTGGTAATCAACTTTCAAGGGATTATCTTGATGGTGCCTTGAGCTAAATAATAGTGATATAGGAGTTAAGAAGAAATTACTTAGGCAGATAGTGAGGATATGGGAGTCCTCAGTAAGGTTTTCCTTTTAATAAAAAGCAGCCCCCAAATCATTTTCTTTTCTAACAAAGAGCAGCCTGTAAAATTGAGCTGCAGACATAGACAAGCAAGCTGGAAGCTTGCACAGGTGAATGCTGGCAGTTGTGCCAATAGAAAAATACTACATAGGACTAGGCATGTTCAAAATGGCGGCTTCATCTTCCCTTTGCCAGCCAAGTATACAGTAAGGAGCAGACAAGATGGCATTGGCCAAGTAGAAAGCCCCTTTGCAAAATAAGATTAGGGTGGGGCGACCAGCCTTCCTGCGTGCTATGTAAATGTCACACCTGGTCGAACCAATCTGTGGCCCCTATGTAAATCAGACACCGCCTCCTCAAGCCTGCCTATAAAATCTGCTGCAGTCCGCCACTTGTCCCATTTTTGGACGCCTCTCTCGCAAGAGAGAGAGCTGCTCTCCTCTCTCCTTTCTTCTGCCTATTAAACTTTCCTCTCCTGAACTCCACGTGTGTGTCCGTGTCGTTAATCTTCTCCGTGTGAGACACCGAACCCAGGGTATTTACCCCAGAAAACAAAGCTGTGTCATTAGCACCCTGTTTTCAAATAACTTCCTTAACTGAATTAACTGAGCAGACTTAAAGAACAATAGGCCATTGGCAACTTCAATTTAGAATCTCACTCTGCTTTGTTTTTCTTAACAAAGAAAAACTTTATTATGGAAAACTTAAATTTTATACAAGTATAGTGAGAACACTATAATAAAACCACCCACGTACCCAATATTCCATTTCAACAATTGTCTGTTCATGGCCAATCAAGTTTTATTTATACATCTTCTATCCCCCCTCCTGCCATTTTTCCTCCCCAGCTTATTTTGAAGCAAATTCCCAGACATCCTATCAACTTATCCCTCATTGTATTTTTGAAATCAAAGGACACTTTGATCTCATCTCTTCCTCAAACAATCAGCAGCAAGCCTAGCCACCTCCACCCATTCCCCTAAACTGCCTTTGAAAAACCCGTAACCTATGAGCTTTGGAGGAGATTATTTCAGTACTAATTCCATCTCCCACATGGTGTGGCCAGCCTCGTGTCTACTTAAACTCTTTCTTTACTACAATGCTGAAACCGCCTTTGCAAAATTATAACTGAGGAAATTATGACAGTGAATAAAATCAGACCTAATCAACTCCATCTTGCTTCTAACCTTTAGGCTGTCCTTGTTCATTCCTGGACATAGGCCGAACTAACTTTGGGAAAGAATTCAGTTCATGGTGTGACTCTGAAACAAAATTGATAGCAGCCCTTTCCCAAAAAGACCCCCTTCTTGCCTGGGGACGAGTCTGCCTCTGCAGGACTAACAACTTAGCTAGTGGTTAGAAATTATAGTTTAGGGGTTGTGCAGCCTCTGGCTCAGAGTCTGAACCTCCCCAAATTGCTCCTTGGGATAACATCACTATTGTAAAACCTAAGATCAGTGCTTGAGATATTTTGCAGACCCTGCACTTGATGGATCAGCTGACACCACCCAGACCCGTAATCTGGCTCAACCAGTTCTGCCATCCTACCCAGGAACAAAAGACAGCAAGAAAACCTCACTTCAATCCCCTATAATTCCATCTCCAACCTGAGCAATCAGCACTCCCCACTTCTCAAGCCCTTACCCGTGAAATTATCTTTAAAAACTGATCCCTGGATGCTCGGGGAGACTGATTTGAGTTAATAATAAAACTCTGGTCTCCCACACAGTTGGCTCTATGTGAATTACTCTTTCTCCATGGCAATTCCCCTGTCTTGGTAAATCGATTCTGTCCAGGCAGCGGGCAATGTGAACTCATTGGGCGGTTACAATGCCCCGTGGTCTTTCTTTGTGCAGCAGGCAGGAAGAATCCCTTGAGTGGTTACAATAATATGAACTGAAATGGTTAAGATTAATGCTTAAAGTACACCCTTAAATTTATGCAAGAATCTAGAACCCAAGGAGCAGGAAAAATAGTTGCTCAGTTACACTATACAAGAAGTTTGGCCAGGTGCAGTGGCTCACGCCTGTAACCCCAGCACTTTGGGAGGCTGAGGCTGGTGGATCATGAGGTCAGGAGATCGAGACCATCCTGGCCAACATGGCAAAACCCCATCTCTACTAAAAATACAAAAAATTAGCCGGGCGTGGTGGCGTGCACCTGTAGTCCCAGCTACTCAGGAGGCTGAGGCAAGAGAATCGCTTGAACCCGGGAGGTGTAGGTTGCAGTGAGCCGAGATCATGCCACTGCACCACTGCACTCCAGCCTGGGTGACAGAGCGAGACTCCGTCTCAAAAAAAAAAAAAAAAAAAAAGAAGTTGACGCTTTCTGTGGCTTCAAATGGTGCAAGCTATGAAAGCTCTCTGAAAAAGCTGCTAAGTGTTATATAAATACAAGTTATTATTACTCAAATTGATTTTGTTAAAATGCTACCCATCATATAAATGCAAAAAGCTAAGAAAATAGTCATTTTGGATGACTTTTAGTATCATTTTTTTGTTTTCTTTTAAAGTCAATAAATATCCCCAAACAAACAACTGCAACTAATCAGGATTCCCTCTGATAAAACTGATTTGACATTAAAATGAAATTTCAAAACCTTCTAACAGATATGGGGAAAGCTTGCCTTAACTGTTCTTCCTTTCCATTGATTTCCAGTCCTGAACTGAAGCAACAGTGAGTGATTATCTCATGTCGAGCACTGTGCTGTGTAAAGATGAAAAGATCATGCTCTTTCCCCACTCCCACAAGCTTGCAATCTACAAAGAAAAACTATTTAAACAAATACTTCTTTTTTGTTACCTTTTTAAAAATTGTGATAAAACATATATAATAGTTATCATTTTAACCAGCTGTAAATGTACAAATTCAGTGGCATTAAATACATTCATAATGTTGTGCAACCATCACCACCATCTGTACTCAAAACTTTTTCATCATCCCCAACATAAACTATGTACTCACTAAACAAGAACTCCTCCTCTATCCCTTAGCCCCTGGCAATCTCTCTTTTACTTTATGTCTCTGTGTATTTATTTGCCTATTCTAGATACCCCACGTAAGTGGGATCGTACGGTATTTGTCCTTCTGTGACTGGCTTATTTTACTTAGTATAATTAAACAGATTTTTCTTTTCTTTTCTTTTTTTTTTTTTTTTTTTTTTTGAGACAGAGTCACGCTCTGTCACCCAGGCTGGAGTGCAGTGGTGCGATCTCGGCTCACTGCAACCTCCGCCTCCCAGCTTCAAGCAACTCTCCTGCCTCAGCCTCCAGAGTAGCTGGGAATACAGGCGCCCACCACCATGCCCGGCTAATTTCTGTATTTTTAGTAGAGACGGGGTTTCACCATGTTGGCCAGGCTGGTCTCGAACTCCTGACCTCAGGTGATCTGCCCACCTTGGCCCCCAAAGTGCTGGGATTACAGGCATGAGCCACCGTGCCTGGCCATAAACAGAAATTTCTTAATCAAAGCTGGACACAATGACAGCCTTGATTTAGTGCAATGGGAATATGTGGCGCAGGGGCTCTGAGTTTCAGGAAAGGGTGGCATCTGAAAAATGTATCGTAGGAGAGAGACAATTTAACAGGGAGGCAAAGGCAGAGGGATGGACAGGGGAACCTTCCGCGATGATGAGGAGGTGGCAGGGGATGATGAGGCCCCAATGCCGAAGAGAACAACTGGAGTCAAAATGGGAAGAACTTTAGGTTTACTCAGTAAACAATTCCAGTGTCAGGGGGATGTGGGCAAACAAGTGGAAAAGGCCTCCTTTCTTGCTCACAATCGAGTTAGAATGAGACATAGTAATTTTTGGGAAGATGATGGCAAGTACAATGCAAAGTCAACAGAAAGGATGTGTGGGCTCTGCCTTCAAAGGGAAGGTTGTGATAGACAAGGCCAAGGGCATGGCCGCCAGCCAGGAGAGCTGTACGAACAGATGAGTGAACACACATGAGGCCAAGGCACAGGGCCCTGCACAAGAGGCTGTTGGTGGGGGGTGGGTCTGAGGCCTGTTAGCATGGCATTCAGAGACATCTGGGAAATGACCCTTGACTCTGCTCCACAGAGAGCCATCCAGAAAGCACTGAGGCATGGCAGGCTGGGGCTGACGGCCAGGGCCATGGTCATGCCTTGAGGACTGCCCTGCATTCTGCAATCACACTGTCTGCATGACACCAAGGCTGGAGGCCAATGACGCCTGGCCTAGAGGAAGTTTCTCCTGTACATCCAGACTCACTCTCTAGGGCTAGGGGGCAGGAGGGCTCCAGAGGGCCTGACTTCATCCTCACCTTCACCCTCTCAGTCATTCTCCTCCACACTCAGTGGTAGATTGCTTGTAGTGGTCCAAAAGTCTGGACCTCTATCTGTGCCCCAGAATGGTGCTGATCTCACTGTAGGGGACCCTGACTCTGAAGATTTTCTTTTTCTCCTTTAGACAAAACAAAAACAAAACCCCACAAACCTGAAACCTGTTTTTCTGAAAGAAAGCCAAGAGTATTTCTGAACTTCCCATCATTCCAAGTCTGCTATTAATATTTGTCAATGCACTGGCCAAGCAGATGCCCAGGGGATGCAGCAGGAGGTGGGGCTAGATGAGGATTTGAGATTAATTTGGGGAATATGAACTTCCAAGAGACTGGAAGGCTTTTGGATATTATTCCATGGGTACAGGAGAAAGCAGTGATGGTTTCTGATGACTCTGACAATGGAATACGGGATGGATGGGAGTGAGTGGAGCCAGGAAAGTCAGTGAGGAGGTGATTCCTTTAACCATCCTTCATTCAGTCTATCACTCTTTTATTATTTTTGTCATTAAGATATCAATTGAACATCTATTAAGTATGAAACATGGTTCTAGGTTCATTGGGGAACAGAACAAAGCCCTTACCCTTATGGAGCTCACATTTTAGTAGGGGATACAGGTAATAAACAACAAATGTAATAAACAAGTCAGTTGTAGAGACAATTTGAATATGTCTAGTAAAAAGTGGAGCAGGGTAAGATGAATTTGGAGTGCCACTTGAGAGAGGGTGTTATATTTTTAAATATATTGTTCACAGGAGGCCTCGCTGAGAAGATAAAATTTGAGCAAAGGATTGGAGGAGGTAGGGAATTAGTTACATGGCTATCTAAAGGAAGGACATTTCAGGCGTGGGGAACTGCCTGGGCAAAGATCCTGAAGTGGGCGTATGTCTGGCATATTCAAGGGATAGTAAGGAGGCCAATATGGCAGGAGTAGAGTGAACCAGGAGGAAGGCAGTAGGAGATGAGGTTCACAGGTAATGGATGACAGATCAAGACTTCTGGGCTACTACAAGGGTTCTTTCTCTAAGTTAGGGTTTCTCAGTCTTGGCACTGTTGACATTTTTGATCAGATGACTCTTGGTTGTGGGAGAATGCTGTGTGCATTGTAGGGTGTTTAGGAGCATCGGTACTGGCTAGCATCCAATAGATGCCAGTTCCACCCTATACCAGAGTTGTTACAACAAAAAATATCTACAGATATTGCCAGATGTCCCCTGCGGGAGGGGAATAGGGTTACCACAGGTTGAAAATCACTGCTCTAAGTAAAAAGGGGAGACAGTGGAGGTTTCCGAGCAGAGCAGTAACATTTTACATTTACATACAGTAATTTACATTTTTAAAAGATCACTCAGGCTGGGCGTGTTGCCTCATGAGTGTAATTCCAGCACTTCGGGAGGCCGAGGCGGGAGGAGAGGATCACTGGAGGTCAGGAATTCGTGACCAGTCTGGCCAACATGGTGAAACCACGACTCTACTAAAAATACAAAAATTAGCCAGGTATGGTGATGCACGTCTGTAATCCTAGCTACTCGGGAGGCTGAGGCAGGAGAATCGCTTGAACCCAGGAGGTGGAGGTTGTAGTGAGCTGAGATTGCGCCACCGCACTCCAGCCTGGCATCAGAGTGACAGAGCGAGACTCCGTCTCAAAAAAAACCCAAAAAAACAGAAAAACATCACAGCATGTCCTGTTGAAAATTGCCTTGGGGAGTAGAAACAGGGATGAAAAGGAAAGAAGCAGGAAGTAGGAAAGAAGTAGGAAAACCCTTTAGGGATAATCCAAGGCTTGAACTAATCCAGAGATGTCACAGTGGAGGTGGTAAGAAGTGGTTGAATTTTGATATATCTTGAATATACAGCCCATAAGATGTGAAAGAAAGGAGTTAAGGATTACTGGAAGATTCTTGGTCTACACAACTGGAAAGATAAAGTTACCATAAACTGAGATAGGGGTGACAGTGGGAGAAACAGGTTTTGGGTGGGAAATAAGTAGCTCAGGTTTAAGCATGTGGAGTTTGAAGTGAAACTCCAATAATCCGAGTGAGAGAATATGAAGCACTGAACTGGGCAGTGACAGTATAGTTGGACAGGGTACTTGGTATTCAAAGATAGCCATTGTGATTTTTAAAACGTAGGGTCTGTCACTCAGTTAAAGGAGAATAAAAGGAAGAAGTGGAGGAAGATCTCATTTAATGGCTGGAGTGATGCTGGCAGTAAGACGAGGATGAATCCCTGTACAGAAAAATAGAATTTGTTAGGCCGGGCACAGTGGCTCACATCTGTAATCCCAGCACTTTGGAAGGCCGAGGCGGGTGGATCAAGAGGTCAGGAGTTCCAGACCAGCCTGGCCAAGATGGTGAAACCTCGTCTCTACTAAAAATACAAAAATGAGCCAGGCGTGGTGGCGGGCGCCTGTACTCGGGAGGCTGAAGCAGAGAATTGCTTGAACCTAGGAGGCAGAGGTTGCAGTGAGCTGAGATCGTGCCACTGCACTCCAGCCTGGGCGACACAGCGAGACACTGTCTCAAAAAAAAAAAAACAAAAAAAACAAAAAAAAAACCCCCCACAAACCTGTCATGAGAAACAGGGAAGGGAAAGATGATGGCAGGTCATACCTCTAATCAAATGGGATTTTTTTTTTTTTTTTGAGACAGGGTCTCCGGGTCAGGTGCAGAGGCTCACGCCTGTAATCCCAGCACTTTAGGAGGCCGAGGAGGGTGGATCACTTGATGGCAGGAGTCCCAGACCAGCCTGGCCAACATAGCAAAACCCCATCTCCACTAAAAATACAAAAATTAGCCGTGCATGGTGGTGCAAGCCTATAAGCCCAGCTACTCGGGAGGCTGAGGCAGGAGAATCACTTGAACCCAGGAGGCGGAGGTTGCAGTGAGCCGAGATCGTGCCGCTGCACTCCAGCCTAGGTGACAGGGCGAGACCCCGTCTCAAAAAAAAAAGAAAAAGAAAAACAGAATGAGATGGGGTCTCTGTCATCCACGCTGGAGTGCAGTGGCATGATCTTGGCTCACTGTACCCTCCGCCTCCCACGCTCAAGTGATTATCCCACCTCAGCCTCCCAAGTAGCTGGGACCACAGGCGTACCACCACGTCCAGCTAATTTTTGTATTTTTGGTAGAGACGGGGTTTCGCCATGTTGTCCAGGCTGGTCTCGAACTCCTGGCCTCAAAGGATCCACCCGCCTCAGCCTCCCAAAGTGCTGGGATTACAGGCGTACAGGCGTGAGCCATGGCGCCCAGCCCTCTAATCATATTGGATTTAAGGTGTCAATGGGATAGCTGAGAGGAAAGGTCTAGGAGAGAGTTGGCAACACAGCTCTGGTGCTCAGGAGCAGTCAGGAAGCTACAGATAGAAAGAGAATCCCCTCCTCCCAGCAGTTACAGGTATATCAAGGGAGACTCACAAAAAGGAGCCATGAAGGATGCTGAGACTGAGAACGAACAGTCAAAGGCAATCAAGGAAGGCACAGAGCTTGGAAGATCCAGGTAAGGAGGTTCCAGGAAAATCCAAGTAAACAGAAATTCAATTTAGCTAATGCTAGATTGCAATACCTATAACAATACATGAGGTTATTTTTGTTCAGGCCTAAGGTCTATCCTCTCTGTTAAATTAAAAGTTATAGTTTTTTAAGAGTTGGTTATTTAAACTTACTCACTGCATTCATAAAACCCAAGTTTGTGAAACCAAAAATAATGTTTAACCAGCAAACATAGCACATATCAACTAATACCACACATTACTGTATTTCAGGGAGAATCTGTCCGTACGTAAGTTTGTCCATAAAGATGGGTCCCTGGGCTCGATGGACTACAGGGGAGCTTTCTGTGTTATATGCTCTTTGCCATCACTGATGATTTATGTATATCCTTGGATTTTGCTAACCTGCCCCTTAGCTGTTTTCCAGACTTAGAAATGTGTGGAAACAAAGATTTCGAAAGCCCTCAATGAATCATTCATAAATCTTGTATTTATTAAATGACAAGCAGCTTGAACTCTGCCTGATTAAGGCATTCATATGTAGGCAAAACAGACAGAAAAAAAAGAATGTACTCTGACTAAAGGTTACAATTACATTGGAAAAAAATTCCTTCATTTTCAACAGTTGGACCCTTCCTTTGATCACCACCTGATTTCAAAAGGCAACAAGCCTTTTTGCAATTCCCTGAAATCTAAATTAGAGATTATGCTGCGATATCTTGACTGAGAAAGCTCAGCTTCCCCCTCTCACCCACTTCTTCCCTGTGAGCATGATCCCAATGTGTGGTAGCCAAAGGTTTCAAAATATGTTTCTAATAACTGCTCTTTGTGCTGCAATTAATTGCCCAGCGCCACCAATCAGATGAAATGCATTTTCCCCTTTCCGTCAAATTTCCCAAATATTCATATTCATTCATTCACTCACAATTCACTCAACCTTTACTGCGTTCCAACTGTGAGTGGTTGCAGCTTTTTGCCTGGCTCCAGGGAGAAGAGGGCAGGTGTGTACAGGCACAGAGAACGGTGCCCTTGCTGCTTTTGGCATTTCAGTGAATTCCAACCCTGATGCTGAGGTTAAAAAAAAAAAAAAACCTGAGTAAAAAATATTCCTAGAAAGCTTTACGGTTTTCCACTTCCAACATACCCAAGAAGAGTGGCCACTCCTGAGAGATGTGCAGGGACAATTCAAGGGTATGCTCTGGGGCAGCTTCTCTCACCACAGAAATAGCACTACTTGTCTCCATACTCTAGCAAGACTTTTAAACAGCAGAGTGATGGCCAGATTATCAGTAAAGGAAGAATGGGAAGCAGAAAGCAACGCGGTTTTCAGTGGCTAGGAGAGAACAAGTTCTTTTCAAACTAAGTTGTACACATCAACTCCCCTTATCTCTCAAACTTTCCCAGCGAAAATACACAGGAGGGAAAGGCACTGACATCAATATTAACCAATCGCCACAAGCCTCGGGGCAGAAGCATTTAACATTGAATGCCACAAGAATCACGAAAACCAACAAGGTTTGTATTTGGAGGTTCCTCTCCTTCAGCTTTAGGGCTGAGCACAAAACAAAAAGGCCAGAAGAAAGAACTGCAGGGTGAAGAAGGCTCAGATTTGCTCGCATGGCACAGTTGTGATGCTGATACCCTGTCTTGGCGGTGAGTGGCTGTGAGTCTCTCCACAGCCCCTAGCATAGTGGGCGGTGCGGATACAATGCAGATCTGAGGGAGTTCCAGTTTACTGAGCCTCGGTTTCTGGAACCGCAACCTCAGATTTGTCGCCCTTACCCCCGTCTCTAGCTATTTCACAGCAGGCTGGACTTTCTGGAGTTATTTGGATTCAACCAACCTTGGCAACCCTACCTACCAAGGAACTGCCCTACCGCGCCCCCACCCCCTTTTCTCTGGAACAGCTGTTATCGCGTCCTGTGCAAAGAACCTTAAAGGATGACAGCCGTTTGGTAACTCCCATAGTGGAGGAAGAGGGCTGGGGTGGGGGAGTTCGACACCCCATTAGGCCCCACTCAGTACTCCCGGGCGCCCTGCCGGGACACAGACAATACTCGCAGGATCAACAGCTCTCCTAGCTCCGGAACCCGGTGCGCCAGAGCGGGGAGTCGTGGGAAGAATCACGGCCCTGTCTGGATCGGCCTGTCCCTGGTCGCCCCCCACTCCTCTCGGCCACCCGTCCTTACCTGAGCGTCTCTCCAGATCACGAACCTAGCCGCTCGCTCGCCTACGGGGATCCGCAGCCTGCACGTCAGGCCATCGAAGCTACGCCCCCTCGTGCCCTGTTACGCCCCACATACCAGGGCCACGCCCCTCAATGGAGGCCACGCCCCCACCTGGCAGATCCACGCCCCACTACGTCCGTACTTATTGCCCCGGTCACGCCCAACCAAACTGTGTCAGTCTCTGCCCTCCACCCTGGCCACACCCCTTTAGCTACAGCCACGCCCCTCTCGCCCGGGCCACGCCCCCATTCACCCCTGCTACCTCCTAGCCCCGCCTCTGCGCTCCCCCTGGGCTCTTCCCTCTAGCCTGGGCCACGCCTCTGAGCCCTGCTCTGGCCCCGCCCCCGCCGGACCAATCCTCCCTCCTCCTGCTCGCCGCTGGCCACATTTGTGGATTGAAACTAGACCTGGGGCTTCAGAGCCTTATCTAAAAAGTGACTTTCCCTCGGTTCCTCCCATCTCCAAACACCACGACTTTATGTGCTGGGAACAGGTGACTCAGTAGGGAAACAAACACTGAACGTGTCCTTTCCCGCTAGTTTTCATGTCCAATTTACCCGAGTTTCTTTGAGCCAGTTTTTATGTCCTCTGAACTCGAACTGTGGACCCGTGTTCCTTCCAGCCCAATTTTCATATCCTCTAAAGCAGAACTGTGGATGTGTTCCTTCTAGCCTCTTAGCCGACCTTAAATACTAGGCAGATGAGTGGAAAAAACAGAATTCCTCTACTTCCTGATGTCTCCTCCAGATGGCCTTTCCTAGGCACCCAGTGCCCCGTTGCTGCTGAGGGCGTGTGAAGACATCACCCCCACTTTGTGCTTTGAGATTACTCTGCTATCCTTCTTCCCTCAATTTACAACTCTGGGTCCACGTGAAAAATATGAAGAAGCTATAACCAGCTTTCTTCCCCTGTGTACATAAATCTCTGACTCATTCATGCAAATTTCATTTATTGAGTACATGCTCCCCTGACAAACAAGACAAGCCTCAAGAAGCTTACAGTCTGAAGTTGCCCCAACTTGGGTTTGGATGAGAAAATTGGGGAAGATGTGGCAAAAGGTTAATAGGTGGAAAAGGAGTTGGTAATCTCAGGTCATTAGTAGGAATATTTGGGGGTAGTAAACACAGGAAGCCACTTTTATAGTATTTAGTACATTTCTTTACACAATAAATTATCAATAAATCTTCACTGAATATCTACTCTTCCACATGTATAGAAATATATAATTTCCCCCCTTTGTAGAAGTAAAATTTGCTACTTATATTGCTTCATATGCCAACAATAAAGATTTTACTATCACACAGTTCTTTTTTCTTCTCCTCCCTTGCATTTCTGGCTTGAAGACAGTGAGAATATTCAAAATGTTGGGCTAGAAGGAACACAGAGAAAAGAACAACTTTCAACAGAACACTCTCATTATGCTCGCCCTGACCCTGAGAACTCTGCCTCATTTATAAAATGTTTCAACTGTCAGTCATTTTTTGCCTGAAAAATGAATTCACAGAAATTGGTCCAAATACAGTCTATATAAATTGCTGAGTTGATTTTTATACAAGTAGTTCTACCTCACCTTCTTCCACAAATGATTTGAGGCAGCGTCCTAAAATATAGACATTAGTAGATTTAAAAATAGGGGAAGGAACCAATGAAAGGAGAGCTTAATGGAAGGAGAATGATGTGGCCAATGATAAGATTAACATTTAAGTTTGCACTCCATCAGATCCAGAACAGTTGTCAGAAGTAGGCCAGAAATTTGACCCTAACTAAGCTGTTGAATAGCCATAGAAAAGAGGAAATAGCAATCATTTTTAGGTTTTTACTGTTCATAAGATAAAAACTGGCTTTATTTTTTTCTTTTCCTTTTTTTTTTTTTTTTTTTGAGACAGAGTTTTGCACTTGTTGCCCAGGCTGGAGTGCAATGGCGCGATCTCAGCTCACTGCAACCTTCGGCCCTCAGGTTCAAGCGATTCTCCTGCCTCAGCCTCCTGAGTAGCTGGAATTACAGGCATGCACCATCACGCCCGGCTAATTTTGTATTTTTAGTAGAGATGGGGTTTCTCCATGTTGGTCAGGCTGGTCTTGAACTCCCGACCTCAGGTGATCCACCCGCCTCGGCCTCCCAAAGTGCTGGGATTACAGGTGTGAGCCACTGCACCCAGCCTTTTTTTTTTTTTTTTAATGGAATTTCACTCTTGTTGCCCAGGCTGGAGTGCAATGGCACGATCTCGGCTCACTGCAACCTCTGCCTCCCGGGTTCAAGTGATTCTCCTGCCTCAGCTACCCAAATAGCTGGGATTACAGGCGCCCGCCACCATGCCCAGCTAATTTTTGTATTTTTAGTAGAGACGGGGTTTCACCATGCTGGCCAGGCTGGTCTCGAACTCCTGGCCTCAGGTGATCCACCTGCCTCAGCCTCCCAAAGTGCTGGGATTACAGGCGGGAGCCACCGTGCCTGGCTGTTTTGCTTTTATAGAAGCAGTTTTTCTTGAATTTTAGTCCTGAGAGAAATACAGTTTCCTTATAAAGATGATGTAGTGAGCCTAGTAGGAACTATGTGTCATAAGGAGTGACACCCAAATCCCCTCAATGGAAACTGTTGGCACAATCACAAAGCACAGTGCATTAAATCAATTCTATGAATTGGCCAGGCATAGTGGCTCAGGCCTGTAATCCCAGTAGTTTGGGAGGCTGAGGCAGGAGGATTGCATGAGCCCAGGAGTTAGAGACCGGCCTGGACAACATGGTGAAGCCCCATCTCTACAAAATTAGTTGAGTGTGGTGATGTATGCTTGTAGTCCCAGCTACTCGGGAGGCTGAAGTGAGAGGATCATCTGAGCCTAGGGAGGCTGAGGCTGCAGTGAGCCGTGATCACACCACGGCATTACAGCCTGGGCAACAGACTGAGACCCTGTTTCAAAAAAAAAAAAAAATTCCATGAACCATCAATATATTTCTGTTCACTTGAATACACAAGCCCTCAATGGTCTGGCTTAATCCAGGGTAGCATTTAGATCATCTTTCCCCAGGATGGCAAATAGGTTTCAACTCACGTTAACTCTGAACTATTTATAGTAGCTGCCTGAATAACTATGTTGAGAAGTTTGGGGGCTTTGTCCAGGCTCAGAAAGAAAAAGTTCTGTACTCAGTTAACAATGCTGTGGGTGTAGGATAGGTAAGTGACTGCATGCAATAACCTACCTGGTACCTCTGCTTTGTAGAAATAGAGGTCTTGCATGCAGAACTTTGTGCAGTCACTCAAAATCAACAATTCTCGTGGCCAGGCACAGCAGCTCATGCCTGTAATCCCAGCACTTTGGGAGGCCAAGGCGGGCAGATCACCTGAGGTCAGGAGTTTGAGACCAGCCTGACCAACCTGGAGAAACCCCATCTCTACGAAAAATAGAAGATTATCCAGGCATGGTGGCACATGCCTGTAATCCCAGCTACTAGGGAGGCTGAGGCAGGAGAATTGCTTGAACCTGGGAGGCAGAGGTTGCAGTGAGCCGAGATTGCACCATTGCACTCCCGGCTGGGCAACAACAGCGAAACTCCGTCTCAAAAATAAATAAATAAATAAATCATTTCTCACCACAGGGTTTTTGATAAATACCAGAGTGTAGAGAGTTCCAGGTCCCTTTCTCACTCTGACCCACCTATACTGGTCTTCCCATGTTCATTCCTGTCTCTGAACATTTTCTTTTGTTGTTCCCATTGTTTGGACCACTCTTTACTCGGATCTTTACATGGCTGGAGTTTTCTCATTATTCAGTACTTAGCTAAAATGTCACCTCTTTAGATATGTTTTTCCTGACAACCATATCTGAAGTTGTATCCAGAGCCTCTCAATCTGCACTGTGCCCAGAGATCACCCGAAGATCATGTTACAATGCAGACTCTGATGCAGTGGTTCGGCGATGTGACTTGAGATTCTAGATTTCAAGCATGCTGCCAGGAGATGCAATCCTGAGGTTCTATAAGACACTCTGAGGCTGGCACGGTGGCTCATGCCTATAATCCCAGCACTTTGGGAGACCAAGGCAGGCAGATCACCTGAGGTCAGGAGTTCGAGACTGGCCTGGCCAACATGGCGAAACACTGTCTCTACTAAAAATACAAAAATTAGCTAGGCGCGGTGGTGGGCGCCTGTAATCTCAGCTACTCAGGAAGATGAGGCAGGAGAATCACTTGAACCCAGGAGGCGGAGGTTGCAGTGAGCCGAGATCACGCCATTGCACTCCAGCCTGGGCGACAGAGCGAGACTTCGTCTCAAAACAAAACAAAACAAAACAAAAAGACACTTTGAGTAACAGCTTCACCTCTCCATCTCTATTACCTATTTTATTTTCTTCATAGTGTTTCTCAGTATTTGAAATTATTTGATTATTTGTTGGTTGGTTGTTTACTATAATGTAAATTCCCTAAGAGCAGGGACTCTGACCAATTTGCCCAACTTTGTACTCCTGGCAGTTAACACAGTACCTGGGGCATCAGCAAATGCCCTTTAAATATTGCTAAATGAATGATTTTATGATTCATTAATTCCTTTATCTGTTCAGCGACTGCTTAGTTATATGCCAGGAACTAAACTATAAATGATAGAAGGCAGTGCTACTCAAGTGCTAGCCTATGAACTGCTAGGTACTCTGGTTCAAGCTGAGATAAGCTTGAACTAGAATGTAAAATCTGATATGTCATTAAACACAGTGGTTATTTAGGATGCCATATTTTTTCTTTTTTCTTTTTCTTTTTTTTTTTTGAGACAGAGTTTCGCTCTTGTTGCCCAGGCTGGTATGCAATGGCTGATCTCGGCTCACTGCAACCTCCACCTCCCAGGTTCAAGTGATTCTCCTGCCTCAGCCTCCTGAGTAGCTGGGATTACAGGCATGCAACACCATGCCCAGCTAATTTTTTGTATTTTTAGTAGAGACGGGGTTTCACCATGTTGGTCAGGCTGGTCTTGAACAGCTGACCTCAGGTGATCCACCCACCTGGGCCTCCCAAAGTGCTGGAATTACAGACATGAGCCACCGCACCTGGCCAGGATGCCATATTTTTTCATAGCCAGGCTTTCTTGATCTGATTAGTAGGATATTTCTGGGCAGCAAACACAGGAAGCCACATTTATAGTACTTACTACAGTCTTTTACACAATAAATCTTCACTGTTTGTATGCCCTTTTTACTTGTGTATAGAGCTACACTTTTTCCCTCTCATAGCAGCAAGATTTGCTACACATAATTCTTCATCTACCAGCAATAAATATTTCACTTTTTTTTTTAAACAGTAAAGATTTTAGAATCACATATTAGTTCCCTTCTTTTCCCACCTTCTGTTCTATTTCTGCCTTGAAGACAGTGGGAACATTCACAAAGTTGAGCTAGAAGGAGCACAGAGAAAAGAACAATTTTTCAACAAAACATTTTTATTAAGTTCACCCTGACCCTGAGAATTCTGCCCCATTTATAGAAAATGTTTCAAATGTAAGACATTTCTTGCCTGAAAACAGAAACAAAAATTGGGAGCAAATATCGTTTGTATTAAGTTACTGTGTTCATTTTTATGTAGTTAGCAACAGCTCATCTTCTTTCACAAATGACTTGAGGCAGTTTACAAAATTAAAGACAATATTGGATAAAAGAAATAGCTGAAGGAACCACAGAAAGGGAAGTTTAAAGGAAAGAGAATAATGCAGCCAATGATAAAATAAACAAATCACCAAGCCTGAACTTTTTCCTTCTTAGCACAGAGGAAAATGTCCTTGCTAAAGGTGGGCCAGAGATTTGGCTCTAAGCTTCTGAATGCCCATAGCAAGAGAGAATCACCATCATTTTAAGGTTTTCCAGTGTTAATAATATATATAATTGAGACAGAGTCTCGCTCTGTCACCCAGGCTGGAGTGCAGTGGCATCATCTTGGCTCACTGCAACCTCCTCCTCCTGGGTTCGAGAGATTGTCGAGCCTCAGCCACCTGAGTAGCTGGGACTACAGGCATACGCCACCATGCCTGGCTAATTTTTTTTTCTTTTAGTAGAGATGGGGTTTTACCATGCTGGCCAGGCTAGTTCTTGAACTCCTGACCTCAGGTAATCCATCCACCTCAGCCTCCCAAAGTGCTAGGATTATAAGGTGTGAGCCACTGCACCCAGCCCAGTGTTCATAAACTAAAAGCCAGAGTTTTGTTTGCTTGTTTGATTGATTTTGAGAACTACAGTTTTTCTTGATTTTCAATGCCAAAAGAAACCCTGAATCCTCAGAAAGATAAGGTTGTGAGCTAAGTGGGAAATAAGTGTCCTAAAGAATTACAGTTTCCTTCAATGTAAGCTATTGTTACAATCACAAAGCACAGTCCATTAAGTCAATTCTATGACTATACAAACCTTCCTGTTCAACTCCATAGACTGTACACACGTTGGGAATTGTTGGGAGAAAAGCTGAGTGCTGGGAGAAGCTGATGCAGGGCTTGCATGTCTGACATAATGTAAAAGAGTCTTGGAACATGTCCGGGGTCCACAGTCTAAAACCCCTTGTGGCCTTTGGAACACCAAGCTCTGTGCTAAAGGGTGGAAGGCTACCCTGCTGCACCATAATCTAAGCCTAGGGCATAAAACCCCTCCTGCTTGGATAGAATCCAGGGCTCAGGGCATAAAACCCCGCATGGCCCTGGAATGTGTCTAGACTTGCTGGCTCCTTGCTCTCCTAGGAGCGATTGTATCTTGAGTTAAAAGAACCTGCTCTCTGTTATCTCAAGTAGCAGAGCAGATGCTAAACCATCACAGCTGTAAATCATGTGCTTAATGCAACTCTCCTTTTCAACCCCACATTCTCACCACCTGTTTCTTTGCTTGATCACCAATAAATAGTCTGGGCTTCCAGAGCTCGGGGCCTTCACAGCCTCCATACTTAGTGATGGCCCCCTGGTCCCACTTTCTCTCTCAAACTGTCTTTTCTCATTCCTTTGAGTCCGACGGACTTCATCTCCCCCAAGACCTGGTGTTGGGTCCAATCACCCCAACAGGGAATGGTCTGGATTAATCCATGGTAGCATTTAGGTTATTATTCCCCAGCATGGCAAGTAGGTTTCAATTTGCATGTCAACTCTGATCCATTCATATTAGCTGCCTAAATAAACTGTGTTGTGAAGTTCTGTGGCTGAGTCCATGCTCAGAAGGAAAATGTTCTGTGACTGATTAACAATGTTTATCGTGGGTACAAGATGGGTGAGTGGCTACCTACAACAACCTATGTGACATATTTGATTTGTAGGAATGGAGACCTTGCATGCAGGTCTTTTACAGTCCTACCAAGACAACATTTCTCATTACAGCACACTTGATAACTATCACTTGGTAGAGAATTCAAGGTCATTTTCACGGGCCAAAACCTAAGGGCAGAAACGTTGAGGTGTTGATTAATTTATACGCTTTGTATACCAACCAGGAGGAACTTAGTTTAAGGTTCTGTTATGAAAATGAGAGCATCTAAACAAAGTGGCACGTGATCTAATGCCCCCTCTACCTCGTTCTTTCTTTCTTTCTTTCTTTCTTTCTTTGTTTTTTTGAGAAAGTCTTGCTCTGTCACTCAGGCTGGAGTGCAATGGCGCAATCTCAGCTCACTGCAACCTCCGCCTCCCGGGTTCAAGCAATTCTGCTTCAGCCTTCCAAGTAGCTGGGATTTCAGGTGTGTGTCACCACGCCCAGCTAATTTTTTGTATTTTTAGTAGAGATGGGGTTTCACCATGTTAGCCAGGCTGGTCTCCAACTCCTGACCTCAGGTAATCTGCCCGCCTCAGCCTCCCAAAGTGCTGGGATTACAGATGTGAGCCGCCGCACCCAGCCTCCTCTACCTCTATCTCTTTGTAAAGTATGGATGGACAAGGCTGAACACTTTAGGGTAAACTCCAACCAGGCAGCCAAATAAGTGATTAAAGACTGAAAATCCTAACTCCATGCATGGCTGCATGAGTTTTTAGCCCAGAAAAATAAGCATTATGTGCCAAGACCATGGAAAACTTTCAATATAACACCAAGAAGCAGTGTAAATAATTGAGTATCTAGGAGAAAATATCAGAAGAGTCAATACAGTCTTGCTTTGACTACATAGGACTCATTATTCCTTATTGGGAATCATTCACAGAATGAGACACAAAAAGACAGATGCTCATGCATTCCATTTAAGAAACTGTCCTTTAAATTTCCACTTTATAAATATGTTGGCAAAATGACACTCACTCAGTTTCTCTGAGTTAATTTTTATTTCCAAACAGTAGTAATTAATATTCTCTGAAGTAAAAAAAATTAGCCTGTGAAAAATAAGTCAAAGTTCATAACAGTTATGGCTGTTAATTAACCTAAAAATTTGGTGAGCCTTTTGAATATGCTAGTTTCATAAGATTTTCTCATCTTAAAATAGGGCATTCCAGCCTAGGCAATGTGGCAAAACCTCATCTCTACAAATAATAAAAAAATTGGCCAGGCATGGTGGCGCATGTCTGTAGTCCCTGCTACTCAGGAGGCTGAGGTGGGAGGCTCGCTTGAGCCCAGGAGGCAGAGGTTTCCGTGACCCAAGATGGCGCCGCTGCACTCAGTCTGGGTGATAGAGTGGGACCTTGTCTCAAAAAAAAAAAAAAAAAGACATAAAATATCAGGATGAAGACAAAAACATTCCAGGATTCTTTGTTTATGATCGATTCTGGAAGTTGGGTTTTTGTTTGGTTTTCTTTGTTGTTGTCGCTGTTAATCCTAAGCTAGGAATGAGAAAAAAAAATCAAATATACCTCAAGACACTTCATTTCCAACAGTTTTGGGCTTCTTAGAACTTCAGTTTATGATGAAGACTAGTCAATTCAGTTATATTCGACAATCAAATAATCATGGGCTATGAAAAATGCAAAAATGAACCAAATATAGTCCCTGTCCTCCAGGAACTTACAATTTGCAGGACACAAAAGTAAATCATGTTGGCAATAGATGCATGTACAAATGTGAACAAAATGCTATGGGAGCACAGGACAAGGAAAGGATGAAGTTACTAGATGTGACAAGTCACTTATAAAGCTATAACTAAAGCAAAAGCAAAGAAAGGTTTCTCAAAGGAGGTGATAATCAGGATAGACCTGGAAAAATGGCAGGAAGTTTAAAGGTAAAAAACGAAAGCCCACAGGATTCAAGTTAAGGCAATCTCCTGAAAACAAACATAAAGGACAGAAGTAGGACACGGTGACTCTGACTCGCAGAGACTTGCTTATTACCTGGGTGACAAAATAATCTGTACACCAAACCCCTGCGACACACAACGTAACTATATAACAAACCTGCTCATATACCTCTGAACCTAAAATATCATTAAAATGGCCATACTGCCCAAAGCTATTTACAGATTCAATGCTATTCCTATCAAACTATCAATGACACTCTTCACAGAACTAGAAAAAACTATTTTAAAATTCATATGGAACCAAAAAAGGGGCTAAATAGCCAAGGCAATTCTAAGCAAAAAGAACATCACTGGAGGTATCATATAATCTGATTTCAAACTATACTGCAGGGCTACAGTAACCAAAACAGCATGGTATTGGTACAAAAACAGACACATAGACCAATGGAACAGAATAGAGAGCCCAGAAATAAGGCACACTTAAAACCATCTGATCTTCAACAAAATTGACAAAAAAAAAAAAAAAAAAGAAAAGCAAAAGTATTCCCTATTCAATAAAAGGTGATGGGATAACTGGCTAGCCATATGCAGAAGACTGAAACTGGACCCCTTCCTTACACCATATACAAAAATCAACTCAAGATGGATTAAAGACCCAAATGTAAAGCTAAAACTATAAAAATCTGGAAGATAACCTAGGAAATATCATTCTGGACATAGGACCTCACAGAGATTTCATGATGAAGTCTCCAAAAGAAACTGCAACAAAACCAAAAATTGACAAATGGGACCTAATTAAACTAAAGAGCTTCTGTACACAAAAGAAACTATCAACGGAGTAAACAGACAACCTACAGAATGGGAAAAGATATTTGCAAACTATGTATCTGACAAAGGTCTAATATCCAGAACCTGTGAGGAACTTAAACAAATTTACAAGCAAAAACTAAACAATCCCCCATTAAAAAGTGGGCAAAGGACATGAGCTAACACTTTTCAAAAGAAGACATACACATGGTCAAACAGGCATATGAAAAAAACCTCGACATCACTAATCATTAGAGAAATGCAAATCAAAACCACAATGAGAGAACATCTCACATCTATCAGCACTGCTATTATTAAAAAGTCAAAAAATAACATTCTGGTGGGGTTGTGGAGAAAAGGGAACACTTATATGCTGCTGGTGGGAAATTAGTTCAGTCAATGTGGAAAGCAGTTTGGAGTTCTCCCGGAATAATATGTTACAATATGGGAGATTATTCCGAAACCTGGTAGGATAAGGATATAGACTTTGGGGTGACCAAAAAATCAGAATAAATGTTGATATAAGATAGAGTCACCTCCACTGGCAGGGTCAAAGAAAGTAGTATTGAGGTTACAATCAGTTAATAGTATAGCGATGCTGGCAGCTAGGACTGGATTCAACCCAGCAATCCCATTACTGGGTATATGCCCAAAGGAATATAAATCATTCTGCCATAAAGACAGATGTACATGTATGTTCATCACAGCACTATTCACAATGGCAAAGACATGGAATCAACCTAAACGACCATCAACAGTAGACTGGATTTAAAAAATGTGGTACATATATACAATGAAATACTATGCAGCTATAAAAAAGAATGAGATCATGTCCTTTGCAGCAACATGGATGAAGCTGGAGGCCATTATCCTAAGCAAACTAACACAGGAACAGAAAACCAAATACTGCATGTTCTCACTTACAAGTAGAAGCTAAACCTTGAGTACATATGGACACAAAGAAGGGAACAACAGACACTGGGGCCTACTTGAGGGTGGAGGGTGGGAGGAGGGTGTGGATCAGAAAACTACCTATCAGGTACAATGCTTATTATCTGGGTGACAAAATAATCTGTTCACCAAACCCCCAGGACATGCAATGTACCTATATAGCAAACCTGCACATGTACCCCTGAACCTGAAAGTTAAAACAAAAGAATACACAACTATTCCCAACCTCACTAATAATTCAAATTTAAACAAAAAGAAATTAATTTTACTTATAAGATGGCTAAGATTAAGAAGAGTAATAATATCCAGTGTTGGTGAATGTGAGGATATTAGCAAAGTCATGCATTCTCATGAAAGTATATATTGCTACAACATTTCAATAAGCTATTTAGCAGTATTTCCTAAAATAAAAGTACACATAACAATAGGGTGACTATAGTTAACAATAATTTATTGTGTGTGCGTACATATATATATACACACACACACACATATATATATATATTTTTTTTTTTTTTTTTGAGGCAGGGGGAAAGAGTCTTGCTTTGTCGCTGAGGCTGGAGTGCAATGGCATGATCTCAGTTCACTGTAACCTCCAGCTTCTGGGTTCAAGCAATTTTCGTGCCTTGGCCTCTAAAGAAGCTGGAGTTACAGGTGCATGCCACCATGCCTGGCAAATTTTTGTGTTTTTAGTAGAGACAGGGTTTCGCCATGTTGGCCGGGCTGGTGTTGAACTCCTGGCCTCAAGTCATCTGCCTGCCTCAGCTTCCCAAAGTGCTGTGATTACAGGCATGAGCCACCGCACCTGGCCTAATTTATTGTATATTTTAATATAAAAGAGGGGAATTGGACTGTTCCTAACACAAATAAATGATAAATTCTTGAGGTGATGGGTGCCCCAATTACCCTGATTTGATCATTACAAATTGTATGCCTGTATCAAAACATCACATGTATGCTATATATACAACTATTATGTACCCATAATAAAAAATAAAAAAGTAATAAATTTAAAAAAGAATATGGAATAAATGATAAATTATAAGCTTATAACACATATTGTATATATATTTGACTGATCTTTCATTTTAAGCAGTATCCCGTAAGTTTATTAAATGATAATCTTTAGAGAAACATTATTTAGGCCTTTAACTGCTAATTTCTTTCTTCTTACTAGTTGGGTTAATGGAAATAACCTCAAATTTTAAAATGGTAGTTAATAAAAGGACAAACAGAGGAAATTTGCAAATTGATAAGTTAGGCTGATAGTGATAATATAGGGGGAACCTTCATAAGAATAACATATCAAAATGCTGTGCTCACCGTAGAGAAAAACAGAGTTTTAAAAGAGAAAAGAGGGTGGGCACAGTGGCTCACGCCTGTAATCCCAGCAAAAAAAAAAAAAAAAAAAAGAGAGAGAAAAGACTGAAGTTAAATTAAAACTTCATTTTGTACAAGCAGTGCAAAAGTTTACAAGCAAACTCTTTGCATTCTTCTCAGTTTAAGATGAACAAGTCCAAGTTCAGAACTCTTCAAGGTAAACTGTGCAGTACTGAGACAAGAAGTTGCTAGGCAGCAGTCAAGACTGAGTTCAAGATTGAACTCAATCATTGTCACCTAAGCAGGTATAGAGAAAATTCACTACACCTACATCTAGGAGGTTTCCTCAGTATAGGACTTATTTATTTATACATGTCAACAATAAAAGTAATGATGCCAATTAAGGTGTCAGCACCAAAATTGTCTCTAAAACACTAGACCCTAAGTTACTATTTCTAATATTGGGAAACTAGGAAGGCATACGTGATCTATTATCCAAAATCATCTTTTTTTTTTTTTTTTTTTTTTTTTTTTTTTTTTTTTTTGAGACAGTCTCACTCTGTTGCCCAGGCTGGAGTGCAGTGGTGTGATCTCGGCTCACTGCAACCTCCGCCTCCTGGGCTCAAGCAACTCTCCTGCCTCAGCCTCCCAAGTACCTTGGATTACAGGCACGTGCCACCATGCCTGGCTAATTTTTGTATTTTTAAAATAGAGAAAGGGTTTCACCATGTTGGTCAGGCTGGTCTCGAACTCCTGACCTCAAGTGATCCTCCCCTCCTTGGTATCCCAAAGTGCTGGGATTACAGACATAAGCCACCGCACCTGGCCCCAAAATCATTTATACAATGAAAGTAGCAACATTAGGTTGAAACAAGGTTTCTCCACCTCAGCACTATTGTCGTTGGGGACCCAGATAATTCTTTGTGGTGGAGCTACCCTACATAATGCGGGATGTTCAGCAGTGTCCCTGGTCTCTACCCACTAGATGTCAGTAGCACCTCCATCCCTGCCCACTGCAATTGTGACAATCAAAAATGTCTCTCCAGACATTGCCAAATGTTCTCTGGGGGGCAAAATTGCACCTGATTGAGAACCCCTGGGTTAAAATAGAATAGGCTTTGCACATGAGGCAAAAATCTTTAATCTCCACATGTATCTTAACCTAATGATAGCTTAAAGAGAATAGAACCATTTTGTTACCTCTTAATTATTCAGCAAATATTGGGCTAATTATTATAAACCTCTTGAAATTGCTTTATTATGTAGACATATCAATTTCATTGCATCAAACTATGAAGGATCACATGTGATTAAAAATCTACAACTTCTAGAAAATTTCTGAATGGTGCTAAATAATTTAGATGCTGGTTTTAAAAATGCATGATTTTAAAATCTTATAAAACATTTCCATATTCAGCCATTAAAGATTTTATTTGATTTCTTTTAATGTGTCACAGCCAGATAAATTTCCCAAAACCCAATAAAAATTTACAGAGTAATGTCACATTTGAAATGGTTTCACAATTTATAATACTAGTTTTAGGCATTATATGTTTACTACATTTCTGTGATAATGAAACAGAATACTCAGAGTCAAATTTAAAAGGAACATCAGCCCTCCCTAATTCTCGTTTTATTGCAGGTGAATGGAGCCTACATATGCCCACATGCTTTTATGACTCTGATGAACTTTAAAAGGCATCTTGCATGAATCAAAAGAATGACACGTTTCATTTTCATGTGATCTCATATTTACCCCAGAGCAGTAGATCAATAGTTATGTCCCAGAAAGTGCTTTTCAAGAGTGTTGTGGAGTATAAAAAACACAGAGAAATCAATTTCTTTTTCCCATCTCAGGAGACTTGGTGCCCTTTTGTGTGGCTCATGGCAACAGTCATCTGAACTTTTAAATCTACATGCTCTAAACTCTGAACATTTGGAAGTAAATAGTAACATATTCAGAATGATTCAAACTGCTTTATTTGTCATCATTATCACAGTTACTAATAAGTTATTAAGCTCCCTTATGTGAAGTTGCTGAAATGAGCAGTTTATGAAGCAAGTTACACAGATATAAAGATTCTGAAAACTTACTACTTAAAACTTGTACATGGTGGCTCATGCCTGTAATCCTAGCACTTTCGGAGGCTGAGGCAGGCAGATCACTTGAGGTCAGGAGGTCGAGATCAGCCTAGCCAACATGGTGAAACCCTGTCTCTACAAAAAATACAAAAATTAGCTGGGCGTGGTGGTGTGCACCTGTAGTCCCAGCTACTTGGGAGTCTGAAGCACAAGAATCGCTTGAACCCAGGAGGCGGAGGCTGCAGTGAGCCACGATTGTGCCACTACACTCCAGCCTGGGTGACGAAGCAAGACTCTGTCTCAAAAACAAACAAACAAACAAAGAAAGCTTGTACATCAAGACAATCACTAAATTTGTGCAAGATTTTGAAAAGTTTAAAAAAATACAGATAATATCTTGAGAGGCAAGAATCCTAGTATCTAGTTCCATTTTCTATTTATTTTACTGAGATCTCCATCAAGCTATTTAACAATGAATTTGTTTTTTGTACCTTCTATGTGACATGTCACCTGTGGTGTCTTCATATTTGAAATCAAGTTGTTGGCAGTGTCGCAAATTTGTCATTTGAGCTTTTGTCTTTTTATTTATCTTATAGGACCCATGCAAGTCATTAACTGAAATCTTGCCACTTTGGGCCGCACATTTAGCAATTTTTTTTTGCTGTGGTCAAACAAATCTAAACATATGAGTACATCAGCCCATGGGCAAGAATTAGCTTTATCCTGATAGAAAAATCTTACTACCTTAAGAAAGTTTCCACTTCATGCCCTTTAATAGTATTAATCATATTAATATGATATATCTGCTTTAAAATAATGTGAAAGTCAAGACAATGCTTTTATTTTAAAAACAGAAATGTAACAGTGCAATATTCACTTACAATTCCTTTAAAAAGAATATTGTCAACAATAGACACTGGGATGACAAGAGGAGGAGGGTGGGGGACAAGGGTTGAAAAATCACCTACTGAGTACTATGCTCACTGGGTGATGAGTTCAATCATACCCCAAACCTCAGGATCACACAATATACCCTTGTAACAAACAAGCCTGTACATGTGCCCCCGAAAATCTAAGATAAAAGTTGAAATTTAAAAAAAGAAAAAAAAAAAAGGAGAATGCCAGAGCAAATAACAATAATAAATGAATATTGTCAGATGCTTATTTGAAGTTATTTACAAAATATATTTGGATATTAAAAGTAAACTGTACAGATTTCCTCCCATAAACTCTAAGATTAAATATGTATTCATGTGCTTCAGATTAATAAGAACAATATTTAAAATATGATACATATATTTAGAGTTAAATCTGAAAAGAACTTAGAAATTTAGAAAATACTTTTAAATGTAATAACTGGGTTATAGGAAAAAATGAAAACTGTTATTATAGACTATTCTGAAAATTAATGATAATGAGATTACTATACATCTATATTTCTTATGTCATATAGCCAGAGTAGTACTCGGAGGAAAATCCATAGCCACAGATGTTTTCATTATTAACTAAGACCAAAAGTAAACAAGCTTATTAGTCAACTCAAGAGTTATAAACAAAACAGCAAAACAACTATAACTTAATCAATGAACTAAGATGAATGAATCAGGAAACAGAAAGAATAAAAGTGAAAATTAATCCAAGAGCACGTTCTTTGAAAAAATAACAAAAAACTAGCAAAACTTCTGGCATGTCCAATGGGAAACTGAGAAAAAAGTAATGTATTCACTAGCAAATATAAAGAGAACATAGCAACAAAAACAGATATTTTATAGAAAATATCCTATAATGCTCATGAGAATACTGAAAAATCTGAATGAATTAAAGGATTGTCTTGGAAATTGTAGAGTCTAAATGGATTTAGAAAGATTCATGAAATCTGATACAAATGACCATGGAAGAAATGAGAAGTTTTCAGAGAACTTCTCACCACAAATATGCATGATTCAGATTATTTATCCATAAAGTGTTTATTTCATATGCTTTTTAAAGTATTTCAAAACACAGAAAATGCTAGAAATATTTCTATACCATATTCAAGGTGGCAATAAAAAGGAAAAATCTTCAAGAATTAGCTCCTGAAAAGAAACCTATATGCTATTCTTCATGAAAACAGAGCTAAAAATCTTAGGAAAAACCTAGCAAAATATGTCTAGTAGCTTGCTGAAAATAACTAAAATAGTCAAAATCAAATAATGAAAAATTGAAATAAAAATTAACTTATATAAGGGTTAGATCAATGTAAAGAAATTTATCAGTATAAAAGTACTAAATGATTAAAAAACCCCATGATCATAATAATACATACTGAAAAGATAGTTACATTTCAAAATTGATTACTGATTAAAATAATTTTTAGTAAACTGGAAATAAAAGGATACTTTTATCAGAAAACAAATCATATTTAACAGTGACTCACCAGATTATGTGGAGTAGAAATAGTCCCATTACAGTAAGGAAGAAGACAAGTGTCCATGTTATCCCACCATTATGTCACTCTGTTGTGATAGTGCCACTACAATGAGACAAAACAACATCATCAACAACTAGATTTGTTATAATCTCTATCTCTATGTATATTGATTTTTCCTTACCATCATGACTTTACTTAGTTTAACATTTCCCAAGATGACTTCATCTAGTCTGGCTTTTTTTTTTTTTTCCCCAGGGGTTAGCTAGGTGAGCTCTTCCTTCTGGAAATTTCCATTGCACTTAATATAGTGACATTGCTAGGATGGCTGGACTAAGTTGTGGCTCCCTCTTCTTTTAGTACAGCTTTTCCTGACTCCGTGTCCTTGCGACCAAGATGAAGGAGAGAGAAAAAGCTTCCTCAGCTGGAATTAGCTGACGGACATGGGTCCTTTACAATAAAATACCACCCTTGCAAGGAGGGAGAAATGATGTATTTCTCAAAGTGCTGCAGAAGTCTCATTGTTGATATTTTCCTCGTTGTTGCTTTGAAAATCCAATATTTCTATTTAACACCAAGGTCACCCAATCTAATTCTGCCATTCATGATTTTCAAGGAATGGGGTAGAATTTGGGGACTGAATTTATGAAGAGGCAGCATGGTAGAGAGGAAAGCCCTGACATCAACCTCTGGGCGGGGCGTCGATTGGCATCTGTGGAATGCCCACCGGGGAAAGATTCTTTTATACTCATTATCTTAATTCTCAGAGCATCTCTGAGGTTTTGTTGCAACTTCAGCGTTCTTTTTTAACTTTTATTTTAGGTTCAGGGGTACATGTGCAAGTGTGTTATATAGGTAAATTGTGTGTCACGGGAGTCTGGTGTACAGATTATTTTGTCACCCAGACAATAAGTACAGTATTCGATAGGTAGTTTTTCGATCCTCTCCCTCCTCCCACCCTCTACCCTCAAGTAGGTAAGAGGAAGCTCTGAAGCTCTCCTGGGATGTTCACCCGCTGTGGTGAGAGTCAGGTGAGGCCCTTCATGGAAGGGCACCCTTTGTTTACCAGAGAGAAAGGAGTCACGTTTGTTTCCTGAATGAAGATAGTCTGTCTATGAACCAGGTATCCTAGCCCCGAAAAGGTGGAAGGTGCATGCCAAAAAAACCTCTAGATAGGACTCAATTCTTCCCATCATACACGTAACCAGAGACTCGCAGAAGGGGTGAGGGAAGGATTCCAACTTTGAGTCAGCAGAGGAAACATTCTTTTGAGGTAGAGTCTGGAAAAAAACAACGAATCTGTAGATTTCCATAAATGACAGGAGACAGGTGACTTCTATGAAAATATTAACCCAAATGATGGGTGTTAATCATTAAACCTTTTAGGTGGTGGCTTTGTTCTTTTTCTGATATTTTAATCTGGGTCACAGAATGGCTCAGGCAGCTTTAAGTGCAGACTGGGTTTTTCTTCCTTTTTTGTTTGCCTTTTGTTTTCTATTTCAAAAGGATGTTGTGACCTCTTTTCCTGGTAACTGCTATTCTTCCCTCCCTCCCTCCCTCCCTCCCTCCCTCTCTCTCTCTCTTTCTTTCTTTCTTTTGAGATGAAGTTTCACTCTGTGGCCCAGGCTGGAGTGCAGTGATGAGATCGTGTTCAAGCAATTCTCCCGCCTCAAACTCCCAAGTAGCTGGGATTACAGGCGCCCGCCACCACGCCCGGCTAATTTTTGTGTTTTTAGTGGAGACAGGGTTTCGCCATGTTGGCCAGGCTGGTCTCGAACTCCTGACCTCAAGTGATCCACCTCCCAAAGTGTTGGGATTACAGGCATGAGTCACCGTGCCTGGCCAGAAATTGCTATTCAGGTGGAACTCTGTCAACCAGGTAGTTAGCCTTGAAACTTCAAAATACATTAACATGGGCCAGTAAGAGAAAAGGCTGGACAATAACCACTGTCAAAACAGCAATAAAAATAATATTAAAAAACAGCAATAAACAACCTAATTTTGCATCCAGTTCTGTTCCAAGCAAAAATAAAAAAAAATAAACAAAAACAAACCAGTTTTCTGTTGAGTGCATCTTTGATTTAAAGGACTTGTTATTTCTCTAAATTTGCAGATGTGTTGAGGCTTGAAATTTGAGCCTGTGACTGTTTTATGAGTTTCAACAGAAAATATTAAACCACCTAAAATGACAGAGGGTAAACTTTCAGTAAATAATTTGGAGCCATTGAGTTGTAGATCTGTTTTTTGTTCATTCCAGTTGCATAAAATATTAGGAATCACTGGGCTCTGTTTGACACATTTTGTCATTATTACCACTCTTTCGAGTGCTCAATAGCCATCTATGTGTAGTGGCTGCCATATACAGCCACAGAACATTCCCATCATCACAGAATGTCCCATTGGACAATGCTGTTCTATAGCATTAACTTTGATTTTCACAGCTGCCAGATTTTTGGGTTGATCAAAACCAACCCCTTTGCAAGAAAATGCTTTTAGAGTGAGACAGAGCAGCTCTGGCAACTAAAATGGTAAGTGAAGTACCTGAGTGTTCATTTTGAAAAAATTGCTTTCTAATAACACTTTCTTTATTGCTGGGCCCTTCTGCATAGTTATCTTAAGCTTGAGTAAATCATTCCTAAAGACCTCATTCCAATGTTTTATTAAAGCAATAATAGACTAAAATGGAAATTGTTAATAAAATGGTTTTTATTAAAGTATTTATAGTACATGCTAGAAATATGAACTGATGACACAACTAGTATGTGTCACTTGGCCTGTGAAACCATATGTGGGATATAAAGATATGTTCAATTATATACATTTATTGAGCACCTATTATGTGTCAGATACATGCACAACAGGTGGCTAAACTGCTATGGACCTTCTTGTACATGTTTTTTCTGTATGCTTTTTCTTGGGTATTTACTTAGGAATAGAAATTTGGGTCACAGAGTATACATATGTTGAGAGCTATTATCTCTTTCCTTATCCTCTTGTGAGTTGTACACCTTCTCATTAGTATATATGCTCAATTTCACTTATGCATGGAGGCTCTTTCTTTGAAATGTTTTGAATGCCCTAGGAGAAGTACGCTATGTATTTCAATGAACAAGCTTTCAATCTGTTCACACTTGCCCAGGATAAGTTGGTTCCACTGGCAGGATACCCAACCCAATCTAGAACTACATCAATCCTGTTCTGATCTAAATAGCTTGGGGCTTTCTTTTGTGACCAAATCTGGACCCCTACCCAGCCAGCTCAAGCTCTTGGTTTTAAGAGGAATCAATGAAAGGACAGATCAGGTTAAATCATCCTCAAGATCTGCAAAACAATTTAAGTATGTGTTCTGGTGAGAGTTGGCTAGCATCTTCATTTTAAAAAATACTGTATTTCTCTTTTTCTCAGACCCATGTTAAAGAAGAATCATGGAAGGAGGGTTTCCTGTCCAGGGATTGAACACTGTTGCAGAGTTTCTTCCAATCACCAGCTACTGAGCAAGCTGGGAATGAAATGGGTACCTCTGCCAGATTTGCTTTTCATCCAGTTTCCAAAGCTGGCAGAATACTATCCACTTCCAGATGCCATCCTGGGAGGTAGGATCTTCATTTTTATCTGCTGCTCTGAGCTTATCATTGTTATCTACACTTGAACAGGCTCATTCATCATCTCTACATTGTGTTAATAAGCCTTCCCTATCTTTACAGCATGTACCAACTCTTAAACAACAATAGTCTTTCTGGATTTTCAAGTTTGTAGATTAGAGGTCTTTGTGTGCTTCTGCTACTTAAGCAGGGAAAGGCACCAAGGGGATAGTGAAACTCAAATTTATTTTTCCTTATATTTATGAAAATAACTTTGAGGAAAGAGAATCCTAAAATCCTATTCTTCACCAAAATGAGGATTTGGATTTTATTTGTATTTCAGCAAGTTATTCTTTTCCTATCTGAAGTTATATTACAGATAGTACAAGGGAACATCTAAAGCCAGTTCTTCCTTCATGCCCAAGGGAGTTGTTTCACTGCAATGTAAATTAGTTTGAAATCCATCCTGGCTGGGCACAGTGGCTCACACCTGTAATCCTAACACTTTGGGAGGCTGAGGTGGAAGGATAACTTGAAACCAAGAATTCAATACCAGTCTGAGTACAAAGTGAGACCCCGTCTCTACAAAACATTTTTAAAAAATTAATTGGGCACGGTGGTGTGTACCTGTTGTCCCACCTACTTGGGAGGCTGAGTAGGAAGAATCACTTGAGTCCAGGAGTTCAAGGCAGCAGTGACCTATGATCATATCGCTGCACTCCAGCCTGGGTGACATAGAAAAACCCTGTCTCAAAAAAAAAAAAAAAAATCCATCCTATGAGCAAAATAGCCATTAATGATATATGAAACATTCCTTCTAGTTTTCAGTAGTCAATGAGAAAGCCTACCCTCACAGACAGTGGTGGCTTCAAATTTTCTTTGTTGATGGGTGGAGAGATTATACGGGACTTGTGTTGAAACTACATTTTGGCAGCAAGCTCCCCTTTCACTGAGATCTCACATTTATATGGAGTGCCTATGAGAGAAGTACTGATGGAACTTGTCATGGGCTAAATTGTCCCCAAACCATCCCCTGGGGCCACCACTGTCTACATACTTGCACCTTTACTTGTGTGTAGTTGCATGAAAAAGTAGCAGCCAACTGCATAGGTCACAGTGACATAAATGATGGCTGTTAGGCCCACGGTGCACAAAATTTCCCAAGCCAAAATTGGAACACACAAGTGACAACTTGAGTGTCCTTAGGAAATGCTCTTCATGGCATCTGTAGACCAATGGAGAAATTGATGGTAAACACGTTACAAAGGAAAAGAACTACTAACTACCTTGATAATGATATGATATGGTGGGGTGGATGGCAGGGACTTCTTTATCTTGGGTGGTCAGGAGGAGGCCTTTGTGAGGAAGTGTCATTTAAGCTGGGACTGGATTAACAAAAAGGAGCCTGCCAGGGGAAAAATGTTCCAGGCAGGAAGAGTTGGTTCTTGGCCAGGTGCCCTGCATGGAGGGACATGCTGATCTTGCTGCCAGGCAGTATGAGTTATAGCAATACTGGCTGTCAAGGCGATGAGTGATGAGGGCAGCTTAATGAAGCAGGATGTGTTTAACATGCAATTCAGGTGCTGGGCTGGATTCCATATGCACTGACATAAAGGAGGCTGCACTCCTACATGAACAGCCTTTTCCTATGGGAAAGGGCACCACATAATGCAAGATGGCATTGAAAATAACTTTGCAAAGAGACTACCTCTCTCCAGTGTGGTGGGTGGATGGAAAACACCAGTAGCTTGGCAAATGGGTTAGCTTTTAAATCTACCTTCCAGAGGTCTTTTGGTTCCAAAGTGAGACTGAGTGAATTAAAAATTCTGGAGGGTAGCTGTTATAAGCTGAATCTTGTCCTCTACCCTCCCAAATTCATATGTTGAAGTTCCAAACCCCAGTACCTTAAAATGTGACTGTATTTGGAGATAGGATCTTCAAAAAGGTAATTAAGGGAAAATGAGGTCATGAGGGTGAGCCTTAATCCAATCTGACTTTTGTCTTTAAAAGAGGAGGAGGTTAGGACACAGATGTGCACACAAAAACATTACATGAAGACAGGGAGAGAACAGCTATTACAGGGCAAAAAGAGAGGCTTCAGGAGAAACCAACTCTGCTGATACCTTGCCCTTGGACTTCCAGCTTCTAGACTATGAGAAAATTAACTTCTGTTGTTTAAGCCATCTAGTCTGTGGTATTTGTTATGGCAGCCATAGGAAACTAACAAAGTAGAATTATCCTTTCCAAAGATGGATTCAGGGGTCTTGGACATTGGCTGTTTATTTTTTTCTTATTCCTTATTCCATGAATATTTCAGAAAACTTGAAGATACTCTGAAGCTAGTGGCTGCCTCGTAGCTGGAGAAGTTTCATGGCGGAAGGTTGGCTTGAGCGCCTGTGACTGGGGGGAGAGAGGGCAGTTTTCTGAGTAGTCTGCACTTGATATATTCCTGGGGCCAAGCAGAGGCTTTGGAAGGGAACAGGATGGAGTCATTGCCTGTTAGGCCCATGTCCTTAAGTGAGACAGGGCAAGGACAAGGCAGCGAGTGAGGCTGGAGGTGTACGCCCCTGGGCGCAGAGCTGAGGTGGGGTGGAGGAAGTCAGTCAGAGCATGTCACCCATGTCAGGGGAAGATGCAGTGCAGAGGTCCCTGGAGGGGCCCTTGAAGGCCCCACAGGAGCATTCTGAGTGGAGAGCATCTGGACCACCACCACAGAGGACCCCTCACAGCAGGGAGAACCACAAGGGCCCTGGTCCAGGAAGAAGAATTTGGCCTTTCCTTGTCTATCTCACACCCCCATCATTTTGCTTTCCTGTCCCTAAGTGAGGAGAATGAAGCATGGTGGAGGGGAGCACAGGCAGGGAGGGAGTAGGGAGTGGAGCCCGGAGGAAATGGCTGGAGCCCGCCACTCAGGTCCCTGCTCTGGCCAGAACTGCTGGAAGGAGAGCAGCTGTAGGTGAGAGGCAGGAAGGCAGTTTTGGTTAGGCTGGCCTGGATGCCTTAGTAGCTGGAAGTGACAGGAAAGCCACACCATCTGCCCCAGATGCTGTCAAGAGGCGAGGAAGAAGGAGCTGACAGAGTGCCCAAAGGGAACAGTGTGAGCAACATCAACCTCTTCCTTCACTGCTGTCCATGAGGCCAGCCCGTGGAACTACACTGCTGTGGCTGGAACCACAGGATTAAGTGACCTCTACTGAAAGCCTGCTACGTGCTGGGCACTGAGAGTCAAATGAGGGCTAAGATCAGCAGTCAGCAAACCATGGCCTGTGGGCCAAATCCAGCCTGTTGCCTGCTTTTATACAACTCACAAGCTAACAATGATTTTTACATTTTTAAACAGTTGGAAAATGAAAAAGATTTGTGATGCCTAACAATTATCTGCAATTCCAATTTCAGTGTCCACACACCAAGTGTCATTGGAATAGAGGCTTGGTCATTTGAGTATCTATTGCTAACAGGCTGTGTTCTTGCTACAACTGCAGAGTTGGGAAGTCCTAACAGACAAAGCCTGAAACACTTAGCACCTGGCCCTTCAGAAAAGCTTGCTCATCCCTACAGAAGACCAGGACCCCTGACCCTACAGGAAGTCCGTCTAGTGGGGAATATCTCATGACAATAATTCATTTCCACAACAAATTGTTTTTGAAAATCTTTAAAATGTAATGTTATATATATTTTTTAGTCCTTAGAGTGAATCTGACTTTGTCTTTCATTAAAAGTTAAGCATCTACCAATTCTACCATTGAATGAAATGAAGTAATTTATATGAAGTACTCGGAAGCGTATAGAAAAAGCCGTAAGTGTCACATATTATTAATCCGTATGGAATTCCCATTGTGCTATTCTATAGTTGTAGAAATCAGGATGGGCTATGTAATTTGCAGGGCCCAGTGCAAAATGAAAATGGAGGATCCCTTGTTAAATCATTAAGAATTTCAAGACTACAACAGCAGAACATTAAACTATGGGTAAGACCCTCTTAAGAGCACAGGCTTGTGTAACTGCACATGTCCCATGCCCAAGAAACTGGCCAAGATAAGAATTATATGAAGATGGACTAAATGTGACAGCAACAAGGCACTTCTTTTGAAGTGATTATTTACAAATCTTTATATTAAATGGTTTTCTTGTTATTTGCTGGTTTTCCTTAAAAGCAGAATGGAAGATAGGCCGGGCGCGGTGGCTCCTGTCTGTAATCCCAGCACTTTGGGAGGCCAAGGCAGGTGGATCACCTGAGGTCAGGAGTTTGAGACCAGCCTGGCCAACACAGTGAAACCCCATCGCTACTAAAAATATATAAATTGGCTGGGCGTGGTGGCACGTGCCTGTAATCCCAGCTACTCAGGAGGCTGAGGCAGGAGAATCGCCTGAACCTGGGAGGCTGAGGTCCCAGCGAGCCAAGATCACACCTCTGCACTCCAGCCTGGGTGACAAGAGTGAGACTCCGTCTCAAAAAAAAAAAAAAAAAAAAAGTAGAATGGTAGATGAAAAAACTTAGTTGATAGAAGAATGCTCTAATATCTACAGGTTATTCTATTTGAGGTTTTCTTGGGACTTACATAGGAAATGTCAACTCTGCAGTTATTGGTTGAAAAACTGGGTGTTTCAACTAATTATAAGATTTAGGCCAGATCTACTAAAACGATGTCACAAGGATTTTACAATGTTGAAAGTAATTTCTAAGGAAGCTATAACGTTTACTCCATTTCCCAGGTCAACTGGGAAATTTTCTCTCTCCTTCCTTATTTATCTACAGCCCCTGACTATTTCCCAGGTCAACTGGGAAATTTTCTCTCTCCTTCCTTCTCTTATTTATCTACAGCCCCTGACTATTTCTCAGGTCAACTGGGAAATTCATCTGCTTAGTTTACTCAAATGTCGGCTTTTAGATAATTTATCATTTTTAGCAAGAGAGGTAGAGGTCTAGCTCAGGCATGGCTTTCTTTTTCTGAGTTAAATGGTGTAGGATATATAATGGATTTCTGCCTCTACCTAATTATTCAAGGATGAATCTTGTGATCTAAAAAGGAACAATGTGCTGCTGTATCCAAGGTAAGGGGATTAACAGTCTTGTGCTTGTAAAACAGCAGCCCAGTGCCTATTTAGTTCTTTTGATTTCCAAAAACAAGAGCCCAATTCTTACTACTCTTTGGAGGCAGTTGGCCCTGTCTAGCGCCATTGATGAAAAATGGCAGTGGAGCCAATTCTTAGAGAAACCTTCAGACCAGGGCTTCCCACACTTGAGGAAGGAGAGTAAACACTTTTACCTCTTTTTCGCGACTTGCTTAAAGAAGACATTTGTGTCTGAGTTAATATAATTTCTTGGTAAAAACACTGGTCAAAATGATTACTGAAGTGAATTCATCAGACCCATCTATATTTAACACCTTGAAAATGCAGGATTTCTATTTAGTTACACTAATGGTACTTTGGTTTGTTTATTAAAGACATGTCCAGCTGAACAAATGCTTGTTGGTTAATTTTTCATTCTCTGAAAATCTTGGAGGACATTCAATGTAGTGACATTTGGAAGAAAGACCATGAAGTCACTAGTTGTACAAAATTTATAATGAGAAGAAATGTCTATCCTTTGATAGCTAAAGAAGTTAACTACTGAGCTGTGTTCTTCATGTGACTTCTCTTTTAGCACAAATTTTCTCGCTTTATGTTTACAATTCCTTTTGGCTACCTCAATCTACAGTATATTCAGGATTCTCCTTTCACTATAGTTTTTGTTATGATGTGTCTCTGAATATTTGTATCCGGGTAGGGGAAGTTTTAAGGAAGTAATCTCTCTTCCTTCTTCCCTCTCTTATTAATGCAGCTCCTACCCAACTAAATGTTTGACAGGGTCTCTTGGGGAAAAATTCCAGAAACAGCGAGATGTTAACCTTTTGTCATCCATCCACTCATTTCACAGTCACTTACTGAGTGACCCACATGGGCCAAGCTTCAGGAATACAGGGGCTCACTGCACAGGGAAGACTTGGGTCTCATGTTCTCACGTCCCAGGGAACAAAGAAATCTATTTGTTGCTGATGGACAAAGTATTTGATAGTCTCCCTAGTGACCCTGCAACTGATCAAATTAAAATAGGTGCTCTTTGCTTGGAGGACATGAAGTTCAAATCAGGGCAGGGATTAGAGACCCTCCTGACAAAGAATGCAGACAAGCCATGTGAAATCTAGAAGCTCTTTGTCCTCCTCATGTCCTGGGTCTATTCTCACATACGGCATGGAACTATGTGCAAATTCTGCCACCGTGGGGGTTACTGGCTTCCACTTTGGTATTTAATGCTCTGGTGGGCTCAAGACTCTGGTCTTGGTTTTCAAGAGTCTTAGCATCACTAAATTCCTGCATGGGATGGGGCACGGAATCTGAAGGCCGCTGTAGTAGGAACTCTTTTCCTAACCATATCCCTAACCATATTGGCTAATCAAGGTTAGCTCTTAGTAAATAGTTGTGAGTGAATGAAGCATGTTTAACATCCTCACTCTTAAACCAGAGGCCTGTCTATTGAGGTGCAGTGGATGCAAGAAAACAGTGTCCCACCCACCCCCACCCCCACCCACAATTTCTTTCTCTTTTTCGCCTCAGTCCCATAGGAGGATGCTCCCATGGTGGATTTGGCACACAATGGCCAGAGTAGAAGCAGCTCCCTGTTGCCTCGGTGTTAGCTCTTGTTGGACCTCGGTTTCTTACTCTTGAGGAGGCCAAGACATCAGTTAGTTTCTGAAAGCATCATCCAAGCAAGTAGGAAGCACCAGCCCAGAGTGTGTCTCCATCTTCATATACAGCCTTTGCTGCTTTCAGAGCAGGGCTAGGCTTTCCCCTGGCCCCCTTCCCACAACATTGCTACTGTGGGAAGTGGGCTTATTAATTCCTAGTTCAACTGCATGTATGTGAACAAAATATAAACACATCTCTAAAGGTATATTTTTATGACTGCTATTTATTGAGCCCAAAGTAACTTTTTTGTTTTCTTAAAATCTGAGATTTTACTACTCTTGGCAGCACCATAATGTAGGAGGGATGTTTAGTATTCTTCCATTAAAGACCCTAAGCAAGTAAAACTATTCACCTTTTTTCCTAATGCCAATCCTGTAAGAAATGACAGAAATGGTGCTACTTAAGGCATTAGTATAGTGGATGGCATAATAACAAACATATGAAACATGTGAATGTAGAAAAAAGCTAAGTTTTGGCTCTGTCATGCAATGGACAGTGCATTGGACATCTAGAAAAAAGCCAAGTTTTTAAAATTTTGAATAATTACTAATACTATTCTTACAACATATGGGTGCCAACGTCTTTAAAACATTTTTTTTTGAGACAGGGTCTTATTCTGTCACCCAGGCTGGAGTGCAGTGGTGCAATCATGGCTCACTATAGCCTCAACCTCCTGGATTTGAGCAATCCTCCTGCCTCAGCCTCCCGAGTAGCTGGGACTATGGGTGCATGCCATCACATCCAGCTAGTTTAAAAAAAATTTTTTTTGTAGAGATAGGGTCTCACTGTGTTGCCCAGGCTCATCTCAAGCTGCTGGGCTCAAGCAATCCTCCTGCCTCAGCCTCCCAAAGTGTTGGGATTACAGGCATGAGCCACTGCACATGGCAGGTGCCAATATCTTGCATTTGAATATATCTCACTATTTTCAAAGTATATTTCTAGCTGTTATGTCATTATCAATGATGCCAATCAGAACTTGTAATTTATCCAGTGGTTTATGTCATTATCTGTAGTTTAATTATAGTGCCTAGGCAACTTTTTCAATAACTGCTTAGCTCTTGCTAAAATACATCTATATATCAATTTATAGATATACACATGCATTAGTCCGTTCTCACACTGCTATAAAGAGCTACCTGAAACTGGGTATTTTACAAAGGAAGGAGGTTTAATTGACTCACAGTTCCACATGGCTGGGGAAGCCTCAGGAAACTTACAATTGTGGTGGAAGGCGAGAGAGAGGCAAAGCCACGTTTTTACATGGTGGCAGGCGAGGGAAGGGGGAAGAGCCCCTTTTAAAACCATAGGGTCTGGCTGGGCATTTTGGCTCACACCTGTAACCCCAGCACTTTGGGAGGCCGAGGAGGGTGGAACACCTGAGGTCAGGAGTTCGAGACAAGCCTGACCAACATGGTGAAACCCTGTCTCTACTAAAAATACAAAAATTAGCCACGCATGGTGGCATGCACCTGTAGTCCCAGATACTTGGGAGGCTGTGGCAGAAGAATTGCTTGAAACTGGGAGACGGAAGTTGCAGTGAGCCAAGATCACACCAAGGCACTCCAGCCAAATAAACCAAAAACCAAAAACAAACAAACAAACAAAAAACCATCAGATCTCATGAGAACTCACTATTATGAGAACAGCATGGGGGAAACTGTCCCCTGATCCAATCACCTCCCACCAGGTCTCTCCCCTGACACATGGGGATTACAATTTGAGATGAGATTTGGGTGGGGACACAAAGCCAAACCATATCAATACATATACATATATATGTCATAATTTAAAATAATTTTAGATTCAAAAAATAGTTGCAGAGATAGAGTTCCTGTGTAACAACGGTTCTGAACCTGGGGCAATTTGTGCCCTTTCCCCACCCCAGAACATTTGGAACTATACAGAGGTACTTACTGTTGGGTTCACTATTTGGCCAGGTAGGGGGCTATGGTGAAAGGGATGTACTGCTGGCATGTGCAGGCCAGGGATGCTGGTAAACTTCCTACGAAGCATAGGATGGTTCCCTCAGCAATGAGGTGGCCCCAAATGTTGAGGTTGTGAAAGCCTGCTCTGGCCCCTTCACCCAGTTCCCCTAATGCTATTATTATACCTAACCAGGATGCATCCATTACAATAGGCGATTAGATCTCCTTCTCCTTAGTCTTCCCAACTCTGTGTTTCTCAGTCTTTCCTTGTTTTTCATGACCTTGGTGCTTCTGAAGAGGGTTGACTGGGTATTTTGTAAAAGTTCTCAACGGGATATTATCTGCTGTTTTCTCATAATTTAGCCAGAACACAGTGATTATTGGAGAAGAAAATGAGGTGAAGTGCCCTTCTCAGCATATGGTGTCAGGGTCCCTGATATGCACATGACATCACTGTTAAGTTCACCTTGATCCTTTGGATCACGTGGTGCCTGTCAAGTTTCCCTTTCCAAACTGTAACTGTCAGAAGGGAATCTCTAAACCCTTATACTTAGGGGAGGAGACCTAAGCTTCACTTCTGGAGGGAGGAGTGTCAAGCAATTTACGGACTTGTGTTATCACACACTCACTATTATATTTTAATACAACTGACAGCTCAGATGTGTCTTGTGGAAAGCAGCTTTGGGGTTAATGCCCACAAAAAGCTACGTCAAATGAGCAAGACAGCATTTCAAAGAACTAATCATTGTGTAAACTCTAAAACTACACAAAGAATAAAATTTCTAAAAGTGAAATAATTCACAAGAAGAAAGTAATATGAAAAAAATAAGAAAGTAATATGAAGCCCAAATAAATGAATGAATAATTACCAGCCCTTGCTGAATAACTATAGATGGTTGTTAGAAAATTTTTGGCAAGAAGCAGGCAAGTGGAGTGTGAAAATAAATGTCAAAGATTTAGAAGTCTTTCTTGCCTCAGCATCCAGAAATGTTGAGGGGTTGTTTTGGAGCTATATCCATGACTGGAGAGTGCTATGGTATTTAGAGGGTGGGGATTAATTATGTGGGACTGTCCTGAGCCTTAGACAAATAATTAATGTTGTCTAAGGCTCAGGACAGTCCTACATAACAAGGAGTACCCCACCCAAAATGCCAAAAGTGTCACCATTGATGCACACAGAACCCAAGCCCCTTCTTGTACCTCATTCACATTGCAATGCCTTGTCAATCCCAGAGATGGGGGAGTGGAAAATTTCAGACTAAAAGCTAGATTTTTAGAGCTTCAGTCCAGGACTTTTTGTGTGTAACCAAAACTGTCTCCATTGAAAATGTAAGGTTTAATATTTTCAGCAACAATTTAAATCTTATGGGAATCTTTATTTCTAAGTAGATAAAGTATCTTCATTTTATTTGTGTGGTACTCTATTAAAGTATGAGTTGCCACCAAAGAAAACACTGAAACATTTGATGAACTTGCATACATAGTAAGAGTGACATTCCATGGTAATTGGGACAAGGAGAGTATTTGGGGCCCCAGTTGGGTTGAGAGTTTAATGCAACCCTCCCTATTTTTCTTTATAGCACTTGCCTTCCTGCCCTCCACCAGCATGCAGTGTATGCATTTACTTACTTGTTTATCGTCTGTCTCCAACCCCTTAGACAGCAAGCTCCATGAGAAGGGAATTTGCTTTAGTTTATGGCTATATTCTATGACTCTCTAAAGGGGAATACCATGTGATTCATGTTTGAACAGTATTTAAAGAGGCTTTAGATAAAAATAACAATATGGGTAAGGTATCCAAATTACCTCCTACCTGGTTTCTGGCCTCCTCTATCATGCCAGAAATAATATCTTATATATTTTATATAATTTATATGATGAAATCTTTATATTAAACTTAATATTGAATATATTACATATTAAGATTTCAAAATACCTCAATTTTATGAATATTTTAATTCATATATAATGAACAATTGCTATATAAGTATATAAATAAAAAATAAATATGAATTAAATTATAAGCACTATATTATGTAATAAAATATATTATTTGAATAAATGGCATTGTGCTACACAAAATACTTCCAATCTTTTTCATTTGAAAGTACTTTTGAGATTTATCCTTTTTTTAAAAAAAAAGTAGCTCTTAGCTCAGTGGTTGCCATCAGCAGGTGACTTTGTCCTTCAGGGGATATTTGGCAACTCCTGGAGCCGTTTTTGTTTGTTTGGTTGTTGTTTTTTTTCTTGAGACGGAGTCTCACTCTGTCACCCAGGCTGGAGTGCAGTGGCACAATTTCAGCTGACTGCAACCTCCGCCTCCCGGGTTCAAGTGATTTTCGTGCCTCAGCCTCTTGAGTAGCTGGGATTACAGGCATGTGCCACCACACCCGGCTAATTTTTGTATTTTTAGTAGAGACAGGGTTTCACCATGTTACCCAGGCTGGTCTCAAAGTCCTGGCCTCAAGTGATCCACCTGCCTTGGCCTCACAAATTGCGGGGATTATAGGCCTGGAGCCATTTTTGATTGTCACAACTGCTGGTGGTCCTAAGGGTATCTGGTAGACAGATGCCAGGTTTGCTCTTAAACATCCTACTATACACAGAGTATTCTCACACAGAGTTATCTAGCCTGATTCTGCTGATGTTGAGAAACACTGCGCTATTTCTTTTCTGTTTTTTTTTTATTTTATATATTTTTTATTTGAGTCTTGTTCTGCCACCCAGGCTGGAGTACAGTGGCGTGATCTCAGCTCACTGCAACCTCTGCCGCCGAGACTCAAGCAATTCTCCTATCTCAGCCTCCTGAGAAGCTGGGACTACAGGCGCGCAACACCAAGACCCGGCTAATTTTTGTATTTTTTGTGGAGACAGGATTTCGCCATGTTGTCCAAGCTGGTCTCAAACTTCTAAACTCAAAGTGACCTGCCTGCCTCAGCTTCCCAAAGGGCTGGGATTACAGTCGTGAGCCACTGCTCCTGGCTTCTTTCCTTTAATCTGTGGAACAGTATTCCCTCGACAGCATATACTATATTTACTTTAGTCCCGTACTGATTGACATTTGGGTTGTTCCAATTCTCTGCTATGGTGACGAGTGCCACAAAGAACATCCTCACCAGTGTCTGTGTATGTGTGCCACAGGGTTTCTGGTAGCTGCGTTTTCTGTTCTGGGAATCACTTCCAAATGCCATTCCAGAGTGGCTGGACTCCTTGCTTCCACAGCGTCACCTGGGATTCCAATTCCATGCGTCTTTACCAGCCCTTGCTATTATTTAACTTTTAAATTGTTGCCAATTTGAAACGTTTAGAATAGTAGCTCATTTGTAACAATTTTGCATTTCCTGATTGCTAGTAAGACCAGACCACAGGAATCATTCACACCCCAAGCATTCTAGAAAACTGGTGAAAATGTTTTCTGTCCAGCATGCGCCACTTCATTTGGTTTGTCCCTACGTCTTTGATATGTATTAGAAAACCGCACATTTTGGGGGACTAGGCTTGCCTGTTTCTGCCAGTAGAGGTCACTGTTCCTCAGTGGTTCTCCACCAGTATGACTTTTGACCTCTCTACCCTCCCAGGGAGTATTTGGCAACGCCTGGAGCCATTTTTGATAGGACTGTGAGTGTGCTGCTGGCACCTAGAAGTGAGAGGCCAGGGATGTTGCTAAGGCCCTGCAATGTACAAGACAGCTTCCTGCTCCTCCCTCCCCCTTCCCCTCCCCCCTCCCCCCACCAACAAGAAAGAACCATCTGGCCCAAGTAGTAGTGCCAAGCTGGAGAAACCATGGTGTCGTCTTTGAAAGAAAGAATATGACAATCTCTATGATAATAAAGACACCTATTATTATTAACAACAAATATTTTATTGCGGAAACTGGGGAGAAGCATGCCTTCTGTCCCCAGGGAGAAGGCAGGAGCGAATGGGCAAGGGCAAGGGAAGGGCTTTAAGGGAGAGGAGAGGTGGGCCTGGGGCTCGCTGAGTGGTCGGCTGGAGCAGTGGGAAGTGCCCCGGTGGGGCCGGTGGCTGGTGTGGGGGTAGAACCGTGGTCAGTAGGGTGAAGTTGCTGAGGGAGGCTCAGGAGGTGGTGGCAGGGGCCTGACTCTTGGAGCCGGGCAGCAGGCTGGGTGTGCTCAGAGGCTCATGGCCCACCTGGCGAAGCTCCTTCCAGGTGCAGGCAAGCCTGAGGCGTCAGGGAAGCAGGCGGCCGCCAGCAAGGATTCAGACAACTCTGCCTGGGAGTGAGGGCTCTGCTCAGCGGCCTAGACCTGGGCACAACGGAACAGGCCACTCCGTTTCTCATCACAGACCTGAAGGCAGATGGCCTGGGCGTCGGGCTTCCTCTGCTCTCTGGCGGGGCGATTTTCACGGTCACCAGGCTGCGGACAGGCTGTGGGGGTGGCGGGCGGTCCAAAGCCACCGCTTCATGTAGGCCAGGGGAGCCTTGGAGAAATCAGGCCTGATGTTGCTCAGCAGCGGCAGCCTGTTGGGAAAGCACCTCCAGGCCTCGGGGACCATCTCTCTCAGGACGCGGACCATCTCTCTCTGGATGCAGATGCGGGTGTAGTCCCAGCTGGGAGGAGTGGTGCGGAGGGGCCGGATGCGGACCCAGTGCTTCCTGTGGAAGTAGGTGACCTTGCAGTTCTCCTGGACCTGGGAGCTGAGGAAGGGCCTGGACTGCAGAACCCAGTGCTTTTGGGCGGGGCGCAGCTTTCTGGCAAGCGGCTTGGGCCTTCCAGTAGACACTGGGCTGCCAGAAGTTTCCGAAATCTGCGGTCAAGGCCAGAGATCAAATGTCAGGGCTCAGTGACTAGCGACGGTTAGCATCAAAATGTTGGAAAGTGCACAAGGCGCCGTGTGCCAGGTACGGTCTGTCCACCAACTGTTGCATGGGGCAGGAGGCCACGGCCAGGCCTGAGCTTTGCCGCACACAGCTGCAGAAGGGGCAAGTGGCGCCCCATGCTGTCTGGAGGACCAAGGAGGCTCAAGCCTCAATCCTTCCTACTCATTGTCCCAGACACTTAGCTCTGGGCAGAGGGGCCTGGCAGCTGTCTCTGCTTTTGTACCTGACCTTTAAAGGCAGAACATAGAAGAATTTCTGCCAGGTCCTGAAAACTGCAGATACCTGTTGACAGAAGGGTGCTCTCTTTGATCAGTGTGAAAATGATGACAATACACTTGGAGGCTCTTTTAAGGAAAAACAAATCATTTGCTCATATTCGTCTAGGATGACTGTTAATATCACTTTTTGCAATTTTGCTCTTAAGAAAACGGTGAAAGCCATCAGGATTTATGTTTTAGTACCTGTAATGCTGATTTTATGTTGACCCTCATAATTTTCAGTGTTCACACAGCCATATATACATAATCTTCTCTGAACACTAATGCCATTTCTGTCCTTTCATTTCTATTGGTAATCCTGGAGTAGAGTGAGGCACATTTTCCACTAATAGCTGAAAAGATCTAACTTCAAAAACAAAGAATCCAAAGGCTGCTTAGTAACTGTAGTGCTTAAGTTTAGAGTCTGTTCAAGGTGGTGTGAAAAGTTTTTTGGGGGGGGGGGGGCATTTCCCTCAAAAGCACATTGAGAAGGAACCTATTGACCCTCTGGAATGCCAGAATTGGGAAGAGACAAAAAAGTCGCAACCAATTGAAGATCGGGCAATAGATTTGGCCCAGACTGAGGCAGATGGGTGAATAGTAAAGACAATAAATAGAGCTTAATGAGGAAGCACCAAATGCTTTTTGAGGTCAGAGGGGGCCAAGTGTTTTGCAATGCAGGGTTGGGGTCAGCCAGTAGTTGCAGGGGAATGAGATCCCTAACACTCTCCTCTCACCAATGAATTCCTTTGGTTTTTTGCCTGATTCCTTATTTATGGAATCATCTCTGGGTATATGATTTTCAAAACCTAGAGATATTCCTATGGTATAATTCAGTATAATTTTCTTCTAAAGACAGTTCTCATAATGAGTGGAATGACTTTTTATTCATATCTAAGACATCTCAAGATAATGGCATCAGAGTAGGTATAGACTTTTTTTTTTTTTTTGAGATGGAGTTTCGCTCTTGTTGCCCAGGCTGTAGTGCAATGGCGTGATCTTGGCCCACTGCAACCTCCGCCTCCCGGGTTCAAGCAATTCTCCTGCCTCAGCCTCCCAAGTAGCTGGGATTACAGGTGCCCGCCACCACGCCCAGCTAATTTTTTGTATTTTTAGTAGAGATGGGGTTTCACCATGTTGGCCAGGCTGGTCTTGAACTCCTGACATCAGGTGATCCGCCTGCCTCAGCCTCCCAAAGTGCTGCGGTTACAGGAATGAGCCACCGCGCCCGGCCTAGACTTCTTATAATGTATTTTTCTTTCCAATATCTATAGAATTTCCCATATCCTTTTTGCAATATAAGCCAGTGGTTGTTATTCTGTTTGTGGCTAAAGACTCTCTAACAAACCACAATTTTGTCCCGGTGAGGTACAGGCAGTCATAAGCGAATCATCACTAAATATGCCTTCTACTGGTTAATCAAGGTGTTGATTAGTTAAAAGCCATTCTCATAGACATTGAAGATGTCTGTTTCTTCTTCTCATACAACAAGAGGTACAGCATTTCATTGGTTAGTTGATATTAGGGATTAGTGTCTATCAGTGGTGTTCAACAAGGGGTGAGTTTGCAATTGACAGTGGAGAATGTCTGGAGACATTTTTGGTTGTCATGACCTGGGGAGGTGGTACTATAGGCACTCAGTGAGTCGAGGCCAGGGATGCAACTAAACATCCTGCAATGCACAGGACAGTCCCCACAACCAAGAATGATCTGCCCTCAATGTCAGTGGTGCTGAGGTTGAGACCTTTCATCCAGCTTCCTCTAATGTTATATAATCACGATGCATTCATCAAACTAAGAAATTAACATTGGGTTGATACTGTTAAGTGAACTCCAGACTTTAGATTGCCCAAGTGTCCTTTGTCTTCTCCAGAACCTACTCCTCCTTGGTCTCCTCCACTCTGGAGTTTTTCTGCCTTGTTTTTCATGACCTTGATGCTTTTGAAGACGGCTGGTGATGTATTTTGTAGAAGTCCTTTTTCAGTTTGGTTTTGTCTTTTCTCATGATTTAGATGAGGGAATACAAATTTTGGAGGAGGAATGCCATAGAGGTGACTGGTATTTAGGTTGTTTGCAAACAATGGTGCAAAGAATAACTATGTATATGTATTATTGTTTAGGTCTGCAGTTTATGTGTAGGATAAATTGCTGTTTGGTAAACTGCACTCTGATAGCTACTACAATAGTACCAACTTAGCATTGTATCTTCCTTTGATATTGTAATTAACTATTAGTAAAACAACATACTTTTTAGCCTATTATATCTTTATTCATGTGTCATTACCACCTACCAGTAACACATGAGGCTGCCCATGCTCCACACTTGTACCAGCACTGTGAGCAATACAATTTTGGGGTTTCTGCTAATCTGATATGTGAAAATTCATATTTCAGTGTAGTTTCATCTTGTTTCATCACTTTTTATAAGCAAGGCTGAAAATTTTTTCACATGGTATTGGGTTTCTTGTTTCCTTAACTGTAAGCTGTCTGTTTATACCATTTGCTGTTGATTATCTAAAAACTGATTTCTAGAAACTCTTTGTATATTAGGGCAATTAACTCTCTGTTTTGTTCACTATGATGTCTCAAACACCTAGAAGAGTAGCTGGCATATAGTAGGCATTCAATAAATAGTAGCTGAATGAGTGAACAGAGTTGCAAATGTTTTCCCTGTTTGTCATTTATCTTTTGTTTACGGTGATTTTCATCAGAAAGGATTTTAAAATTTTTGTATGTAGTCTAATTGCTAGTTGTTTTCTTGATTACTTCTGGGTTTTGATTTATAGTTAGAAAAGCTTCCTCCACTTGGATGTATGAAAGAATTTTCCTATGCTTATCCTCGTACTTTTATGGCATTTTTTTACCTTTAAAGTTTTGTTCCATCCAGAATATATTTTTGTCAGGATTGAACGATGGGTCCAACTTTTTCTCCTAAATGCCTGCTCAGTTGTCCCCCAATGCCATTTACTGGATTTATCTTTTCCTGCATTGAGCTGAGATCCTATCTTTACCATAAAGTAAATTCTCATGTATTTGGACATATTTCTGAACTATTTTCTTCCTTGATTTATCTTCCTATTCATGTGCTAGTATCATACTATTTAATTATTGTGGCTTTAAAGCCTTATGGGTCTAATCATTCCTTATTTTCTCCTTTAGAATTTTTCCAGCTATTCATGCTTATTTGCTTTTCCACATGAACTCTAGAAGTACTATATCTAGTTTTAAAATTCTGTTGGTATTTTTATTAAAACCATATTAAATTTATGGAATCAACTTAAGGAGAACTGACATCAAAGGTGTCTTTATAATATCTTCCTATGTAAAAACAGGGTATGAATTTTATAAAGTCAAGTCTTCTGTGTCCCTCAGAAATGTTTTATAGCTTTCTTAACATTTTATGTTATTAACATTATTTTAGTTTCTATTATAAGTAGGTTTCCTTCTTCTGTTATGTCTTTTAACTAACTGTGAGTTATATATGCCAAAGGAATTGATTTCTATAAATTGACATGGTACTCCACTAATTGCTGAATTATCTTTGTAGGAGTTTTTAGTGTTTCTCTAATGTTCTTTATGTTTTTTGGCCTAACTTTATTGGCTCCTGCCAGAGGTTAATTCAATTAAATTTAATATTTAGTATGCTGATAATCATGGAGTTAATGATATCCTTTCTACGTTAAACATACTATTTATTTTTGAGCTGAGATAAATCTACTTCATCCAGTTAGGGAATTCTTCATTTCTGTTTTATTAAAAAAAATTTTAAAGGGATGGTGGGTTTTGTCTAACGTATTTTAGGAAATCCATGGAAATGATCATATAGATTTGTTGATGGGATGAAATCCATTAATTGTAAGTATATCATTCTTAGTACTGAACCATCTGTGGATTACTGGAATAAACCCTACCTGGACAAAGTATATATTTCTTCTAATGCACTGCTAGATTCTATTTCTACTATTTTATTTAGCTTTTTTTTCTGTTGTTACATATTTTTTAGAGATATTGGCCTATTGTTATATTTTGGGGGTAGGATGGTCTAATCTTTGATAGGTTTTGGTATCACTGTTACCCTGGCTGCATGAAAAAGAGGCTGGAAGCTTTTAGTCAATAAAAATCCAATATGAACAAGTAAACGCAGTTATTATTACAGTTTAGTTTATGAATTAAACAGGATTTTGTGTGCTGATGTAGTAACCACCACTTAGACTTAGTTTCTAAGAGAAAAATAAATCCCAAGTTTCAAACAACTGACTTACATGAAAATTTCTGGATGAATATTGTCGGAGTCTGTCTTTATCCTGAGATTCTATAGCAAAATTCCCTTAAGGATTTTAAAGGGTTTTGAATACACCCATTTCCAGCCTTCGTTTTTTTATTTAAAAGGGTCTTAATTTTCATAGAGAATCTACACAATGCATGTATAATAAAAACATATGTCACTGTCAAATATAGATGTAAAAAGCTTATGTTCTTCTATGTTTTAACTCTTCTCTCTAGCTAATTTGAAATATCTCTAAATTCATGTCCAAACTGAGATAAGACGTTGGTACACTTCAATAAAAATGTATAAGCATTACAAGATGTTAAAACTGATGCCACAGTCTGAGCCCAGCCTTGTTTTAAAAGGGGAGACGAGGATTTCCTTAGATGAAAATTGTGGAGAGAACGTACCTGATCATCATCAACCTCTACTGGCTGCTTCTTAATGATAAAGGTGATGGACTCAAGACAGGGCTGGACCAGGGAGATACTGGACCTACTTGGGTCCAGTAATCTAGACAGGTGGGCACCAGGCAGGAAGTGCCAAACGACCCAAATTCCATAAGAGCGTCCTGGCCAAGAGACTGGGTCACTGAGTCATTATTTAGTAGTGAAAACCACTCAGGAATTGGACGCCGAGGTGACGGTTCTCAGGGAGTATCTGGAGATCAGCAGTGGTCCAGAGGAGCTCCAGGCCCTTCTGGGCAGCTACCTGAAGAATCGCTGCTTAGGATGGAATCATGCCCAGCCTTTGTTTCTAAAATTAACAGTGTATTTTTTATATTCTCCAGTGGGAAAACAGCCAAAACCATTTGATCTGTCAATTCTAGTGAGGTTCCAGCAGGTAGTCTCCTCTGAGTATTGCTGGGAGGTATTAGACAGTGGCCAGTGCATAAAGAAGGAGGCTTCACTTCTTCAAGGGAGACTGAGAATTTTCCTTTTAAAATGCAATGCAGAAAAACAACCCCATTAAAAAAGGGACAAAGGACATGAACAGACATTTCTCAGGACATACAAGTAGCCAACAAACATGAAAAATGTTCATCATCAGTAATCATCAGAAAAGTACAAATCAAAACCGCAACGAGATACCATCTTAAAACAGTCAGAATGGCTATTATTAAAAAGTCAAAAAACAACAGATGTTGGTGAGGCTGTGGCAAAAAGGGAATGCATATACACTGTTGGTGGGAATGTAAATTAGTTCAGCCACTATGGAAAGTAGTTTGTAGATTTCTCAAATAACTAAAAACAGAGCTACCATTTAATGCAGCAATACCATTACTGGGTATAAACCCAAAGGAAAATAAATCATTTTGCCAAAAAGACACATGCACTCATATGTTCACTGTCACACTATTCACAATAGCAAAGACACAGAATCAACCTAGGTGCCTATCAGCGGCGGACTGGATAAAGAAAATGTAATATATACACTATGGAATACTACACAGCCATAAAAAATGAAATAATGTCCTTTGCAGCAACATGGATGCAGCTGGAAGCCATCATCCTAAGCGAATTAATGCAGGAACAGAAAACCAAATGCTGCATGTTCTTGAGAGAACTAAACATTGAGCACACAGATATAAAGATGGGAACAATAGACACTGGGGGTTACTGGAGGGGGGAGAGGGTTTAAAAACTACCCATTTGGTACTGTGCTCATTACCTGAGTGATGGAATCTGTACCCCAAACCTCAGCATCATGCAACATACTTATGTAACAAACTTGCACATGGTACCCCCTGTATCTAAAATAAAAGTTGATAGAAACAAACAAAAAATGAAATGCAGATCAGGAGGAGCCAGAAACCTGGACTAAAAGGGGAGAGAGGAAAAAAGAGGGAAATGGAGAGGAAAGCAGGGGGAAAGAGGTGGGGACCAGAAGGATACAGTGGGGAATGAAAGGGAGAAGGAGACAATATATGGGCCTCCAGAGCACAGCCCTTTGAGATTCTGAATATAGAAGAAATAATCTTGGGGGGCTGGACAAAGGCATCCAACCTGAAGGATGTGGGTCAATGTTCTTTCCAGCTGGACAAGGCAAGTTTCTGTAGAACTGCGCTCTGCTCCCTGCCTGTGGGATGGCAGCTACAGAACAGAAGGCTGCTCTGGGTGTGTTCACAAGGACTTAGAAGGAGCCGGTGTCAGGAACAGAGGAGGGGACAGCAATATGTTCCTGAGTCCCCAAGTCCTCAGCGGCACTGCAGCAAAACCAGAAAGCTCACTGCCCACCCACATGATCACTTCTGTCCCCTGCAATGTGACCCAGGGCCAGGGTCATTCATAAATTACAGGTCTCCTTCTAAGGCAGTGTTGAAAGAGAACCGGAATACAGTTCACCTAGTTAAACTTCCCAATTCAAAGTGCCTTGGTAATGTCTCCACTCTTGAGATTGAAACGCAAAATATATTTCAGGCAATTTAGGAAAAATAGTACCCCACACTTAGTTGATGGCATGGAATCCACCAATTTCTATAGCTCTTTATGATGTTTGCCTAGCTAAAGAACAACAAATGAGAAAACATTAAAAACAACGGACATCTCACTGTAGAATTGGAATGAAATATGAATTAAAAATGACCATCTGGTGATTACCTAAAAGCAAATCACAGTCTGAAATCACTTAAACTGGCAATTTAGAATGTTATAAACATCACCGAATTAAACTGGACACAGAACACATGAGCAGGCTGTCTGACGTTGTGCCTGCAGTCCACAGGGAAAGGTGCTCCTGCTCCACTCACCTCCCCGGGCCTTCCTAAGCCTTGGCCCACAGGGACCCTGGAGGCTGAAGCTCTTCAAACAGGTTACAGCACATGAAGGCCAGGCTTTCGGCGCAGGCCCCTAAGTCCTCAAGGGCATGTTCCAGGAGACTCAGTACATAAAGCACGTTTTCTATTAATAGCTTTTGTATTTAATGCTTTGATATCTGGGGACTTGTTGACACCACAAGCACTGTCCCTCCCAAGGCTGGCTAATTCCCAGAGAGAACAGACAACTGCAAGAGCACCTTTCATATGCAATCCAGAGCTTATAGCCCCACCATCTCCTTTATCAGGCTCTTAGACTGGGGCCACTGTTCTCCTGCACCAATCACTCCACAGTCAGGTATCAGCCAAGTGGGGACAGCCCCCTAGGCCCCAGAACACTCTGAAATTATTCAAACTAGCCAATCCCAAGCCTGCTTACCCTGCCTCGCCTGTTCCTTCCCACTGAAACCACAATAAAAGCTCTTGCCCGCATTTTCCCCTCACATTCTCTGCCTCTTGACCAACCCTGGTGCTTCCTCATGTGGCTCTGCACAGTGTGCCATGCCTCCAGCTTCTAGGGATCTGGAAATAGGATCAACTTCTTCCTTCATGACAGTCATTCCCATGTCTGCATGTCTTACTGTACCCGACTAAAACAAATCCCAGGTACCCTTAAAACGCTCAGCCTCTAGTGCAGACTAAAGTTGGAAGCATGCAGGAAGCCTGTAGCTGCTGAACCTGCAAGAGCTCAGGGGCCCCATGAGAGTGTGGCCTATGGATTTTTAACCCCAGTCCTCCGTTAGCTAGCTGTGTGACCTATCAAGAAAGCACTTAACCTTGCTGAGCTTCACTTTCTTCATCTGAAAAATGGAGACAATAATATTGCCGAGTTCTTAGAAAGATAAACTAAGCACTTGGCAAATATGGAGTCACTTAGCACTCATGAATATTAGTTCCCTTCAAGATTTCCTAGTTATTTGCCTTTATCTTTCTATTCTGCTTAAAATACATTCTTCCGTTTAAAATGTATTCTTTTTTTTTTTTAAATTTTTTGAGACAGAGTCTCACTCTGTCACCCAGGCTGGAGTGCAGTGGCGCGATCTCAGCTCACTGCAGCTCCTGCCTCCCGGGTTCAAGTGATCCTCTTGCCTCAGCCTCCCGAGTAGCTGGGGCTACAGGTGCCCGCCACCACACCCAGCTAATTTTTATATTTTCAGTAGAGACGGGGTTTTGCCATGTTGGCCAGGCTGGTCTCGAACTCGTGGACTCAAGTAATCCGCCCGCCTCGGCCTCCCCAAAGTGCTGGGACAACAGGTGTGAGCCATCGCACCTGGCCTAAAATACATTAATCTTACATTTTAACTATTATTTATTTATTCGCCTTTATCCTTTTATACCAATGCTTAAAAACAGAAGTATGATACAAGCCACAGAGGTAATTAATTTTCTAGTGACCACATTTAAAAAGTAAAAATAGATGAAATCCTTTTTAATATTTTATTTTACCAAATATATTCAATATATTATCACTTCAAAATGTAATCAATACGAAAAGTTATTAATGAGATGGTTTATATTTTTTCCATACTAAGTTTTAAAAATCTGTTGTGTATTTTACACTTCAGCACATCTCAATTTGGATGCTACCTTTTTCATCAAAAATACTTGATCTATATTTAGATTTCAAAAAATTTATACTTGAAAACATATATATACATATCCAAATGGTTCCAAACATTCTTAAAAGTTTTTTTTTTTTTTTTTTTTTTTTTTGAGACAGTCTCGTTCTGTCGCCCAGGCTGGAGTGCAGTGGCACGATCCTGGCTTACTACAACCTCTGCCTCGTGGGTTCAAGCAATTCTTGTGCCTCAGCTTCCCAAGAAGCTGGGATTACAGGCGCCTGCCTTCAAGTTCGGCTAATTTTTGTATTTTTAGTAGAGACAGGGTTTCGCCATGTTGGCCAGGCTGGCTTCGAACTCCTGGCCTTAAGTGATCTGCCTGCCTCGGCCTCCCAAAGGGCTGGGATTACAGGCGTGAGCCACCACGCCCAACCCAAAAGTTTTTCAATAACTGAATTGAATATCAGTTTTTTAACTGAAATTTAAGTGAATTAGAAGTAAATTAAATCTTCATTTCCTAAGTTACACCAGCCACATTTCAAGTGCCCAACTGTCACGTGTGGCTTGTGACCACTCTATTGGACGGCACAGTTTCATGCCATTTAAAATATATCCTTAACAATCACTATTTATCTTACCAGTGTAGGGATCCCAATATTCTTAAAGTAAATAACAATATTATAATGTTCTATCTTTTCATCCTAGAATACAACACATCATTTAAAGTTGGTGAGATTTTTTACCTTTAAAAATACTCCTATCACAGCCAAACCATTTTCTTCCAGTGCTGCATCCTCAAAGTTTTCAAATTTGACTGCATTCCAATGCACTAAGTGCAGCTGAAACACCATGAAAAGAGGGTTAACACGTGACTATACAGAATCTCTCCAGAATAAACCCACAGCCTCAGTCAACCTATGACATTTAAACATGTTTCCTCACCCAAAGTAAAGCCACCAAGAAAACCATATGACAATCCAAAATGAGATAGAAACAAAGATCAGGAAGAAATTTAGGCAAGGACAGCAATTAATATTTCTTTGGAATAAAAGGACTCGGGGAGAAAAATAAAATAAAATACATATAGCAAACTGAGTCGCATTTCAGTAAGGGATCAACATTTGCTCGTTCCCATTCTGCTTTGCATGAAATACTAACATCCAAAATCCATTTACATTTAAAGGAGAGAAAATGTTTATATTGAGAAAAATAAGTTCTCCTTATAGGAAGTAGACAAGAGTTGAAGACTGGCCGGGTGTGGTGGCTCACATCTGTAATGCCAAGACTTTGGGAGGCCAAGGTGGGTGGATCATTTGAGGTCAAGAGATTGAGATCAGCCCGGCCAACATGGTGAAACCCCGTCTCTACTAAAAAAAAATACAAAAATTAGCGGGTGTGGTGGTGGATGCCTGTAATCCCAGCTTCTCAGGAGGCTGAGGTGGAAGGATCGCTTGAACCCGGGAGGCGGAGGTTGAAGTGAGCCAAGATCGCGCCACTGTACGCCACTTAGGTGACAGAGCAAGACTCCGTCTCAAAGAAAAAAAAAAAAGAAAAAAAAGAGTTGAAGACACATTTCTTCTTTGAGAGATGACCATTTAAAATGTTCTTTTTATTGTTGATACAACATTTAAAACTAAATTGCTGCCAGGTGCGTTGGCTCACATCAGCACTTTGGGAGGCTGGGGCGAGAGCATCACCTGAAGCCAGGAGTTCAAGCCCAGCCTCGGCAACACAGTGAGCTCTCATCTCTACAAAAAATTTAAAAATGAGTTTGGCGTGGTGGTACATAATCGTGTAGTCCCTGCTACTTGGGAAGCTGAGGCGGAAGGATCACTTGGGCTCAGAAGTTCAAGGCTGCAGCGAGCTATGACTGCACCACTGCACACCAGCGTGGGTGACAAAGTGAGAGCCTATTAAAAAAAAAACAAAACCAATAAACCAAACAAACAAAACCTAAATTACAAAAAAGTTGAAAGAAGCAATTATATTTCCTTATGATTTCCCTATACTTTTGCTATGGTTTGGATATGGTCTGTTTGGTCCTGCCAGGTCTCATGTTGACACCTGCTCCCCAATGTTGGAGGTGGGGCTTCATGGGAGGTGTTTGGATCACGCGGGCAGATCCCTTATAAATAGCTTGGTGCCATTCGGGTGGAAGTGAGTTCTTACTCTTAGTTCCCAAGAGAACTGATTTGGGTTTTTTTTTTTTTGAGACAGGGTCTCACTCTGTCACCCAGGCTGGAGTATGGTGGCACAACTGTGACTCACTGCAGCCTTGACCGGCTAGGCTCAAGTGACACTCCCACCTCAGCCTCCCAAGTAGCTGGGACTACAGGCATGGGCCACCATGCCTGGCCAATTGTTTTTTTTTTTAATTAAAATTTTTTTTTGTATAGACAAGGTCTCACTATATTGCCCAGGCTGGTCTCCAATTCCTGACCTCAAGCCATCCTCCCGCATTGGCCTCCCAAAGTGCTGGGATTACAGGTGTGAGCCATCACATTCAGCCACAGAACTGATTGTTGAAAAGAGCCTGGTACCTCCTCCTCTCCCTCTTACCATGTGATCTCTGCACGTTGGCTCCCCTTGGCCTTCCAACATGAGGGGAAACAGTTTGAGGCCCTCACCAGATGCAGATGTGAGCACCATGTTTCTTGTACATAGCCTGTAGCACCATGAGCCAAGTAAACCTCTTTTCTTTATAAATTACAGTTTCAGATATTCCTTTGCAGCAACACAAATGGATTAAGATAACTTCTCTACAAATCATTCCTTGTCCACCACTCATGAACTTATTTTCTGGCATCACCATTCCCCCAAGTCTCCTAAGTGAGACACCTCAAGGTCTTGGTTAACTTTGCTTTCTGTTCTCTGGAAGAGGATCTCACCTCCTAGTCCTGTTGCTTTTATTTCAGAAATGCTTTTTAAAAGTTGCTCATTTTCTATATTTCTATTGCCTTCATTTAATCTCTCACCATCTATCACTTGGATTAATCGCAACTTGTGGCCCTGCATTGTTGCCTGGGTTAATCTAAAAACATAAACTGCTAATTAAACGAAATCAAGCTATGCCACTCTCTTGTTTACAAATAACTAGTTTCTGATGAGCCTGCCCTCCATCTACCCTATTATGCTTTGATGATCACCACTCTCACTGCCTCTCCCCACAACACACATTGAACATTCTGGTCACATCATTTTGTTTTTTGGTCATTTCCTGAACATTCTATCAAATCTGCCTTTGCACGATTTTCCCTCAGTCTAGAATGCCCTTCTAATCCTCTTGGCAAACTTCCATACATCCTTTAATACCTAATATAAATGGCTCCTCCTTAGTGAAATCATCATAGACTCCTCTGAGTGGTCTGTATCACATGCCTTCCTCTGTGGTCCCATAGCACTTTCAGAAACATTTTTCAAATCACACTTGCTTTATAATTTTAATTTCGAGTATTCTTCCCTCACTAGACTTTGCCCTTTGGGTGGTTGAGAATTAGTACTCCTGGTACTTTGTGCAGTGCCTTGCACATAGTTGCCACTCAGAAAATGTTACAAACATAAATATATAAATGATAAAATACATACACGTTATCAGGTGACCCCAAATATAAAATGTGTTTTTCTTGCCTAATTATCCTTCTGCTCTGTATTGCAATCTTACATTTTAAAATGTAATTAAACATAATTACTATTTAATATAGAAGTTATCTGCAAAGTAAGCCAGCCAAGGAAAACTAGTACATATTCAACACATACACACACAGAAAACAGATTTCTGGTAAATCTTTCATTTCATTTCATGCCCTTTCTTCTATATCAATTACAAAATCTGTACATACAGATATATGTATTTGTTAATAGAAAATATTACCTATACTAGTAGAAGGAAACATCCATATAAAAGAGAAGGGAATTTTTCCATACACTGAAAAGTGAGTCCAGTGATCATCCAGAAAGCCCATTCAGGGCATATACCCAAAAGAACGGAAAACTGAGTCAAAAAGAGATATTTGTACACCCATGTTCATAGCAGCATTACTCACAAAAGCCAAAAGGTAAGGAATAAACAAATGTGGTCTATCCATATAATGGAGTATCATTAAGCCTTAAAAGGGAAGGAAATTCTGACACATACTACAACATCGATGAACTCTGAGGACATTATACCAACTGAAATAAGCCAGTCACAAAAAGACAAATATTGTATGATTCCACTCATATGAGGTGCCTAGAGTAGTCCAATTCACAGAGACAGAAAGCAGAATACTGGCTGGGTATGGTGGCTCATGCCTGTAATCCCAGCACTTTGGGAGACCAAGGCGGGCAGATCACTTGAGGTCAGGAGTTCGAGACCAGCCTGGCCAACATGGTAAAACCCCCTCTCTACTAAAAATACAAAAGTTAGCTGGGCGTGGTGACGGGCACCTGTAATCCCAGGTACTCGGGAGGCTGAGGCAGGAGAATTGCTTGAACCTGGGAGGCAGAGGTTGCAGTGAGCCAAGACTGCCCCACTGTACTCCAGCCTGGGTGACAGAGCAAGAATCTGTTTCCAAAAAAAAGAAAAGAAAAGAAAAGCAAGCAAGTAAGCAAGCCAAATACTGACTGCGAGAAGCTGGAGGGAGGGTGAATGGAGTGCTACTGTTTAATGGGTAAAGTTTCAGTTTTGCAAGATGAAAGGATTTCTGGAGATAGATGGTGGTGATGATTGTACACTAATGGAAATGTACTTAATATAATACTACTTGACTGTATTCTTAAAAATGGTTAAGATGATAAATTTCACATTATGTGTATTTCACAATTTTTTTTAAAATTCCAATGAGTTCCATGCCATTGCTCACAAAGAGGTCAATACTATCATGGAGAGAGTTTGATGTGCCCTCTGTTAACATGACACTGTTTCTTTAACTCCTTACAAGACCACCAGATCTTGCCCTCACCTGATTTATCTGTAGAATCTTCAAATTCCACGAGGAAAGAGTACCCATTATTCCAGACGTGGAGGCAGGTGGCTGGGTCATAAGAGATGGTCAGTGGTTTTAAGCCGGGATCATAAACACTGTCCCTCCACCGAATGTTGATGGGTGACTGTCGATCGCCCCCAGGAACCAGGTCCACGCTCTCCCAGAGTGGATGCACTAGGAGAAAGCAGGTCAGGCTATTATCAAGACTGTCTACTATCTAGCATCACACATGAGGCAATTCCACTTCTGGAGACCCTGTCAAGGCTAATGGGAACTAAGAGCTTTAGCAATTAGCCATTCAGGGCCTTAAGCAGCTGACTAAAGCAAAGGCTAAAGACAAGTCAGAAAGCACTGTGCAGAAAAACAGCATTCTGCCATCTTGAAAACCCAACTCGTCTCAGTCTGCCTACTAAGCTCACCTAAACCAAGTGCAATCAGTGCTGTGATAACAGTAAAATGCATGGAGATTAGCGCCATGTGGAAATAGGTATTCATAAATGAGTTTCTTTTCTTCTTTGAGAATTTCCCAAGCCCCAAGCCCCCAAACTAGCTCTAAATACAAAGACAAACTAATTCGATTTTCAATAACAGACTCATTTAAAAAAAAAAAAAGAAATGGAAGAACTTTGAGAAAGGAAATGTTCAATCAAGTATTGTCAGTGTTTAACTGGTTGGCTGGTAGAAAAAAAGACTTGTGTAGCCTGCATCCCATAAGATGCTCGCCCCACATAACTGTGCATGCTGAGTTGAGTTTACCTCCTATGTAAGCAAACTCTGAGGACCAGGCAGCCATCCTGCAAAACCTGGGTAGAACATCGGCATTGCTAAGGTCCCTGGAGGTTGCAGTGTGTCACAGGGATGTGGAGATTATCTATTAAGGTGTACACATACAATTCATCCTCCATAGGCACTGAAGACATTGCTGATGCTGATTTTCTTCCAGAGTCAAGCACCAGGTCTCTGTAGCAAGTCCCTGGTAAGTATCAGTAGACTTGCTGATAACACAGATCGGCCTGTTGAGATCCCCATGTGTGATGAGCAGAACCAATGTATATCAGTTTGGGGTGGTCCATTTCCCTGTCCTTTAGAAGTACCATGGATGGGTAGAATCAAGGACAATAGGAAAACTAGGAGAAACATGAATTGAGAGAAATCATTACCAATGACCCTCTGCATCTCGCCCCACCACTAAGAATGGGTCGAAGGATTTGAGAAATAACTAGGCAGCTCCCACCCAGTCAAATCCCCCGAATATGGCAGGGACATCCTCTTGTTTCCATAAAAACCAGAAACTTGCCTCTGGTTTACTCTTACAGGGGCGACAGTTCTCCTGCTTCAGTAGCAGCCCAAAGATGGAAGTTTAAAATCTTAGCCTTGGCTTTATTTTTGTGTGGTGGTAGGCAAAAGTGTCCTGGCAGTATAGACACTGAGCTCTCTTGGGAGCGTCCAGACCAGTGGTCTCAACAAGGAGAGTGACTACGGCCCCAGAGGACATTTGGCAATATCTAGAGACATTTTTCATTGTCACAACTGGAAGAGGGTGCTACTGCCATCTAATGGATAGATGCCAGGGATGCTGCTAAATATTCTACGAAGCACAGGAGGAAGCCACCAGTGCAAAGCGTTATCCAGCCCCAAATGTCAATAGTGGCCCAGGTGAGAATCTCAGTCTGCAGAAACTCAGAATATTCTTCTTTTTTTTCCTATTTCTTCCTATAACATAGTATTCTCTTATCTCTAAAGAGATTTAAACCTAATTTAAAAAATTAATTTCAACTTTAACTATAAAGGGTACACATGCAGGTTTGGTATATGGAGTGACACTGAGGCTTGGGGTCCCAACAGTCCTATCACCCCAGCCAGTGAGCATAATACCCAACAGGTTGAACCCAATGTTTTTATTTTTCTTAGTATGAAAGAATTCCTTACAATAGATTTACAACAGAAAACAGAAAAAATACAACAGAAAAAGAACAATAATTTTCTGTTAAATTTAGGAGCCAAAAATTAAAAATGCATTTGAACTGGCACAATATTTCAATACTATAAATCTGATTGGAATGCAGATTCCTTCTAGAAAGCCCTTGAAAGGCCCTGATTATATTTTAAAAGATTCCTGACACAAAGAGACTATGCACCTTCCCCTCAGACACTCAGACTGTGGTTGATAATGTGAGAATTCACATTCTTCAAAGCCATTCAATCAGGGTCTACCATGAAGACTAGGGAAGAACTGGAGTGACGATCAGCTCCCTAAGACGATGCCTTGGTCATCCTTAATTGTTCCCCACCTCATTCATGAAATGGGAAGTATCAACACTCAGACTCATGCAAATACCAGCCCAAGAAAACTGAGCCTGTTCCTTCAATTGCTCTTTAATGACCATAATGACACGATCAGTTTATGCCCTTGAGTTTACAAGTTCAGCTTCCAGAAGGTTTCTTTCCTCCTACCCACCTCCTCCTTTACTAAACTAGACCATCTAGGCTAGACCATCCAACCCACTGTGGGGAGAGGTGGTCCTTGGTCATTATCCCCCTATTGAAGCCAACTTTTTGCCAAGGGCTTGTTTTGCTAATGATAAATTCACACTTTTCTTTTCCTCTTCCCTCCCCTTCTACCATTTTAACAAAATACAGATAGAAATGATTTCTTGGCAGTTCTCATACTTTCCCTCAAAACAGGAAGGTGACCACGAAGCATTCTGAGAGAGGCTTCATTTTCAGGTTTTTCTTATATGTAGAAAGTGAAGAGATTGTGACTACTTCAATCACAGTTTAAATGAGCGAAGGGCACACTGTCATTAAAAAGGTGTCAATAATCTGTCACTGATGAGCAAGAAAACTCCTTTAGATTTCATGGTGAGGATGCACTTGGTCTTAATTCTTATTTATATGCCTAGTCCTGCGTTTGATTTATTTTATGCTTGCACCACCTATTTCTCTAGCCTCCTTGTATGTCCCTGGGCTCTTCAAATGTAGAAAGCTCATTTCTGCCTCAAGCCCCTCGGTTCGTGATTCTCCTCCTCTGCTGGAATCATTCCCCTCATTCCACTTGGCACTGGCTCCTGTTATTGCCTTAATTGTCACCTCCTCTCCTCTTTGACTACCCTCCTATAACATGATCCCCTTGAATTTTTAATCACAGCATTCTGGTTTTGTCCTTCACAACATTATTACATGGGTATAGTTATAATTACATGCACACGCACATAGTTATCGGCCTCCCCCACTGCTCTGCAAGCAAGCTGGCTTTCAACAACTACGGTAGATCAAATGAATCAGATGAAGTATATCACCGAAAAAGTTTGCTTCTTTTTGCTTTATTTCCCATTACCCCCACTGATCACATTATTTTTCTTTAACAATCGTTCAGGTTTAGCTCTTCCTCGCCTTGCCCAGACCACTAGCCTAGTTCTGAACTCTACGCCACGGACTTCACACAAAACCTCTTGGTCATTTGTCCTCTTTTCTCACTTCCCTTTACCCCCTGAGTTCAGCCACTCAGTTTTCCCAAATTACCGGCTTTGTCAGGGTGCTCCTGTGCTAAAGACAGTACATCAAGTGGAAACTTCTGTGTCCAAGTGCCTGTGTTTTTCTATTAGAACCCTCCTCACTTATCTAACCATTCTCCTCATTCTTTCCAAACGCTGGTGTTTCCATGCTGCCCCCGTGGTCAATCCTAAATGAGTGGTGCTGTAAATGTAAAACACCCAACAGGCTTTGAAGACTTGGTGCAAGGTAAACAATGTAAACTCGGTAATAACTGTTATATGGATCACATGTTAAAGTGATAATATCCTGGATATACTGGGTTAAATAAAATGTTACTAAAATTAATTTCACCTGTTTTCTTTTCCCCTTTTCTAATGTGACTATTAGAAAACTGAGAATTACATATGTGGCTCAATTATATGTCTATAGGACAATGTTGCCCTATACCCTCATGTGCTTTTTATCTGGTCCCTTGCTATGTACCGCCCTTTTTACGAGGGATGTGCTATTTCCTCATGTTACTGAAGACCATCTGTGTAGGCCTTGGCCTTAGTGCAGTGATGGGTGTATACACAGGGACCCTCCGTATGACTTGGCTGAGGATGATCGCAGGATCACAAATTGCCTTGTTAGAGCATCAGGGCTCTAAAAGGCACTTGGATGCTGAGTCCATTAGCCATAGAATACACATGCAGTTATCAGCACAGGAGACTAAAAGCCCACATTTCTTGGCGGTCAGTTCCAGGGCTAATCGTCAGTCCCAGGTAGCTGAAGACAACCCTGAAGCCATTAGTGCAATTCCATGGGACTCCTAATCCTCCCACTGTTTCTCAAGATTATTTGAAAGTTAATGGAGACAATACAGTCTGAGGCATCCCAGCCTATATCAGAGGTCTTTAGGAAGACATTGCAAAACAAGCCTGTTAAAACTCTTGTCCTCATCTGTACAAAACCCCCATGACAAGTTTACCTATACAACAAACCTGCACACATACCCCTGAACTTAAAATAAAAGTTAAAACAAAAACAAAAACAAAAAAACAAGTATTGTTCTCCAGGCTTTGGTTCTTCAAAATTAATTGGAAAAATAATAGAACTTTATAACACAGTTGAGTTATAATATAAATCAGTGCTGTCAAATACAACTTTCTCTAAAGATGAAAATGTCCAGTATGGTAAGTTGTAGGCACATGAGGCTATAAAATGTTAATGTGCTTAAATTTACAGGTAAATACCCACAGTGGCTACATTTAATTGTGGCTACATTTTAGACAGCGCCATTCTAGGCCAAGTTATCCTAAAAGGAAATGTTTCTTTTCTTTCTAAAAGCAGGGAGATCATGAACATTAAGAATCACTGGAATAATATTAAATTTGTACTATTTACATTATAGCTGATACTCTTTATATTTCATTAAGAATTAACATTATTAAATTAATTTTCCTATGGCCTAAGATCTCATGCCTAAATCTTTTTTTTTTGGAGACAGAGTCCTGCTCTGTCACCCAGGTTGGAGAGCAGTGGCACGATCTCGGGTCACTGCAACCTCCGACTCCCGGGTTCAAGCGATTCCCCTGCCTCACAGCCTCTCGTGTAACTGGGACCACAGGTGCGTGCCACCATGCCTGGCTAATTTTTTGTATTTTAGTAGAGACGCGGTTTCACCATGTTGGCCAGGATGGTCTTGTTCTCCTGACCTCGTGATCCGCCCCCCATGGCCTCCCAAAGGGCTGGGGTTACAGGCGTGAGCCATCACGCCCGGCCACCTAAATCTTTTTATGCGATCATCACGCTAAATTTCACTAGATGATACGCTAAGTGAAACTGATTTTATTTTCATCTTGGATAACAGGTGTAGGCTTTTATTTTTATCTTGTTATATTACAAGTCCCTAAAGTTAGGACTATCAACAGTTACTGTCTGCTACTTGAGATAACAGCAAACAGCAATCTGAGTTGACAGCTAAAGATTATCTGTGGAGAGCCTTGGGAGCAAAGATATGATGAGCACAGAGCACAGGGCTGACCTGAAATGCTGCTTACCGAATTTGCCACAACCTCCTACTTTCATTCACTCCTTATTCTGCTTTGCCTCCTCTTAAAATGTTCAGACTTAAATATCTGAGGCAGGCACTGAGCCTACGATGATGATAACAAAGTACTAGAAGTAGCTGCCACAACTTTCTTTTTTTTTTTTTTTTTTGAGACAGAGTACAGATCCTGGTCCACTGCAACCTCCGCCTCCCAGGTTCAAGTGATTCTCCTGCCTCAGCCTCCTGAGTAGCTGAGACTACAGGCATGCACCACGACCCCTGGCTAATTTTTGTATTTTTAGTAGAGACGAGGTTTCACTATGTTGGTCAGGCTGGTCTTGAACTCCTGACCTCAGGTGATCCGCCTGCCTCGGTCTCCCAAAAGTGCTGGGATGAGCCACCATGCCCGGCCTCATAACTGAGCTTCTAACCCTCAAGAATCCGGTGTTATTCCTGGTTACAAGTGTACACTAGCCTTCTGCTGGGGTACTGAGCTGTCAGAAACAATGAGAACTGTGTTTACAATTGAGCAGATGAGGGTCCAGAATATAGGAATAGGACCTGCTCAAAGGCCCAGGGCAAGAAAGACCACAATATTCTCCTTGGGGAAAACAGGTTGGAACAGTGAAACATACCACAAACAAAATCAAATGTTGACTTCCACCTGTGTTTTTCTAGTAACTTAGAAACAAGAACACATCATATAATATAGCTATTAGTCAAGTGAACCCCATCTCCTCGGGGGACCACTATTTGGTTTCTGTTGGCACTAAAAGCAGCAAGTTATCCTAATGGCATAGGCTGATTGGACTTTAGGCATTTAACTTTCAACTTTCTGCAAATAAAGACAAACTAAAGATCAAGGCAAAAACCCCACACTCACACAAAACGTTAGTAACTAGATAAATATGACTAAATTTTTTCCATGTTAAGCCTTAGAATGCAGTCCCAGGGTTCGGAATAAGCCAGTCTGGGTAGGATACGGGCACACCCAGCAATCATAAATTTGTTATGACCCCGACCAACTCATTTCAATGAGAACATAGTCAATGTTGGGATAAAACAAAATAAACTTGTAATAAAAAATTCTTCTGAAGCACTTTCAAGGCAATGGATCCAGCTAAATCAACATTATTAACGGAATTCCTTTTCTTATGTGCGTGGAGGTTCAAAAAGGGTAAACCCAAAGAGCACAATCTGAGAAACCTCAAATCCTGAAACAAGCCAGTATTTGAAAACTATGTACATTCATTGTGAATAGTGGAAAATATATTAAAAAAACCCAAAAGATATATTTAGCCAATTCATTAAACACAACTCTCCACCATCACAGACATCTCTCCTATCATCTCAGCGGTTCTCTCCCAGGGTTATTTTGCCCTCCCTCCCAGGGGACATTTAGCAATGTCTTGAAACATATCTGAATGTGATCATTTGGGGAGTGCTACTGGCAAGAGATCAGAGATGCCACTCAACATCTAGTGAGCAAAGGGCAGCCCCCACACCACAGAATGATCCATCCCCAATGTCCATCGTGCCACAGTGGAGAATCCCTGCAACATCCAGCTGCAGATAGTACCTTGTATTTCCAGGAGGGGAACGAGATGAGAAAGGCTTGAGGAAGAACATTTGCTGTGTCACATGATCTTCTGTGTTTACAGCAGAGTACACACTTGCAAATCAGTCAGCTAGAATTAATTCTGCAATTCTTAACCCTGGACAGAATATTCTGAAGCATGAAGCCACTGAACTGCTTGCAAACATTAATGTGCAGCTTCCAGCAATTTAAGATTCACAGAAATAATCTGCAGTTTGTGGATCAACCTTAGTAAAAAGACAACTGCTAACCAGAAATAATAAAGAATAGGTTCCAGAATATCTGAAACCTTCTCCAGTTTCTGCATGACATCATTTTAACATTTTAACATTTGTCAAGAAAGAATGTTCCACATTTATTTTACTGGACAAATAGAGAAACAGTTATTCTCACAGTCCATAAGGCATATAATCTCACACTGGAATGCCCATGACATCACAGCTACAAATGCTTAACACACGTGATTTTTATAAAACCAACAAGCCTTTTCTCCTCTCTTTAATGAAATGGTGTACTCTCAGGCTTATTTCTGGATTTTGTAAGTACAAGTACAGAGGCTGCAGAATGGCCTGGGCCTTGGAATCTGGAAGCTTCTCCACAGCAATTTGCATGGGGACACAGGACGAGTGACCCTCAGGGTGTTCATCACCACCATCTTACCCTGAAACTTTGATCAGTTCCCAGATAACTTGCAGGAACCCAATAACCTAGAGGGAAGAGGGCAGAGAAGTGAAAGCTGTAAACAAGAGACTTTAAGATCATGAGAAAACCTCTAAGTAGGACAATATTCAGACTAGTAATACGCACCCTGAGGTGAAGGGGAGGGCAAATGGGAGTCAATTATCCACTCTTGTTCCTCAAACTCATTGGTCACCCCAAGATGACAGACCCACTTGCTTTCCCTCACATTCACTTTGCACTTCTGCCCGCCCACCAGCCACATGGACTTTAGTTCTTCCAACTCCTGCCTTTCCCTCTGGCCTGTGCAGATGCCCTTCCTTTCCTGGACTCTCCCTCCATCTGTGACTGGTGAATCCCTACCCCCACTTCAGGTGACTGACACCAGCGTCACTTCCTCTAAGCTCCCCCGACCACAAGCTCACCAGGTCAGCCCAGAACTGCTTTGTGGTCACAGTGCTTATCACAGTCGAATTAATACCTGACCAGGAATGTACTTTATGACTGCATCCTCTCCAGTATCTAAGCCCCACGGTGGTAGGGACCGTGTCTGCCTTGGTCAGAGCTGCATCTCTTAGGGACACAGTGCCTCATTCAAAATGGGTGCTGGGAGTACTAGCCAACTGACCCGAGTAGGCTCCCTTGGTGACAAAGATGTTGGTCCGCATTTCAAGAACTAAGAACTGTGCCATGACTGCCAGCATGCTCTGAGACAGTACTAGGGGTCTTTCCTTTTCTCAAATGTCATCACCCATTTGTAGGGATGTCTATACTTTTAAAACACTTTTAAATATTTCTCCTTTGAGAGGAGGGTCTCATACCCCTATCTAAAAGATCCAAAGGACCCCCCAAATCCTGCCTGATCTAAAAGAGGACCCTCCCTGAGTATGAACCTCATCTAGTCTCACAGGGCTGGGATTCTGCCAGTTAGCACTTTCATTTCAAAATGTATTGTCATTTCTTTTGCTCCAAGCACAGTGGTGGGTGCTATGATGCAAACATGACCTAGACTTGAACTGTACCTTCCAGGTATGTAATTTCTCCCTTAGGAGCCTCTTGAAATGCACATAGTATGGGTAAGAGAAACACAGAGCAAACCAGTTTACAGCAGGGTGTTTTTTGCCACCTCAGATTCTGCCTTCTCTTGCCAAAAGAGGGGCTCTCAGCAGTATGGCCATGCTGGGGTAGTGGTGGGGGTTGGGGTAGGTGGGAATGGGTGGCAAAAGGCACAAATGTAGAAGTTGAGGGGCACTAAAGACACATTTCCCTTACAAATCTGAACTTTATTTCTTCACACCATCTTTCCAAGAAGAATGTAAGATATAAAACCCACATCATGGTCCTCAGTGATGCTGAGAAAGCAGGCAAACGTGCTTTCATCCTCCCCTCTCTTTGTGCACATTCATGCTAGTAATTGGCTGTGAACTAGCTCTTCTCCTCTGTACTGCTGTCCTTGATCCTGCTCCATCTAAGCTAGAGAGAAGACTACACCTACGTGAAAGGAGCGAGAATCATCTCAATGTGCATTGTGAAATAAAGCACAGCAGGATGAGAAGCCAGTCTTTTGGCACAGTGCCATGCGCTTTGCTTTGCATATGCATCACTTTGCTAATGTGCGCTGAACTCAGGGAGCCAGAGATGTGCAGCCATTACATTAAAGGGGACTGGTAGGAAGTTAGTGAATCCTGTGGAGGTTCCTTACCTCTAGGCTTGACTCCCTACCGGAGGTCTTTAGGCCAATGTATTAGCTCGTAAGAAAGTACCATAGACTGGGTGGCTTAAAAATTTTTGTTGTCTCATGGTTCTGGAGGTTAGAAATCTGAGGTCCAAGTTCTCTGCAGGGTTGGTTCCTTCTGAGGGCAATGAGCGCTCTGTTCCAGGCCTTTCTACTTGGATGGTTAATTTTATGTGCCAACTTGGGTAGGTCATGGTATCCAGATGTTTGGTCAAATACCAGTTTAAATGTCACTGTGAATGTATTTTTTAGATAAGATTAACATTTAAATCAGTAGACTTGGAATAAAGATTATTACCCTTCATGTGGGTGGGCCCTACCCAATCCGTTGAAAGCCTTAAGTTGAAAAAGACAGGTCCCCTGAGGAAAAGGAAATTCTACCTCCAGACTGCCTTTGGACTGGAGCTGTGCCATGGCACCAGTTTGTGCTCACAATCCAGTCTGAATGTGTCCCCAAAGTTCACGTTTTGGAAACTTAATCTGCAATGCAAAAGTGTCGGGAGGTGATTAAATCATGAGGGCTCTCCCCTCATGAATGGATTAATGCCATTATTAGGGGGAGCTGGTTAGTTTCTGAGGTAGTGGGTTCCTGATATAAGGATAAATTTGGCCTCTTTCCTTCCCTCCCTCCCTCCTTCTTCACCCCCAACCACTCCCACCCCTCACATGCACATGTTCTTGCCCTTCTGCCTTGTGCTATGGGATGATGCAAGAGAGAGCCCTCACTAGATGCTGAGCAGATGCTGGCACCATGCCCTTGGACTTCCCAGCCTCCAGAATCATGAGCCACATAAATTTCTGTTCATTATAAATTATCCAGTGTCAGGTATTCTGTTACAGCACAAAACTGAGTAAGACAGGCTGTAATATCAATTCTTCCCTGGTCTCCAGTCTGCTGGCCTGCACTGCAAATTTCACAAGCCTACATTCATGAGCCAATTTTTAAAAATAAATCTCTCTCTCTCTACACACACACACACACATGCACAAGCACATACACAGGCACACCCACACATACATACATACACACACACATATATACACATACACACACACAATTGGTTTTGTTTCTCTGGAGAACACCTAATAAACCTTGCTTCTGGTAATTCCTTGGCTTGTGTCAGCATTAAATCCAATTTTCGTAAGCCATTCTCATCTTGTCTGTGTCCAAATTTCCCTTTTAATTAAGGACACCAGTTATATTGGACTAGTGGTCACCCTAATGACCATAATTACCTTTATACAGACCCAATCTCCATATGAGGTCACATTCTGAGGTACTGGGGCTTAAGACTTAAACGTATATGAGTTTGAGATGGGAGGGTGCAATTGAACTCGTAACAGCCAGTGACACCTAAAGTATGTCTGTGTTGCCTAAAAGGTGCTGACAATTCTCAAACCAAAGTTAAAATCACTTTTGTTTAGTTTTATCTGTGTTTGTGTAAATGCAGTTTTTAGTGGGAGTGTGTATGTCAAAATGTCTAAGGAGATGAAAAATCACCTTGTTGAAGCCATGTAAAAAAGTCTGGCTCAGGATTTAAAAGACAGACTGCCAATAAGCTTTCAATATCTTATCTTGATAGTTCCTGCAGCCAGGTAAGAGCATCTGGTTTTTAAATAACTTCACTATCTGAATTCACTTAGCAGGTTTAAACAGCAATAGTCCATGGGTCAACTGAATTTAGAATCTGTTTTCCCCTTATTAGGGCAAACTTCAAACTTGTACAAAGAAATGGTGAGAATAAATCATCTATATATCCAATACTCCATTTCAACAATTACCAGTGTGTGGCTGGATACCGCCTAGGAGAGCTAAGCCTTCTGTGCTACACATCCTTTGCTGTCACTGATTATTCATGTATGCCTTGGATATTACTAACATGTTCTTTTTCTGTTGTTTTGCAGCCTTAGAAATGTGTGAAAAAAGAAAAGATTCTAAAAGTCTTTAAATGTCATTCAGAAGTAATGTATTTATTAAATGCCTCATAGCTTGAACTCTGCCTGATTAAGCAACTTATGCGAAACAGACAGGAAAAGTACTAACAAAAGGTTACAATTATATTGAAAAATTCCTTGATTGGCATCAGATTGACTCTTCATTTTCTCAACTCCTGATTTCAAAAGGAAGCCTGCCTTTTGCAATTTCCTGAAACTTAAATTAGAGATTACGCTGCTATGTCTTAAGAAAGCTTAGCTTCCTCCTCTCACTCACTTCTTCCTTGAGAGTGTGATCCCAATCTGAGGTTGCCAAAGGTTTCAAAATATATTATACCTGATTTGTGTGTTGCAACTAACTGCCCCAGTGTGGCCAGTGACATGATGAATTTCCCTCTTTCCATCAGATTTCCTTAATATTCATATGCAATCACAAGGCACTCAACCTTTATTCCATTGCAACTGTGAGCAGTGGCAGCCTTTTTGCTTGGTTCCAAGCACAGGGCAGCTACGTATAGGCACAGAGAATGGTGCCCTTGCTGTTTCGCCTTTCGGTTAATTCCAGCCCAGGTACTGATTTAAAATAGCCCAGAAAGTTTTTCATTTCCAAAATATTCAAGAACAGTGCAGCTTTTCACTAAGTCCCTGAAGACAGGGGAGGTGGGGTGAACTTTGGTTCATCGTGAACTCTGATGCAGGCTACGAATAGTGACTCCTCTGAGAGATGCGCGGGGCAGCATCTTACCAGAGATTTCTGACTATTCTCCATACTCCAGCAAGACTTTCAAAGTGCATAGTGGAAATGGTCAGATTATCAGTAAAGGAAGAAGGGGAAGCAGAAAGCAATGTGGTATTCAGTGGCTAATAGGGAGCATATAAACAAATTAAGGTTTACGCATCTTCGTTAAGTCATTTCCCAAGCTTTTCCAGCAAAAGTAAATGTGAGAGAAGTACACAGATATTAATACTAACGCGTTTCCAGCAGCCTCAGAGCAGCAGCATTTAACGCTGAATATCACACAGAATCCCAGCCACCAAGAATGTCTGCATTTTGGAGGTTCCTCTCCTCCGGCTCTGGGGCAAGGCACAACAGAAAAACTCAGATTTGTCCAAGGGACACAACTGTGCTTTTGATCTACTCTGGGGTGGCTGTGTCTGTCCATAGCCTCTAGCATAGTCAGGTGGGAATATCAACAATGCAGACCCGAGGGAGTCCCAGCTTGCTGCTCCTTGGTTTCTGGACACTCCTCTCATCCCGCAATGTCTCTGGGAAAGCTGTTCTACTTTTTAATAGACAGAATCCTAAAAGGATGTCTGGTGATCCCCATAGCGGAGAAAGAGAGCTAGAGTGGGGAAGTGGCTATTTCCCCGCCGCCAGCCTCCCACTCCCATTCCTCAGAGAAGCCCCGCCAGGGCCCCGGCCAACCTCGCCGCACCAAAAGCTTCTCTGGCTCCAGGGCCGATAGCGGCACGCGGTCATGTTTGCGGCAAGTGGCACAGTTTCTGCCCTCTCAGGCAGACCACGCCCTGCTGCTGCCCACGCTCCTTACTGCCGCCCGCCCTTACCCGAACGACTTACCTGAGCCAGAACCTCCTCGTTCGCTCCCGGTACCCGAGGATCCCGCACACGGCCATCTTGGCCACGCCCCCTCACGTTTAGCCACGTCCCTACGCAACAAACGTCATTTCGTCACTCCAGGTTACGCCCCTATCAGTCCCCACTCTGTCCCCGACCCAGGCTCAAATCTCGCCCTGGCCACGCTTCCCCAGCGCCGGAGTCCACACCTGCTCTGCGCTCTGGCTACACATCTCCTGTCGCTGCCACGCGCCTGCACGCTAACTTGCCGACGCCTCTGCCCTCCGCCTGCTCCACCATCTTTGTTACGCCCCTCAGAGCAACAAGGCACGCCCACACGTAAGGACCGCGCCCCCACGTTCGAGGCACGTCTCTGCGTTCCAACTACGTCATGCCCCTACTTCCCTTTTCGCGCCACCTCCCTTGCCGGTCACTACTCCGCTGCCCGCCTTTCCATCTGTGGCCACTTTTCCACACTTCGCCCAGTGATCATCCAGTCACAACTAGTCTGCCTACCCCACCTCCCTCCCTTGGGCCCACGTCCCTACTCCGCCTGAGGCCGACCGTCCCGCGAATTCGAATTTCTTTTTTACACCCTTGCGACTACGCCACGCCTTTCACGTAAGGGCTAAAGTCAGCTCGTTCGGGCCACGCCCCTGCGGTACGCCTGGGTCACGCCTCTTCCGCTAAGCCTTGCTGCCTGCGCTCCTCACTGGCGGGGCCGTTCCCGCCGTGGCTAACCCCTTCCATTCTCTCGGAACAGGCAAGACCCCTCTGGTCCGCGTCACTTTTCTTCCTGCATTCCACACCTCTCCTTTCTGGCCAGTCCTGGCCGTCGTCTCAGGCCACACGCTACAACCTTGTGGTCCTCATTGGCCACTCGCATCCGGCGCATGCGCACTTACCTACCTTCAGTTCTGGTCACGCCTTAGGTTCCCAGGCCACCCACTTTTGGTTCCACTCTGGTCACGCCTCTCCCGCCAGTTGCACGCCCTCTGCGCTCCTTTTAGGTGCGATACTTGATCCCGGGAAGCCACGGAGGTGTTGGAGGGGCCCACCAGTCTCCGGAGAGGACTGTCCAGGTCCTGGAACCAGATGTCCGCGGCATTTAGTGAAATGAGCCTGCGGATCTCTGATCCTCTCCTAAAAAGTGACTTTCTCCATGTATCTCCCAACTCTAAACACCACAACTCGTTAAGCAAAAACCGAGTAGGAAACAGAACTGATGGGCCAGTGGTGGAGCAATGTTCCTTCTAGCTAGGTTTCATGTCCTTTAACCCGATATGGAGATAAACTGGAACCGTGTTCCTTCCAGCCCGTTTAAAGTCAGCGGACTTTAAATGCTAGGGAGATACATGGAGTAAGCACACTCCTCTACTTCCTGATGTGTCCTCCTGATGACTTTTCCTAGGCACTTGGTGCCCTAATGCTCTCTAGGTCCTGTCGAGACACCACCACATTCGGACCTCTGTTTGCAGCCCCCTGTTCCAAGATTACGCTTTTTTACTCCCTCCATTCGCAATTCTGGGTTCACAGGAAAAAAGTGAGGAGGTTATTACCAGCTTTTCTGTCCAGAAATTTCTGAACGGACATTCTTAGAGGATGGACACTTTCCATTAGCCATTCATTCATTCATTCAAGACAGATTTATCAAGTACTATGTTCCAGTAAGAAATAAGACAAGAGTCAAAGAGATTACAGACTGAGCTTCCCCAACTCAAGTTTAGATGGCACAAGAATTGAGAAAATTAAAGATGGTGTAATAAAGGAGTTGATAGGTGGAAAAGGACTTGATAAGTGCTGGTTTGTTGTTCTAATTAGCAGGAGTATTTTGGGGCAGCAAACATAGGAAGCCACTTTCATAGCAGTTAGTACAGCTCCCTTCACAATAAATTCTCAATCTTCATTTAAAGTATTCCCTTTTCACTTGTATAGAGGATTACAATTTTTCCATCCATGGCAGTGAGATTTACTATATACACTTCTACATATGCCAGTAATCAAGATTTTATGATCACATATAAAGTGTAAAAGTTCCTTTCTCTTCCCACCTTCCATCCATTTCTGCTTTGAAGACAGTGGGAAGTTTCACAATATTGAGCTACAAGGAGCACAGAGTAAAAGACAATTTTCAACAAAACATTTTTTATTAAGCTCATCCTGGCTCTGAGAACTCTATCTCATTTATATAAAATGTTTCCAATGCTAATCATTTTTTGCATGAAAAATTAAACACACCGGAAATGGGATCAAGTGCAGCCTGTGTAAATTACTGCATTGATTTTTATAGCATTATTTTCTCCCAGATGATTTGAGGCCGCGTACCAAAATATAGGCAACACTGTATAAAATAAGTATTATAGTTTAAGGAACCAGAGGGGAAATTCATGGAGGGAGAATAAATAATGTAGCCAATGGTAAGATTAACACTCAAGTATGCACACTTTCAGATCCAGAACAGTTTTTGAAGGTGGGCAAGAGATCTCACTCTAAGCTTCCATAGAAAACAGGAGATAACAAGTATTTTAAAGTTTTACGGTGTTCATAAAAACCAATCAATCAGGATTTTGTTTGCTTTTGAGAAGCACTGTTTGTTTTTTTAAAAATAATTTTTAGCCCCAAGGCAAATCCCAGTTCCTCATCATGATGACGCTGTGAGCTACGTGGGAAATAAGTGTCATAAGTTGTTACACCCACATTCCCTCAATGGAAACTGTTGGCATAATCACAAAGCACAGGGCACTGAATCAATTTCATGAACCATCCAAAATTTCCTGTTCGACTGAGTACACAGCCCCACAATGGTCTGGTTTAATTCAGGGTAGCATTTAGATAATCTTTCCCCATAATGGCACATAAGTTTCAACTCACATGTCAACTCCCATTTATTCATATTAGTTGACTGAATAGCTCAGTTGGGGTGGCTGAGTCCATGCACAGAAGGAAAAAGTTCTGAAATAGATAAAAAATGTTTGTCATGGGTGTGGGATGAGCAAATGGCTGCAAACAACCTGTCATCTCTGATTTGTAGTAATAGGGATCTCTTGTGCACATCTTTTAGGCAGTCCACAAAAACATTTCTCATAAGACTTTTGATGAATTTCAGACAGTAGAGGGTTCAGGGTCATCACTGGCCAAAACGTAGGATCAGAAATTCTGAGATATTGATTAATTCATATGTCTTTAATATTAATGAGAGCATATAACCTAAAAGTTATGTGGTCTGATCCCGCCCCCGCCCCCACACCCTTTATAGAGGTTGGCAAAAGAAGTACCTGTTGTCAGGGCTAAATGTGACTAGGTGACCTCCAACTGGTGGGCAAATTGATGATTAAGGATGGAAAATACTATTTCATAGACCATGGCTGCAATACTGTTAGCCTAGTAAAAAGAGAAAATTGACTTGCCAAATCATGAGAAAACTCTTACACCTGAGCAACAGTGGAACCAGCTAAACCTGTAAAAGAAATGTCTTGCTTTAACTACATGAGACCCATTATAAAGCATTGGTCTCCGTGCACAAGATGAAACACACAGACACACATACTTTTTTTTCCCATTTAAGAAACTGTCCTTTAAATTGCTACTTTAGGAGCATAAAGTTGGCAGAATTACACTCACTCAGTTGATCTGAATTAATTTTTATTTCCAAACGGTAGTGATTAACTTTCTCTGAAGTAGAAAAATGTTAACTTGTGAAGAATAAGACAAAGTTCATAATGATTATGGCTACTGATTAACCTACAAAATTTGATGAGCTTTTCAAATATCCTTGCTTAATATGATTTCTCATCTTAAAAAGGGGATATATGTGATGGAGACAAAAATATTCCACATTATAGAGTTTCTTGCTTACCAAGGATACTGGAAATTGTGTGTGTGTGTGTGTGTGTGTGTGTGCGCATAAAATTAAGCATACCAAAAGATTGTAACATCATCTGTTCTATATTCTAAAATTATTATTAAAATAAGCTCATTTATCTTTTTATTAAGATGGCCAATGAAAAATAATTTCCTGTTTTTTGTAGTCATGGGCACGTAGTGGGCTGCCAGTCCAACAGCCTGTGATTAGTAAATAAAGGGCACATTGGAAACTCACTGTCAGGGAATGTCCTTCCCATCTCCCATTGTCCTTCTCTGTGTCATTTACAATGAAGCCATTCCCACATTGAAATCTTCATTAGCCTCTCAGGACCATTGTTGGAGAATCCAAACTCTCTGACCTCTAAGATCAGAACCCAACTTGGCTTTTCAGATGCATCTACACTGATGCTCTCTCCCCCATCTTCCTCTGAACCACTCTACCAGCAAGTCCCTGCTGTTGGCCATATCCTGTATCTGTCCTTGTGTTTGTTTTCAGATTTCCTTAACTTGTATCCTGTGGGCTTTCATGTTTTATCTTTAAACATCTTGCCATTGTTCCAGGTCTATCTTGATTATCATTGAGAAACCTTTCTTCTATTTTTCTTTTGTTAACAGTTTTATAATTGACTTGTCAAATCCAGTAACTTGTTATCCTCTCTTTCTCCAGTGTTCCTATAGCATTTTGTTCACAATTGTATGTGCATCTATTGCCATCGTGATTTACTTTTGTGTCCTACAAAATTGTAAGTTCCTGAAGGGCAGAGACTATATTTGGTTCATTTTTGCATTTCTCATAGCCCATGAATATGATAGTTTAAGAAAACTGAGTTGACTAATTTGAATCATAAACTGAAGTTCTAATAAGCTTGTGACTGGAAATTAAGTACCATGAAATGCATTGCAATGTATATATTTTTACATTCTTAGCCTTAGAGAAACCACACACACACACACACACACACACACACACACATTTGTCTCCCTTTTTTCTTCTGTTCTTCCTTGTGTGGGTTATTTCCATTAACTCAACTACAAGAAGAAAAGAGTTACCTAAATGACATTTTTAAAGTTTGTGGGGGTGTTTTGCAGCATCCCTGGCCTCTACCCACTAGATGCCAGTAGAATCCTCTCATCTGCCATTCATGACGACTAAAAATGTCACCAGACATTGCCAAGTGTCTCTGGAGCACAAAATCACCCCCAATTGAAAACCACTGAGTTAAAATAGAACTTACACACAATAGACAAAAATACTTTGTCTCTCCATGCATCTTAACACTGACAATTTAAAGAGAATAAAATTATTTTTGTTACCTAATTATACTGAAAACATTGTATAAATTATTAATAATACAAACATCTTGATATTGTTTATTATATATAGTATATCCATTTCATTACAATTTAAACAAGGAAGGATGTCATTTATTAAAATTCTACAACATTTAGGAAATCATTGAGTAGAGCCATTTAATTAAGATATTAAAACTTCCAAAGGGGTTTGTGTGTGTGTGTGTGTGTGTGTGTGTGTGTGTTTTGTTTTTGGTTTTTGTTTTTTTTATTTTTTGAGACAGAGTCTCGCTCTGTCACACAGACTGGAGTGTGGTGGCACAATCATGGCTCACTGCAGCCTCAACCTCCCTGGGCTCAGGTGATCCTCCTGCCTCAGCCTTCCAAGTTGCTGGGACCACAGGTGCATGCCACCAAGCCTGGCTAATTTTTGTACTTTTTGTAGAGAGGGGGTTTCGCCATGTTGTCCAGGCCTGTCTTGAACTCTTGGACTCAAGCAATCTGCTTGCCTCGCCCTCCCAAAGTGCTGGGATTACAGGCATGAGCCACCACGCCCAGCAGCAAAAAGTGTGAAGTTTTAAAATCTTATACAAAGTTTCTATGTTCAATTATTAAAAGTTTTAATTGATTTCTTTTAATGTGTCACAGCCAGATAACATTTCTGAAAATCCAATAAAAATATACAGAATAATGTCACATTTGAGATGGTTTTACAGTTTACTAATTTTAGGAGCTATATATTTACTAAATTTCTGTTTTTGATAATGAAACAAAATAACCAGGGTCAATTTTAAAAGAAACATTGGTCATCTCCACCTCTTGCTTTATTGGAGGTGAATGGAGCCTACATACGCCCACGTATTTATACGAATCTAGTGAACTTAAGGGATCTTGCATGAATCAAAAGAACGACACATGTGTTTTCTTTTCATGTGATCTCATATTCTGTTTACCCCAGAGCAGTAGATCAATAGTTATGTGCCCAGAAAGTGCTTTTCAAGAGTGTTGTGGAGTATAAAAAACACGGAGAAATCAATTTCGTTTTCCCATCTCAGGAGACTCAGTGCCCTTTTGTGTGGCTCATGGCAACAGTAATCTGAACTTTTAAATCTACATGCTCTAAACTCTGAACATTTGGAAGTAAATAGTAACATATTCAGAATGATTCAACTGCTTTATTTGTCATCATTACCATGGTTACTAATAAGTTATGAAGCTCCCATATGTGAAATTGCTGAAATGAGCATTTTATGAAGCAATTTATACAGATATGAAGGCTCTGGAAACTTACTACTTAAAACTTGTACATCAAGACAAGCACTAAATTTGTGCAAGACTTTGAAAAGTATAGGAAAATATAATATGCTGAGAGGCAAGAACCCTAGTATCTAGTTCTGTTTTCCATTTATTTTACTGAGATCTCCATCAAACTATTTAACAATGAATTTGTTACAGTATGTAACCAATATAAATAAGATTTATGAATCAAAAAACAGAAAGAATTGCAAATTATGTCCAAGATCTTCTTCTTTGATTAAACAACACAGTAGATAATATAATCAAAATGAGAAAATTAATACACGTATTAGAAAATATAAAGAGAACATAGCGACAAAAGTAGATATTTTATGGGAAATACTCTATAAAGTCCATGAGGATACTAGAAAATCTTAACAGAATATTTTCTTGGAAATTGTAAACAGCCAAAATGGACTCAGAAAGAGGTATAAAACCTGAAATAAATGATAATGTAAGGAATGAAAAATTTTGAAGAACTCTTCCTCTAAAATGCACATGGTCCAGATTCTTCATCTGTGAACTCTTTATTTCTTGTACATTATATGTATTTCTAAACATAGACAATGTTAGAAATCTTTCTGTATCATTTTCAAGATGGTAAAGGCTAGGAAAAAAACGCTTCAAGAATCAGCACTTGAAAAGGAACCTACCTGATATTCTTTTAAGAAAATAGGTTTAAAAATCATAGGGGAAAAACCAGGAATTGATTCCAGCAGCATACTAAAAATAAATTTAAAAAATGTTTTATCTAAGAATTGAATCAATGTGAAAAATGTATTAATGTAATACACCAAATGGTAAAAATTTTAATAGTGAAAAGCAGTTGATAAAATGCAACACCAATTACTGAGGAAAATAATTTTTTGTAATTACAAATATAATGCTCGTATCACATGACACATCATTTTTAAAGCCACTTGCCAGATTCCGTGCAGTAGTGGCATTCCTATTAGAGTAAAGAAGAAGACAAGGGTGCGTCTTATTCCCATCATTGTATTACTCTGTTCTGATAGTGCCACTGCAGTGAGAAAAAACAACATCCTACAAGAACATATAAAGAGATCCAAGGCTAAGGAAGGCGCATTCTAACTATGAAAATATATTAGCATTGGTCATCCATTCTGGTAGTATTATGGATGTTTTCTACTTTTTTTTGCTTCTCTATATTGTCTATACAGAATTTCTATTGCTTTTTTCAATCATTTTAAAAATGAGAACACAAATATTGAGAAATCATAATGAAATAAGAGATTGTCTTCCCTTTTCAGATGAATGGCTTACACTGACTGAAACTCAATATTTTACTGTCTTCAATTCTAGTTACATAGATGACTAAAAGCTTATGAAGAAATTTGTCACTTTTAAGAAATGCAAGACTAAAGGAACCTGAAGAAGATTTCTGTGTTTGTACTCTGGGAGCTGAGGCAGGAGGGTTGCTTGAGCCCAGGAGGTTGAGGCTGCACTGAGCTAAGATGGTGCCACTGCACTCCAGCCTGGGCATCAGAGCAAGATCCTGTCTCTATTAAAAAAAAACAACAAACAACAACAAAACACAGTTAAGTTCAACAAAGATGACAAAGCTGCATAATAGCATGACCCAAGTTTTGTTTTTAAGAAGAAATGTACATGTATTTACACAAAAAAGAAAGCACAAGGCAGAAAGATATGTTCCAAATATTTAGAAAACATTGACAATTGGTCATTCGTTGACGCTGATGGAATTACAGGTGATTTTTACTTTTCTCCTTGTGCTGCTTTGTATTTTCTAAAAAGAATTTCTATTGCTCTTTTTAAAAAGATGATACAACAAACATTGAGAAACCATCATTCAAAAGAGATTGTCTTCTCAAATGAATGACTTACACTAAGACTCAGTGTTCTATTGTCTTCAACCCTAGTTACATCAATGACTAAGTAAAAGCCAAAGAAAGCCACTTGATACTTATATGAAGTGTAAGGCTAAAGGAAAGCTGAAGCAGATTTCTTATTTATTTATTTATTTATTTATTTTTGAGATGGAGTCTCGCTCTGTTGCCCCGGCTGGAGTGCAGTGGCACGATCTCGGCTCACTGCAAGCTCTGCCTCCCGGGTTCAAGCAATTCTCCTGCCTCAGCCTCCCGAGTAGCTGGGACTACAGGCACCTGCCACCACGCCCGGCTAATTATTTGTACTTTTAGTAGAGATGGGGTTTCACCATCTTGGCCAGGCTGGTCTTGAACTCCTGACCTCATGATCCACCTGCCTCGGCCTCCGAAAGTGCTGGGATTACAGGTGTGAGGCACTGTGCCCAGCCGCTGAAGCAGATTTCTATGTTCTTAGCATAGCTTTCTTCCTTGATGTAAGTAAAATGCTTTGTTACAATCTCTATGTGTATTGACTTTTCCTTCCCGTGATGACTTTATCTAGTTTAACATTTCCCAAGATGACTTCATCTAGTCTGGCTTTATTTTTTTCAGATGTTAGCTAGGTGAGCTCTTCCTTCTGGAAATTTCCACTGCACCTAATACAGTGACATTGCTAGGATGGCTGGACTAAGTTGTGGCTCCCTCTCCTTTTAGTACAGCTTTTCCTGACTCCGTGTCCTTGCAACCAAGGTGAAGGAGATGAGAAAAAGCTTCCTCAGTTGGATTTAGCTGACGGATGTGGGTCCTTTACAATAAAATACCACCCTCGCAAGGAGGGAGAAATGATGTGTTTCTCAAAGTGCTGCAGAAGTCTCATTGTTGATATTTTCCTCGTTGTTGCTTTGAAAATCCAATGTTTCTATTTAACACCAGAGTCACCCAATCTAATTCTGCCATTCATGACTTTTGAGGAATGGGGTGGAATTTGGGGACTGAATTTATGAAGAGGCAGCATGGTAGAGAGGAAAGCCCTGACATCAACCTCTGGGCGGGGCGTCGATTGGCATCTGTGGAATGCCCACCGGGGAAAGATTCTTTTACACTCATTATCTTAATTCTCAGAGCATCTCTGAGGCTTTGTTGCAACTTCAGGGTTTTTTAAAACTTTTATTTTAGGTTTAGGGGTGGATGTGCAGGTTTGTTATATAAGTAAATTGTATGTCACTGGAGTTTGGTGTACAGATTATTTTGTCACCCAGATAATAAGCATAGTATTCGATAGGTAGTTTTTCGATCCTCTCCTTCCTCCCACCCTCTATCCTCAAGTAGGTACCTGTGTCTGTTGTTCCCTTCTTTGTGTCCATGTGTACTCAATGTTTAGCTCCCACTTATCAGTGAGACTGTGGTATTTGATCAATTCCAGTTTTGACCAATGGTGACCAGAGACACAGAGCAGTTGGGTGTGGTGGAGACAGGGTTCAAGTGTAAGTCAACCTAGCTGGTAAAGTGACACCCATCCCACTCATCCCATTGCTGCCAATGACTTCAACGCTGGAGCCTCAGTTCCCTCCCGTATGAGATGATGATAACAATTGTGAAGTGTCTGAGGATTAGAGAAATAACCCAGTGAAGGTACTTCAGAGTGGGTAACTTTTAATTACTGTTGTATTGCTGTACTGACCAATGTAGTCAGTAGCCACATGTGCCTACTTAAATTAAATTAAACAAAAATTCCATTTCTCAGCTACACTAGCTCCATTTCCAGTGCTCAATGGCCTCCTACCTGTAGTAGCTGCCATATTGGATAGTACAGACACAGAACATTCCCATCGACACAGAATGTCCCTTGGACAGTGCTGCTCTGTATCATTAACTTTGATTTAATTCAAGTGCCAGACCTCAGGGCTGAACACAATCATTCCCTATGTGTGAATGTGCAGGTACCTGTGCAGTTTTGTTATATAGGTAAATTGTGTGTCACTGGAGTTTGGTGTACAGATTATTTTGTCACCCAGATAATAAGCATAGTATTCGATAGGTAGTTTTTCGATCCTCTGTCTCCTCCCACCCTCTAACCTTAAGTAGGTAAGAGGAAGCTCCGAAGCTCTCCTGGGATGTTCACCCGCTGTGGTGAGAGTCAGGTGAGGCCCTTCACGGAGGGCACCCTTTGTTTACCAGAGAGAAGGGAGTCACGTTTGTTTCCTGAATGAAGATAGCCTATCTATGAACCAGGTATCTCAGCCTCGAAAAGGAGGGAAGTGCATGTCAAGAAAACCTCTAGACAGGACTCAATTCTTCCCATCATACACGTAACCAGAGAATCGCAGAAGGGGTCGGGGAGGATTCCAACTTTGAGTCAGCAAAGAAGACATTCTTTTGAGGTAGAGTCAGAGTGGGGAAAACAACTAATCTGTTTTCCAAACAGGTTTTCATAAATAACTGACAAGAGATGGGCTGTTTTTATGGAAGTATTAACCCAAATGATGGGTGTTAATCATTAAACCTTTTAGGTGGTGGCTCGCTTGTTTCTCTGATATTCTAATCCGGGTCACAGAATGGCTAAGGCAGATTTAAGTGCAACGTGGATTTTTTTTTTCTCACTTTGCCTTGTGTTTTCCACCCTGAAAGAATGTTGTGGCTGCTCTTTTTTCTGGTGTCTGCTATTCATGCTGAACTCTGTCAACCAGGTATGTAGCCTTGAAATTTAAAAATAGATGAACAGTTTTCTACATGTTTGACAAGTCATCGACTGAAAGAACTCTTTATTTTTCTAAATCTGCAGACATGTTGTGGCTTGAAAGTTGGGGCAGTGAGTGTTTAATGAGTTTGAAAGAAAATATTAAACCATCTAAGATGATTTAGGTTAAACTTCCAGGAGTATTTGGGGCTGTTTAATTGTAGTTCTTTGTTCCATTACTTTGAGTTGCATTACATATTAGGATTTTTCAGACTCTGTTTTGGCAGATCCTAATCATCATATACTGCTCTTTCTTTTTTCTTTTCTGGCAGGTGCAGAAAATGCTTTTAAAGTGAGACTTAGTATCAGAACAGCTCTGGGAGATAAAGCAGTAAGTGGAGCACCTGAGTGTTCTTTTTAAATTTTGTTTGCTAATAACACTGTGCTTTCTCTAATAATGGGCCTGTCTGCATAGTTACCTTAATCTTGAATAAATTATTTCTAAAGACCTCAAATCTGATTTCTTAAAGATAGATTATAGAATAATATGAATTTTTAATAAAGTAGGTTTGCCTAAAGTATTTAATCAGTAGTGTATGCTAGGCAACATGTGAAGTTTTGTGCCACACAAAACAACTTAAAAAACCAGCATCTCAACTCGGGATAGTGAAGCCAAGTGTCCTGAGTCAGTCGTTCAGGTCTGGACTGGGTCTACTCCTCACCGTTGTGGTCATTTGAATTTTGTTAGCCTCGATTTTCTACCATTGAAAATAAGGGATAGTTCTACCCACATAAAGTCTTTCATAGCACAAAAAATTTCCAATTTGAACATGAAGTTTCTTCAATTATTCTCAATTATCAAAGTAACATATGAAATATATGCTCATGAAATAGAAGTTTAAAAAATAGTCATAGGGCCCATGTGGCTATAGGAATGGTAAAGATCATTGAATTAAAAAGACAGTATTGTCTAATTCTAGTTTCAGTTTCCTAGTGTGGTCTGCAAAATTTTTTCCCCAATAGAAGGTGACGTTAAGATGCCTCAGGCTAGAAACAGAAAAAAGAGTGCTAAAGAAACTTAGAGGTATTCTGTTTGCAGGCCAGTTCATCAATTTGGTATTTTATTATTGACTCAATGAGTAATGATTGTTATAACAGCCAGCATTTATTGAGAACTTATCTTACTTTCTAGCTGGGGCTCTTCTAAGCACCTTACTCGTATCAAATCATTTAGCCCTCACAACAATGCTTTGAGAAAGGTAGTAGTACAGGTATTAGTATTCCCACTGAATGGATGAGAAAACTGAGGTTCAAAGAAATTAAGTAACATGCTCAATATTTCAAGTCAGCAAGTGGCAGAAGTAAGATTTGAGCCCAGGCAGTCTGAGTGCAGAATACACTGTCTCTACTAGTGTGCAGGGTTGGCCATCCCAGTATCCTCTAATAGCAGGTACGATGCTGAATGCTGGGATGTAATGGTGATTAAGGCTTGTCCTTACCCTTGTGGAGCTTATAGTAGTAGTAGAATTGGTCATCTATTAAATATTCAGTAAACCAAATGCAAATGTGCAATCTTGACAAGTATTACGGGAAGAAGTACAAGGGCACTTCGGCTTTGTCAAGGCCCACAATACCTGGCACTTACTGTGACGTCTGAAGCATGAGTTGAAGTGATACAGGAAATGAAAGAAGGAAAGGCAGAGGGAACAGCATGTGCAAAGGCTTATCACAGGAAGGATCTTGGTGAGAGTAAGGGTTAGAAAGAGGGCAGAAATATCTGGAATTGGGGCAGTGAGGAGGAACATGGCAGGTGATGAGCTTAAAGAGAGAGGAGCAGGCAGGCCAAGGAATATGTGGGCTGTGTTAGGGAGTTTCATTTTGAGATGTAGGGAGTGTTCAAGAGCATCAAATGCTGTTGAGAGGCCAAGCCAGAAGGCGACTGAAAAATGTTCATTGTGTTAGACAATATGGAGGTCAATGGTGATTTTAGAAAGAGCTCTTTTCGTGGGGTGGAGGAGCTGGAAGACAGATAGTGGGGAGTTAAAAAATAAATGAGTGGTGAACATGTTGAAACAGATGTGTGGACAACTCCTGGGAGAATTTTGGCTGTGAAGGGCAGGAAAGAGATAGCAGTAGGTAGAAGAAAGGAAGACTGAGTAAAATGATTTGTTTTTGCTGTTGCAAAACAACAGCTCTTTGCTATGGCTTTAATGAGAAAGTCTTGAGCTTGGTTAAAAGACAATGAACAGACTCCGGTCAGAGCTAAATACACAGAATGGAGGGGAACTGATATTGTTTAGATCTGAGAAGGGCAGAGGAGAAGCATTCCTAATATAAGTGATGGAAATGGCCTCTGATAGGCATAGTTCTGTCTGGCACTTCAGGAGAGGAGGCGGCTAAGACATGTGTCTATGGAGGAAGTGTTGTATCTTGATGTCAGGAGGTTGGGAGAGTTGAAATTGATGAGATGTATCTATAAATTATGAAGCAAAACCATTTAGTGAGAGTGAGGTTTGAGGCAAACCATTGGGAAAAATGGTTAAAAAAAAAAAAGCATTGACCATCAGTTCTCTCTCTAGAGAGAGGTTTGAAATAGTTATGTGACCCATGAGAAAGAGAACTGATGGTGAATTCCCAGGCAATTTGGGTGTAGGTCATCATGAATTTAGAGTTAAACCAACTAACCCTGTTCTGTAATTTTCTCTAGTTATACCAGTTACTTACCTAAAATGTGGGGTTAGCCGTGGTTTGAGTGTTCTTAGATGTGTGCAAAAAGCAAGGTGAGCTGGGGCATTTAAGGTCCTGGCACATGTTATTGAAATGAGGAACCAAGGAATCTAAACTGATAGATAAATATATGCAATTAATTTGTACCATTTGGTCTGTGAAGCCACACGTGGCATATAAAGATGTGTTCAATTTCACATTGAGCACCTATTATATGTCAAGTATACGCAGAACAGGTAGTTAAGCTGCTATGGACATTCTTATATGTGTATTTTTCATATGCCTTCTTTTTTGGGGGTATTTACCCTGGAGTAGATTAATGGATCATAAAGTATACAAATGTTTAGCTTTAGTAACTCTTACCTTATCCTCTCTTAAGTTGTACATTTTCTCATTAATATATGTGCTCAATTCCTTTTATAAGCGGAGGCTCTCTCTTTGAAGTGTTTGAATGCCCTGGGAGAAATACACTACGTCCAATGCACAAGCTTTCAATCCTTTTCACACTTGCCCAAGATAAGTTGGTTCCACTGGCAGGATACCCAACCCAATCTAGAACTGCATCAGTTCTGTTCTGATCTAAGTAGCTTGGACCTTTGTTCTGTGACCAAAATTGGACTCCTACCCAGCCAGCTTATGCTCTTGTTTTTGAGATGAACAAATGGAAGGACAGGAGATCAGGTCAAGTTGTCCCCAAGATCTGAAAAGCAACTGAAATTCATGTCCCAGGGAGAGCTGGCTAACATCTTTATTTTCATTTTCTGCACTGAGCTTATTATTCTCATTTGTTCTTGAGCAGGCTTATTCCTTGTGTCTGCATTCTGTTAATAAGCCTTCCCTGTCTTAATAGTGTTTCTGCACTATTTTTAATCAGACCCATTTCTTCTTCATGTTTTATTCATTTATTATTAGATTAGATCATAGCTACTCTTATTCTGAATAAAATTAATTTTGGAAAAAAATGCATTATCAAAAACAAAGAGCTATGCCACCAATCAGTTACTTTTAAACTTTCATAGTATAATATCAAATGAAAAGTTCACATCAAAACATTGAAGGAGCACTTCAAATAAGATCTAAAGTTGACATTAAAATGCAGTATTTAACATTTGCATATGAGAAAAGTGATTTTTCCATTTCCATTCTTTTGTTGTTGTTGTTGTTGGAGACAGGGTCTCACTCTGTCATCCAGGCTGGAGTGCAGTGGCATGATCTTGGCTCACGGCAACCTCCACTTCCCAGGTTCAAGCAATCTTCCTGCCTTAGCCTCCTGGGTAGCTGGGACTACAGGTGCATGCCACCACGCCCGGCTGATTTTTTTTTTTTTTTTGGTAGAGATGGGGTTTCACTATGTTGCCCAGGCTAGTCTTGAGCTCCTGGGCTCAAGTGATCCACCCATCTTGGCCTCCCAAAGTGTTACAGGCTTGAGCCATCACTCCTGTCCCCCTTTTCTGTTCTTTATGGTAACATCTTACAGCAGAGTTACATAAGGTAGGACTGAAGGAGAAAATGGTGAAGTGGAAGAAGCAACTGAAGAAAGTTTAAGGTTCTGTGTTACAGAGGCCAAGGCAGGAGGATCACTTAAGGCCACACATTTGAGACCAGCCTGGACAGCACAGCAAGACCCCATCCCTCCTCCCTTCCAAAAAAAGAATATGCTATGAAAATATTTAGGAGAAAGGAAAAAGTACAGCACAGTCATAAACCTTACCCAGAGAAGGTAACTGAGTAATACATTTTTTGTTGTTGTTATTTAGGAGTCATTTATTTTTACTTACTATCCTCCCTGCCACCAAAGAGGAGAAAGGCAGTAACGATAAAATATGTTTCCCCATCCCAGAGTGAAACCCCAATCCTGACAATGTCCTTGTGATATACCAACCCCCCACCCTCACCAACTTCTTCCCCTCAGCTTTTGCTACTTTCTCCCTTCCTGCTTCTGCTTTAGTTGCTGCCCTCCTTGGTGGTCCTTAAACAGCTCAGTTTCTTTTTGCCTCAGGCTTTTTGCATTTACTGCATTAAGGAGCAGAGTGAGTCAAATATACTATATTAATTTGCTAGGGTTGCCATAACAGAGTAACACAGACTGGGTGCCTTACACAACGGAAATTTATTTTCTCTCAGTTCTGGAAGTCAAGATGTCATAGGATTGGTTCCTTCTGAGGGCTGTGAAGGAAAGATCTGTTCCAGGCCTCTCTCTTTGGCCTGTATGTAGATGGCTGTCTTCTCCCTGTGTCTTCATATCATCTTCCCTCTGTGTCCAGATTTCCTCTTCTAAGGACACCAATCATAGTGGATTAGGGCCCACTCCAACAACTTCATTTTGACTTAATCATCACTGCAAAGACCCTGTCTCCAAATAGAGTTAAATTCTGAGGTATTGCAAGTTAGGACTTCAACATGAAATTTTTCTGGTGAGGACAAAAATTCAGCCCATAATATGCACGCACACACACTAAAGTTTCTGGCTAAGAAAATTTTTTTAAAATTGTACTGATGTTAATAAAGGCAACTGGGAGGGAGTTTATGAGGGAAAAGAGAAAGGGAGGAAGGAAATGAAAATGGACTATACATGGCCAGGATGAAATGTCCAAATGCCCTATTTGTTGGCTGGGTACTGATGCTGCAGGTTCTTAGGAAGATAGTGCAACAGGAGACACACCAAACTTAGAATGTCCAAGAAACCCTACCCCAAACATGGGGATATAATTTATCGTGGTCTCCAGTATCTAATATATGAGAAACGTGTGTGTGTGTGTGTGTGTGTGTGTGTGTGTGTGTGTGTGTGTGGAGAGAGAGAGAGAGGGAGAGCCACTGTGGGTACAAGTAGAACCAATGGGCCATATTTTCCCCCATACACTTTGTTTTCCTTCTTTTTCAGTATGCCTGGGATACCAATGAAGAATACCTCTTCAAAGCGATGGTAGCTTTCTCCATGAGAAAAATTCCCAACAGAGAAGCAACAGAGTAAGCAAATAATGAGAAATCTTAACTGATTATTTACAGTATTATTTGAGATAGTGCATTATTTCAAACCTTGATTTTGAAAATAATTTATTAAGCTAATTTTTCAAAGGGATTCACACTTTTATTAAACTTAAAAATAACTTTTATAATCTAACTCATCTTACAGTTTATATCATGTTCCAACAATGCTCTTTGTTTAATAGATAATATGAAGATAAATATCCCTCAAAATTGCAGCTATATATCCTAAGCTTTCTACATTTCTAGTGTGTGTGTGTGTGTGTGTGTGTGTGTGTGTGTATATATATATGTATATGTATATATATAATTTTCTTGCAGATAGATACCAAAGAATTTTACTCTTATTTTGAAAATAACCTAAGTGTGTATAAGTTCTTTCCACTCTTGGTATTTATCATAGTACCTTGTTTATTTTCTTAAAAGCACTTAATATGACTTTTAATAGTTTTATATTTTTTGTCTGTTCTTCTGGAGGAATCTTCTCTATGATGTTTCCTTCTTTCTCTATTTGTGATGAGGGTAACATTCCTGGTCTTTCTCTATTCCCTTCTTCACTCCTCCCTTGAGAGGTAAAATGACTTATGTGATTGGTGAGCTGGAAGGAGAATCTGGGCAGGGGTTCCTTTCTCCTTGTGAGGTAGCCGTCCCCAGATGATAGCAGACGTCTCTCATGCAACTCTCTAGCTAAGTACAGAACCAGGCCCTGCATGCACAGGTGCATACACCCTAAGGTTGTACTTGCTGTTTGCAGCTGAGGTGCCATTTTATATGAAGGGTTAAATATCTTGTGTATTACTCCAGTACAGGACAATACCTGCCTCACTTATGCTCTACTTGAGACAATGGAGGTGAATATATTTCATTTCAGGATTTTTTTTAAATTAGGGAGAAATTTTGCCTGCTGATTAAAGTCATATCCTCCAACCTAACCTTTTATTTTGGTCTCCCATCTGTACAATCTTTTTGTCTTAATTCTATAATAATTCAAGGCCCAGTATAGATGATTACTATTAATTGGTCTCCCTCACATCCACAATATCTGATGCATGGGATATGAATATAAAGAATGAAACAGAAGAGTGGAATTTGAGGGAGCAAAATGAACACATATACATTTGTGTATACACACATGTATATTTTAAATATATGTTTTAAAATAGTATATTAACGTGATTCAAAAAATGAAAAGAAGGTATATAATAAAACAAAACTTTGCCCTAAGTTCTACTCCTGTTTTATAGATCTTAAAATTATATATATTGTATTTCATGCCATTAAACTGCAGCATTCTTTCACAACTATTTATAATAACTTTTTTCAATAAAAATAAGGTGATTACATTACAAAAAGTTGAACAGGAAAAAAAAATAAGAAGAAAAGCCACTGGTTATCTCACAATGGTAACCTCTTAAATATTCTCTTTGTATTTTCTTCTAGCCCTTCTTGTAAGCAAGTTTTATACATTGCTGTGTTCATGGCACTATTAGTTCCTTTAAATGATCACATTTCACCTAGTACATGACTAAGTTAAATTAAGCGTTTCCATTCTTAGGAAATTTTAATTTAAGTATATAACATTTCAGATTGATTTTTGGGAGTTTACCTTTAAAATATCTTCCTTCAGAATCTGGAGCATTGTAGGAGTCTATGAATATCTGATCTGGTTTATTTGAAAGGTTGTTTGACTTACAATTGGGCACTGGGGCTGGGTGCGGTGGCTCACGCCTCCAATCCCAAAACTTTGGGAGGCCGAGGCAGGCAGATCACTTGAGCCCAGGAGTTCGAGACCAGCCTGGGCAACATGGGCAACATGGCAAAACCTCGTTTCTACAAAAAATGCAAAAATTAGCTGGGCATGGTGGCACACACCAATAGTCCCAGCTACTCAGGAGGCTGAGATCACTTGAGCCCAGGAGTTTGAGGCTGCAGTGAACTATGATGGTGCCACTGGCACTCCAGCCTGGGTGACAGAGTGAGACTCTGTCTCAAAAAAAAAATTGGGTACACAGGATATATGTCGGGTTGGTGAAATAGTAATTGTGGTTTTTGCCATTGCAAGTAATGGCACCTTCAAGAAAAGTAGAAGCTTTTGTTGCCAGTGTCAGTTGTAAAAATCAAAACTGCAAAACTGGACTGAGGGTCAGTACACATTTTTCTGTAAAGAGTCAGGCAGTATGAGTCCTGGTAATACTGCTATCAAGGGGATGAATTGGCGAGCGAGATGTGTTTAAGATGCAATTCAGCTGCTGGCCTGGATTCCACATGCACTGCCATATTGGAAGCTGCACCCCTACATGAAGAGCTATGGGAAAGGGCACCACATAATGCAAGATTGGATTGAAAATAGCTTTGCGGAGAGGCTGCTTCTCTCCAGTGTGGCAGGTGGATGGAAGATACCAGTAGCCGCCTTCCAGAAATCTTTTGGTGCCAATGTGGGCAGACTGAAGGAGTGTGGCAAATATTCCTTTCCAGGATAGCTTCAGGATCCAAGTTTTGGGACTGGCTGTTTATTGTCTCCCCCCGCCCACCATTGTTTATCCACTAATATTGCAGAAAACTGTAAAGCACAAAAATAAACCAAATCACGTGAATTAAAAATAAAGATATTCAAGTAATTAACAGAATAATGAATAGTCTCACTTTCATCCCACCTTTTACCCAGGGTGATATCTACAACATCTCTTATATCAAGTTTGGTCACCACCAATGATACAGAGCTCATTGTCTCCTGAGCATGCCTCTTCCTATTTGGAAACGTACAATTGGCATATACTTACAGTAGAAGCTTGCGTGGCTATGAAAAAGGAAGTGATGTCTTGTTGGAGAGCTGATCTAGTCCAGTTACCATCACCGCAGGCAGGCAGTGGAAGAGAAACCAGGGATTCCCTAAGGGGATCAGAGAGGCTGAGGGTGTGGGCTTGCAGAGAGGGCTGTGGCATTTCCACTCCCCTAGGACTTGAACAGGGCTGGGAATGGGTTCCTGTGCAGATTCCCCAGTGCGGCCAGCTAGGGTGTTGACAACTGAGTTCATGCTGATGAGTTGGTCCCCATTCCTTACGAGTGATGATGTGTTGGAGTGATATTCTTGTTTGCATCCCTACCTACCTGAAGTCAGGTAGAGAAGTGCTCATAGAGGATACAGTTGTCTTTAAGAAGGGAGACTGGCATAGTATTTTCTGGAGGGATGCTCCCCAACTTGCAGACATTCTCAGGACTCCGTCAAGTTGCCACTAGAGTAGCAGTAGCTGGAGTTCTAGAGAATATGATGGTGTCCCTAGCCACTGAGAGTGTATCTGGAACAGAAACTGGTGGCTACCTCTTAGCCAGAGAAGTCTCATGGTGGAAGGCTGGCTTGAGCGCCTGTGACTGGGGAGAGAGAGAGCAGTTTTCTGAGCAGTCTGCACTTTAATATATTCCTGGGGCCAAGCAGAGGCTTTGGAAGGGAACAGGATAGAGTTACTGCCTATTGGGCCCATGTCCCTAAGTGAGACAGAGCAAGGCAAGGCAGCAGAGTGAGGCTGGAGGTGTACACCCCGGAGGCAGAGCCGAGGCGGGGTGGAGGAAATCAGTCAGAGCGTGTCACCCATGTCAGGGGAAGATGCAGTGCAGAGGTCCCTGGAGGGGCCCTTGAAGGCCCCACAGGAGCATTCTGAGTGGAGAGCATCTGGATGCCCACTACCACAGAAGACCTCTCAAAGCGGGGGAACCGCAAGGACCCAGGTCCAGGAAGAAGAATTTGGCCTTTCCTTATCTATCTCACGCCCCCATCATCTTGCTTTCCTGTCCCTAAGCGAGGAGAATGAAGCATGGTGGAGGGGAACACAGGCAGGGAGGGAGTAGGGAGTGGAGCCCGGAGGAAATGGCTGGAGCCCACCACTCAGGTCCCTGCTCTGGCCAGAACTGCTGGAAGGAGAGCAGCTGTAGGTGAGAGGCAGGAAGGCAGTTTTGGTTAGACTGGCCTGGATGCCTCAGCAGCCGGAAGTGACAGGAAAGCCACACCATCTGCCCCAGATGCTGTCAAGAGGCGAGGAAGAAGGAGCTGACAGAGTGCCCAAAGGGAACAGTGTGAGCAACATCAACCTCTTCCTTCACTGCTGTCCATGAGGCCAGCCCGTGGAACTACACTGCTGTGGCTGGAGCCACAGGATTAAGTGACCTCTACTGAAAGCCTGCTACGTGCTGAGCACTGAGATTCGAATTAGGACTAAGACCAGGTCCCACACTGCACCAGGTCCACACCCAGGAACCTAGCCCTGGTAGACATTGTAGAAAGATAGATCAAATGTGACAGCAACAAGACAACTCTTTCAAAATCATCATTCACAATTTCTGATATTAAATGCTTTTTTTGCTATTGCTGTATTTTTTTAGGAGCAGAATGGGAGATAGATGGAAAAATGAAGTTAAGGGAAAGCTCTGGTTTCATTAGTTGAGGTTACTTGAGGTTTTCCTGGAACTTGGATTGAAGATGGCAACCAAGTGTTTTCAACTGTTTAAAATATGATTTAGGCCAGATTTACTAAAACAGTTTCACAGGAATTTTAAAATGTTGAAAGGAATTTCTAAGGAAGCTATAATCTAATCCAAAGTTTAGTCTAATTCCCAGGTCAACTGGAAACTTAATATGCCTAGTTTACTCAAACATCAACTTTTAGATAATTTATCATTTTTAGCAAGAAAGATAAAGTCTAACTCAGGCAAGGCTTTCTCTTTCTGAGTTAAATGGTGTAGAATATATAATGGATTTCTCCCTCTGCCTAATTATTCAAGGATAAGTCTTGTGATCTAAAAAGGAACAACGTGCTGTTGTATCCACGGTAAGGGGATTAACGGTCTTGTGCTTGTAAAACAGCAGCCCAGCGCCTATTTAGTCCTTTTGATTTCCAGAAACAAGAGCCAGATTCTTACCACTCTTTGGAGGCAGTTGGCCCTGTCTGGCGCCATTGATGAAAAATGGCAGTGGAGCCAATTCTTAGAGAAACCTTCAGACCAGGGCTTTCCACACTTGAGGAAAAGGAGTAAACATTTTTACCTCTTTTTCATGATTTGCTGAAAGAAGTTACTTATGTATGAATTAATATAATTTCTTGGTAAAAACAATTGGTCAAAATGATTATTAAAGTGAATTCAAATAATTCCACCAGCCCACTGGCTGCTCTGAAAAGCCATATTTGCATTGTTTTTGGGTTTGGCTTCCAGCTTGCTGCAGCTACACCTGCCCTTCTCGGACTCTGCATTATTGCCAGTCCCCAAACTCTCGGTTTCTTTTTAGTCCACTGCATTGGTCACTGGTGTGCCCCACCATGTCAGATGCAACTGTGGACACCAGCTCCAAGATCATCACCAAAGTCTTAAAGGAGAAGAAAGAAGTTGTGGAGGAGGCAGAGAAGGGAAGAGATGGTCCTGGTAATGGGAACGCTAATGAGGAAAATGGGAAACAGGAGGCTGACAATGAGGTAGAAGAAGAATAGGAAGAATATGGGGAGGAAAAGGAGGAGGAAGAAGGTGATGGTGAGGAAGAGGATGAAGATGAAGCTGTGGCAGCTGAGGATGCTATGGGCAAATGGGCAGTTGAAGATGCTGAGGATGACAACGTTGATACCAAGAAGCAGAAGACTGATGAGGATGACTAGACAGCAAAAAAGGAAAAGTTAAATTAAAAAAAAGAAAAAAAGAGAAAAGGCCACTGTGATCCATTCACTCTTCACCCTGTTTCAGAATCTAAGTGTAGTCATCTTGAAGTAGAGAGGCCTGCCGGGCAAGCACTCTTCACCACCCAACCCAAACCACAAAAATTTGCAACAGGGGAGGAAAAAAAACCCCAAACTTCCAAAGCTCAGCTTTTTTCCTTAAAAGTACTTCAAGAAAAAAATTTGTTCATATTTTTTATTTACATTGTTTATTTATTTGTTTTTTTTTGAGATGGAGTCTCGCTCTGTCACCCAGGGTGGAGTGCAGTGGCGCCATCTTGGCTCACTTCAACTTCCACCTCCTCAGTTAACGCAATTCTCCTGCCTCAGTTTCCCGAGTAGCAAGGATTACAGGTGCCTGCCACAACGCCTGGCTAATTTTTGTATTTTTAGTAGAGACGGGGTTTCACCATGTTGGCCAGGCTGTCTCGAACTCCTGACCTCAGGTGATCTGCCCGCCTCAGCCTCGAGAGTCCTGGGATTACAGGCGTGAGCCACTGTACCTGGCAATATTTTTTATTTTCATTGTATATTTTTGTACATATTGTTAGGGGTCAGCCATTTTTAATGCTTTCAAATGATCAAACCAGCCTTCAGAGCTTTCTCTGTCTTACTTCTGACTTTACTTGTGGTGTGACCATGTTCATGATACAGTTCAAAGAAAAAACAAACCTTGAAGAAAAGCAAAAACAACAACAACAACAACAAAATCTTATTCCGAGTGTTCCAGTGTCTTTTTTGTATATGAACTTAGCGGTACTATAAGTTTGTATGAGATGGTTAAAAAGGCCAAAGATAAAAGGTTTCTCACTCCCCTCCCTGCCTTTTTTTTTTTTTTTGTCTGTAAAGTTGCTGTTTATTTTTTTGGCCTCTTTGACATATGTGTGAAACAATATGATGAACAATAAATTAGAATTTTGTTTCGCTGAGTTGCTCTAACAACAACAAAAAATAATTCCATTGGACTCATTCATATTTAAAATCTTGAAAATGTAGGATTTTTATTTAGTTGTGCTAATGGCATTTCAGTTTCTTTATGACATCAAAACGTGCTTTAAAAAGACATGTTTAGCTCAAGAAATGCTTGTTGATCAATTTTTCATTCTGTACAAATCTTGGAGGACATTCAATGTAGTCACATTTGGAAGAAAGGCCATGGAGAAGTCACATTAGTTGCACATAATCTATAACTGGAAGAAATTTGTATCCTTTGGTTCCTTAATACATAAATTACAGAACTATGTGCAGTCATTCTTCATGTTACTTCCTTTTTAGCACCAACTTTCTGCCTTCACATTTACAGTTCTTCTTGGCTACTTTCATCTACAGTATATTCAGGATTCTTCTTTTGCCAGAGAGTTCTGTGTTTTGTTTTGTTGTCTGAGTATTTGTAGGTGAGTAGACAAAGTTTCGGGAGAGTAATCTCCTTCCTTCCCTGCCTCTCTTTTCTGTTATTACAGCCCTGGACCAATTTACTTCCTCAGTTTGTCTCTCTGGGAATAATGTCAGAAGCACTGAGATGTTAACCTTCTTTCATCCATCCGTTTTTCCCCCCAATCACTTACTGAATCCACGTGGGCCAAGCTTCAGGAATATGGGGGCTTACAGCACAGGACAGACTTGGGACTCATGTCCTCATGTCCCAGGGCACAAGAGAAATATGCTGCAAATGGACAAAATATTTGATAATCTCCCTAGTGACCCTGCAACTGATCAAATTAAAACAGGTGCTCTTTGCTTGGAGATCATGAAGTTCAAATCAGGGCAGGGATTAGAGACCCTCCTGACAAAGAATGCAGACAAGCCATGTGAAATCTAGAAGCTCTTTGTCCTCCTCATGTCCTGGGTCTATTCTCACACAGGGCATGGAACTATGTGCAAATTCTGCCACCGTGGGGGTTACTGGCTTCCACTTTGGTATTTAATGCTCTGGTGGGCTCAAGACTCTGGTCTTGGTTTTCAAGAGTCTTAGCATCACTAAATTCCTGCATGGGATGGGGCACGGAATCTGAAGGCCGCTGTAGTGGGAACTCTTTTCCTAACCATATCCCTAACCATATTGGCTAATCAAGGTTAGCTCTTAGTAAATAGTTGTGAGTGAATGAAGCATGTTTAACATCCTGGCTCTTAAACCAGAGGCCTGTCTATTGAGGTGCAGTGGACACAAGAAAACCGTGTCCCCCCATCCCCCCAATTTCTTTGTCTTTTTCACCTCAGTCCCACAGGAGGATGCTCCCATGGTGGATTTGGCACACAATGGCCAGAGTAGAAGCAGCTCCCTGTTGCCTCGGTGTTAGCTCTTGTTGGACCTCGGTTTCTTACTCTTGGGGAGGCCAAGACATCAGTTAGTTTCTGAAAGCATCATCCAAGCAAGTAGGAAGTATCAGCCCAGAGTGTGTCTCCATCTTCATATACAGCCTTTGCTGCCTTCAGAGCAGGGCTAGGCTTTCCCCTGGCCCCCTTCCCACAACATTGCTACTGTGGGAAGTGGGCTTATTAATTCTTAGTTCAACTGCCTGTATGTGAACAAAATATAAACACGTCTGTAGAGTTATATATCTGTTGGTGACATTTGTTGAACATTAGGTTACCTTTTTGTTTGCTTAGAATCTTGAGACGAGTTACATATTTGGGCAGAAACATCATGTAGGAAGGACACAACCTTGTCCTGTTGAAGAAGACCACAAACAGCCAAAACTATTTACGTCTTCTCTTTATATCAATCTTAGAGAAATGATGCTTAAGAAACTAGTACGATGGAAGTCATCATAATAAATAATTTTACATCTGAATGTATAACAAAGAATTTTTTAAAAATTCAGGTAACTGTTAATACCATCCTTATGCTGGTGGGTACCAGTATCTTGCATTTGAATACAGCTTTCTTAATTTCAAACAAATTTTTTAAATCTGTTATCTCCTTATCAATGAAGCTAGTCAAAAGCATTAAAACGTTGCCTAGTTTTTATTTTTCATGTAGATACTTTTACTGTGCCCAGGCAACTTTTTAAATAACTGCTTTGCTCTTATATGTATTTTTTGTCTGTGTATTTAATTAAAAAGATTTACAAAAGAGTTACAAAGTTAATATAGAGAGTCCCTACGTACCAGTGGTTCTCAACACTTGGTGGGGGGGGTTCCCTGCAATTGCTCCCAAGGATATCTGGCAATTTCTGGAGACATTTTGGTTTTCACAATTGGATGTGCTACTGGCATCTAGTATGTAGAGGCTAGGGATGCTGCTATATATCATACAAAACATAGACAGTCCCCGAAAACCTAGAATTATCCAGGCTAAAATGTTAATAGTGCTATTGAGAAACCCTGCTCTAACCCCAATTCCCTTATGATATCATGTTAAATAACCACGGTAGACTTATCCAAACAAAGAAATTCACGTTGGTTCACTTTTTCTACTAATGTCCTTTTTCTGTTTAAGAATCTATTTCTCCTTAGTCTGATCCACTCTGTGACACTTTCTCTGTCTTCCTTTGTTTTCATGACCTTGAAACTTTTGAAGGGATTTAGAAGTGTTTCTTACTTGGTACTGACCGCCCCCTGTCCATGGAGTATAAGGAAATGGGATCTGTATGGGGGTTATATCTATGACTGTAGAGTGCTGTGGCATTTAAAGGGTGGGGAAGAGAGATAATCAGTGTGGTGAATGGCTCAAGACAGTTACCCATAACATTCCCACCCAAAATGCCAACAGCACACCCCCATTGACACACTAAGAGCTCAAGCCCTTCCTAGTAACTCATAGACAGTGAAATGACTTGTCTCAAGACCACCATTTGGCAGGTAGTAAATTTCAAAATAAAAGCTTTGTTTTTAGAGTTTCAGTCCAGGAACTTTTTCTATCTAACAATAACTGTCTCTATTGAAAATGTAAGGTTTACTATTTCCAGCAAAAATTTTAATCTTTTGGAAATCTTTATTTCTAAGTAGATAAAATATTTTCATTTTATTTGCTGAGGTAATGTGTTAAAGTATGAGTTGCCACCCATTGGAAACTTGAATAAATTTAAAGAACTTGAATTCATGGTATAGTTCCATAGTGATGGGGACAGAGGAAAGTATTTGGGGCCATAGTTGTGTTGATGGAGTTGTATGCCCTTCCTTTTATTTTTTTTTCTTTATAGTACTTACTTCACACCTCCACAGTGTATGCATTTATTTACTTGTTTATCTTTTGTCTCCACCTCCTTAGCAAGCTCCATGAGATAAAGGATTTTGCTTTGTTTACAGCTGTATTCTATGGCTCTCTAATGGGGAATACCATGAAATTCATGTTTGAACAGTATTTAAAGAGGCTTTATATGGAAAAAATAATACAGGCAAAGTAACTAAATGACTCTTTAGATGATTTCTGGCCTTTTATGCCTGAAATTCTATTTGGTATTTGTTTAATTTATATAAATGTTATGTACTACGCATAATATTTTACCTCTTATCTTTTTCACTTGGTGGTGTATTTTTGAGATTTATTCTTTTTTTTTTTTTTTTTTGAGACGGAGTCTTGTTTGTTGCCCAGGCTGCAGTGCAGTGGCGCGATCTCAGCTCACTGCAACCTCCGCCTCCCGGGTTCAAGCGATTCTCCTGCCTCAGCCTCCTGAGTAGCTGGGATTACACGTGTGCGTCACCACGCCTAGCTAATTTTTGTATTTTTCGTAGCGATGGGGTTTCACCATGCTGGCCAGACTGGTCTCAAACTCCTGACCTCGTGATCTGCCCCCCTCAGCCTCCCAAAGTGCTGGGATTACAGGCGTGAGCTACTGTGCCGGGCTGAGATTTATTCTTTTATTTAAAAAAATATGTAGCTCTAGCTCAATGGTTGCCACCAGGGGGGTGATTTTGTCCTTCAGGGGATATTTGGGAACACCTGTAGCCATTTTTGATTGTCACAACTGGAGGTAGTCCTGATACCTGGTAGATAGAGCTCAGATTTGCTGCTAAACAACCTGGAAAGCACATGGTATCCTCACAACATAAAATTATCTGGCCTGATCGTACTGATGTTGAGAAACCCTGGGCTATTTCTTTCCTTTAATCTGTGGAACAGTATTCCCTTGACAGCATATACTATATTTACTTTAGTCCCGTACTGATTGACATTTGGGTTGTTCCAATTCTCTGCTATGGTGACGAGTGCCGCAAAGAACATCCTCACCAGTGTCTGTGTATGTGTGCCACAGGGTTTCTGGTAGCTGCATTTTCTGTTCTGGGAATCACTTCCAAGTGCCATTCCAGAGTGGCTGGACTCCTTGCTTCCACAGCGTCACCTGGGATTCCAATTCCATGCGTCTTTACCAGCCCTTGCTATTATTTAACTTTTAAATTGTTGCCAATTTGAAACGTTTAAAATTGTAGCTCATTTGTAACAATTTTGCATTTCCTGATTGCTAGTAAGACCAGACCACAGGAATCATTCACACCCCAAGCATTCTAGAAAACTGGTGAAAATGTTTTCTGTCCAGCATGCGCCACTTCATTTGGTTTGTCCCTACGTCTTTGATATGTATTAGAAAACCGCACATTTTGGGGGACTAGGCTTGCCTGTTTCTGCCAGTAGAGGTCACTGTTCCTCAGTGGTTCTCCACCAGTATGACTTTTGACCTCTCTACCCTCCCAGGGAGTATTTGGCAACGCCTGGAGCCATTTTTGATAGGACTGTGAGTGTGCTGCTGGCACCTAGAAGTGAGAGGCCAGGGATGTTGCTAAGGCCCTGCAATGTACAAGACAGCTTCCCGCTCCTCCCTCCCTCTTCCCCTCCCCCCTCCCCCCACCAACAGGAAAGAACCATCTGGCCCAAGTAGTAGTGCCAAGCTGGAGAAACCATGGTGTCGTCTTTGAAAGAAAGAATATGACAATCTCTATGATAATAAAGACACCTATTATTATTAACAACAAATATTTTATTGCGGAAACTGGGGAGAAGCATGCCTTCTGTCCCCAGGGAGAAGGCAGGAGCGAATGGGCAAGGGCAAGGGAAGGGCTTTAAGGGAGAGGAGAGGTGGGCCTGGGGCTCGCTGAGTGGTCGGCTGGAGCAGTGGGAAGTGCCTTGGTGGGGCCGGTGGCTGGTGTGGGGGTAGAACCGCGGTCAGTAGGGTGAAGGTGCTGAGGGCTGGAGGCTCAGGAGGTGGTGGCAGGGGCCTGACTCTTGGAGCCGGGCAGCAGGCTGGGTGTGCTCAGAGGCTCATGGCCCACCTGGCGAAGCTCCTTCCAGGTGCAGGCAAGCCTGAGGCGTCAGGGCAGTGCTACCCGCAGGCCTAGCGCTCCTGCGGCGACCGGGCGCCTGGCGGCCACATATCCTCAGCAGGGCAGGCGGCCGCCAGGAAGGATTGAGACAACGCTGCCCGGGAGTGGGGGCTCTGCTCAGCGGCCTAGACCCGGGCACAAAGGAATGGGCCACTCCGTTTCTCATCACAGACCCGAAGGCAGATGGCCTGGGCATCGGGCTCCCTCTGCGCACGGGCGGGGCGATTTTCATGGTTACCAGGCTGCGGATAGGCTGGTGGGGGGGTGGCGGCGGTCCAAAGCCACCGCTTCATGTAGGCCAGGCGAGCCTCAGAGAAATCAGGCCTGATGTTGCTCAGCAGCGGCAGCCTGTTGGGAAAGCACCTCCAGGCCTCGGGAACCATCTCTCTCAGGACGCGGATGCGGGCGGGCACCATCTCTCTCCGGATGCGGATGCGGGCATAGTCCCAGCTGGGAGGAGTGGTGGGGAGGGGCTGGATGCAGACCCAGCGCTTCCCGTGGAAGTAGGTGACCTTGCAGTTCTCCTGGACCTGGGAGCTGAGGAAGGGCCTGGACAGTAGGGCCCAGTGCTTCTGGCGCGGGGGTCGTGGGGGGTGGTGGGTGCGCGGCTTTCTGGCCCAGAGCCAGCCCAGGAAGCCGCTCAGGTCGCTGCCCATGAGAGCAGGGCAGTGGGTTGGGCCTTCCAGTAGACACTGGGCTGCCAGAAGTTTCCGAAATCTGCGGTCAGGGCCAGAGATAGTGTCGGGGCTCAGTGACCAGCGACCTTTGGTATCAAAATGTCAGAAAGTGCACGAGGCGCCATGTGCCGGGTACGGTCTGGCCACCAAGTGTTGCATGGGGCAGGAGGCCACGGCCAGGCCAGAGCTTTGCGGCGCGCAGCTGCAGAAGGGGCGGGTGGTGCCCCATGCTGTCTGGCGGACCAAGGAGGCTCAAGCCTCAGTCCTTCCCACTCATGGTCCCAGACACTCAGCTCTGGGCAGAGGGGCCTGGCAGCTGCCTCTACTTTTGTACCTGACCTTTAAAAACAGAACATAGAAGAATTTCTGCCAGGTCCTGAAAACTGCAGATACCTGTTGACAGAAGGGTGCTCTCTTTGATCAGTGTGAAAATGATCACAATACACTTGGATGCTCTAAACAAATCCTTTACTCATATCAGATTCTTCTAGGATGGATGTTAATGTTGCTTTTTGCAATTTTGCTCTTAAGTAAACTGGGAAAGCCATCAGGTTTTGTTTTAGCATTGGCAATGTTGATTTTATGTGGACTTTCCTATAATTTCCAGCCTGAGTACATCCATGTATAGATTGTCTCTCTCTGAACACTACTGTCATTTCTCCCCTTTCACTTGTAATACAGAGGAGAGTGAGTCACATTTCCAATTTGCAGTTGAAAAGTCTGTAACTGCAAAACAAAGAGTTCAAAGACTGCTGGTGAATTGATTATAGTGTTTAAGTTGGAGGTTTGTTCAAGGCGATGTAAAAGAAACTTGTTTTTGAGAACTTTTTCTTCAAAAGCACACACAGAAGGTGCCTTTTGTCTTGGCCCTGATGCTGGGGTGGAAGAGAGACAGTAGATGCAGACAGAGCAAGTACTGAATCATGAGGGGGCAGCAGATCCTCTCTGGATCTGAGAGGTGGAAGACTGAATGGGCAGGGCACTAAAAAGAGTTGAATGAGAAAATACCAAAGGTTTCTGTGGTTCAGAGAGGGCCAAGCATTGGAGAAACGGGGGCTGTCACCAACCGGTGATGGAGAATGAGATCCCTAATGCTCTCCACTGACTATTATTATTTTTTGGCAGATTCCCTATTATTCCCTATAAGGAATGATCCCCAAGTATATGCTTTTGAAACAATGGGAATTTCCTATATAATTTTCTTCTTACTGAGATCATTCTTCATAATGGTAGAAATGACTTTTTAAACATAGCTAAGATGTCTCTTAAGATAGTAGTGGCATCAGAGTGAACGGTTTAATGCCATTTGGTATGATATTCTTCTCATGTATTTTTTCTTTCCACTGTCTGCAGAATTTCCCATGTCCTACTTTGCAATGTAACCCAGAGGGTATCATTCTGGTTTGTGGTTACAGACCCTTCAAAAAATCACACCCTTCCTGCTGTTGAGGTGCAATCAGCCATAAGGTAATCACCCTTAAATATGCCTTCTATTAGTCAATCAACTTGCTGATTAATTCAACTGTTTTTAAAAATAGATATTGAAGAGTTTTATCTGTTTCACACATGAATTATTTATTAAAATGACAAAGATTTCATTTTGTTAGTTTCTGTTAGAGATGAGTATAGATCAGTAGTTCTCATCCAGGGGCAATTTTGCCTTCAAGGAGACATTTGGCAATATCTGGAGACATTTTGCAATGTCTGGAGACATTTTTATTGTCACAGCTGGAGGGGGTGGTGGTACCACCAGCATTGAGTAAGCAGAAGTTAGGGAGCCAATAGCTTACCTTTTTCAGTCAATATATAGTCTTTACTTTAAAAATATAATTTTTTTAAAAAAAAGTTAAAATCATGACTCTCATGCAAACTAAACATTATTACTATCAAAAATTTTATCTCATTAGTTAATGAGGGCACTAGTAAGATGTTAAATTCTTTTTCAAGGAGACTTCAAGGAACCACCCATATATAGAAAGTGAGGAATGGCAAAATGCATTTACAGAAGGATGCATCAGTCTATTTTTCAGGCAGTAACCAATTATGTTCCACTAGACACAGTTCATTTGATTTTCTATGGACAAGAATCATTTACATTATGTTAGTTTTCAGGAACTTGGGGATTTGCAAAGTAGCTCAAAGACCGTAAGAGATGGAAATTGCCTAGAAAGGTGCTCTCAGCAGGACAATCAGGAAAAAGTCCAGTACTCTGTTTTGCCCATTTCAAGTATTTTACAATTTTTCCTGACTTCCCGACAGTTGTACTCCTCCCCTCCTTATGATCGTAAGAAACTCAAAAGTGAAACGAATTCGAGACTTTCAAGAATTAGGAGGATGCAACTTGTATTTCTTTCAATTACTGTGCCTTTGGTATGTGTCAAAACTTCAAATACCACATGTGATTGATGTTGGGCAAAGATATACTCAAAAAATGAGCTCAGGAAATAAACTAGAACAAAGCAAAGTAGCTCTCCCCACACAAGATTTACAAGTTACTGAAATACATATTATTCTTTTTACCAAGGATAAATACCTACTGGAATAACTCATTAGCTCTCTGTAAAATGTTAACACTTAAGATAATGAGTATATAATCAAATGTCAAAGGTTTTTGTGAACATCATCTATTTCTTTTGCTGAAGCAAAGGCACTGAGGATTTATACCGATTGGAAATGGTTGAATCTGCCCTAACAAGAAAGTTTGAACTAAATTGCTTCTTCACTGTGGCCACTAAGAATACTGTTAAGACTCTCACCACTTAGGGAGTAAGAATTATAAATATCATATTTCATGTGAAAAAAGATTTTATTCATGTCTTGTGATCTGTGAGGGCTACAAGGAAAATGAAGGCACTGGGTTAAACCAGTCCTTCAGTTGATAGGAGGAGGAAGAGTGAGTGCTTAGGGTGAAGGTCTGGGAAGTATTAATACATGAATATGTTCACAACAAAATGTCTTTTTCAAGGGTCCTAGCAGGAGAATCTATTTAGGAAGTGGGGATAGCCAATAGAATGAGAATTTATGTCAGGGAATTAGTAGGGCACATCAGGATTGGATGAAAATAAAGGAAACTATACAACAAAGGAAGGATAGAGTGAAAAAAAGGAGATGGTGTTTAGAGAGCAAATAATAGGAATTTCAAGGCTGAAGAATCTAAGTGATTGGGCAAAATAATACTAGTTCCACCTAATATTTGCATACCACTTTTTGGTTCACAAGGAATGTTCTTATGCATCTGTGGCATTTAATAATGACACCAACAGTTTTTTTTTTTGTTTTCTTTTTAAGAGACAGAGTCTGGCTTTGTTGCCCAGGCTATAGTACAGTAGCATGATAATAGCTCACTGCAGCCTTGAACTCCTGGGGTTCAAGTGATCCTCTTGTCTCAGCCTCCTGAGTAGCTGGGACTACAGGGATGTGCCACTATGCCTGGCTAATTTAAATTTTTTTTTTTTTTTGTAGAGACAGGGTCTTACTATGTTGCCCAGGCTGCCCTTGAACGGGCCTCAGGCGATCCTCCTGCCTCAGACTCCCAAAGTGCTGGGATTACAGGCATGAGCCATTGCACCCAGCCAACACCAATAATTTTTCAGTAATTACTATTATCTCTCCTTTATAAATGAAGAAACTGAGGCTCAGGGAGATTAATTGATTTGTTAAGGCCACCATGCTAGAAAGAGAAAGTGAGGACTTGAACCTAGGCATCCTGCCACCATATCCAGTGATTTTTCCTGTTTACCAGAGTACACAAAGAACTGAAACAGACATCTTAGAATTGGTTGGTCATTCCTTTACACAAAGTGCTTAGGGTGAAGGTCCAGGAAGCACGTGAATTTGTTCACAAAATGTCTATTTCAAAGGTCCTAGCAGGATAAACTGTTTAGGAAGTGGGGATAGCCAACAGAATGAGAATTACAAAATTCTCATTTCAAGTAAAATAATTGAAATGGGCAAAAAAGAGTACTGGACTTTTTACCAATACAGAGTATACATAGTATGAGGTAAAGGAGTGACCAACTAATTCCAAGATGTCTGTTTTAGTTCTTTTGTGAGGGCGTGGCCTAATTCAACAGCACTCTTGGCTGAAAGATATACATGATGCTTGATGCCAATTGGTGATTCCAGTGGTGGAGCAGATTTAATATGTACCTGAGCTAGAACTTCCAGTCAGTCTGTGAGATGATAGAATACATTCCAAGCCTAGAGTGAGCAAGTAACAAAGGGTTAACCAACTAGGAAGATAGAATGAGAATGCAGAGCAACTTCTCATTTTTCTCTGAGTTATATCTTAGCAGTGGGTTTCATTATTTTGTGGAAAAGTTTGTGCTCTCAGATGTTCAATATTAGGTTATGACAAAATAAAATATTCCATTGTTGGATAAAAATCCCTTGTTGTAGATTATCTGGCTAGAGTTCACTTTCACATCCATGAATAATCATGCCACAGCATAGTTATTTATTTACTAAAGGGGGTCTTTCGTGATAGCCTGGTGCTGGCCTGCAGAGATTCTCAAGCCATACTATCAGGCTGTAGACTTGGGCTGTCTGGTACCGTAGCCACCAGCCAAATGTGGTTATTAAGCACCTGAAATGTGGCTAGTTCAAAGTCAGTTGTGCTCACAGTATAAAACATAAGCCAAATTTCAAAGACATTGTACAAAATAAAATGTGGAGCCCCAGCCTGGGCAATATAGCAAGACCCTGTTTACACACACACACACACACACACACAGCCAGGTGTGGTGGCACACACCTGTGGTCCTAGCTACTTGGGAGGTTGATGCAGGAGGATTGCTTGAGCCCAGGAGTTTGAGGCTGCAATGAACCATGATCGTTCCTGTCTCAAAAAACAAACAAACAAACAAACAAACATGCAAAGTGAACTTGATACTGTTTACATGTTGAAATTACATTTTCTTGGATATATTGGACAAAAAATACATTATTAAAATTAGTTTCATCTGTTTATTTTAGTGCAGCTACTAGAAAATTTTAAGTCACACGAAGCTCACATTATATTTCTGTTTTCCAGGGCTGCTCTAGAGGTAGACAAAGGCAGCTTGCATAATATGAATTCAGTAAAGGTCATAAAATATCTCCAAGGACTCTCCAGTTTACAGTTAGAAATTCACTTATTTGGTTTCAATTAAATAAGTCTTTGCTACCAACCTCTCCTTAACTGCCACCACCACTAAAAATGCAGATATTTCCTAGGAAAAGTAACATTTTTCTAAGCTTTTGAACTCCTAAATCATTAATGTCTTTAGTCCTATGGAACTACTTGCAATTTGCTGAACAAGTCTTACTTTACCTTGTTTCCATTCCTGTGCTCACCACATACTTTGGTCTAAAAACTCCTACTTGTCCCTCAAAACAGAGCTCAAAAATGGCCTCCACAGCAAAGCAGCTCTGACTTCTCACAATGGTGTACTTGGCCCTTCCCTCTGCTCACACTGTGCCCATATTTGCCTCTTTCACAGAACATTTTGTACCACACTGTGGTTGTGGATCTACTGATCTGTCACCCTTCTAGACCGTAAGCTCCTTGGTACTTTAATTTCACGTTGTATCTCCAGCATCTAGCACAGTATTTGATATTTAATAAGTTTTTGGCAAATGTTTGTTGAATTAATGAAAAAAATATCAAGATCAAGTTGGTGAATTTGAAGCCACTCCTGGTTCATGTTTTCATTTTTGCTTCTGGTTTTCTTTACTTCTCCTATTCATCACCCATATTTTACATGTAATTTTACTTTTGGGGGCTGTGATATTTATGTAAGCCACCTTAAATAGAGCTTTGTCATTCTAATCTAGATGCTACTCACACAGGACAGGTGAAACCCAAATTGAGGCTTAGCCCATGAGGATTCTGGGCTTTGCCCAGGAAAAAAATTCAAGAGAGAGCCAGAAGTAGAAGAAAACAACTTTACTGAAGAGGCAGTATTATAGCTCCTGTGATGTTACTGCTCTGTGACTGCTCCTGCAGAGCAGGACTACCCTGTAGGCAGAGACTAGCAGCTCAGGGCAGTTTTGCAGTCATATTTATACCCACTTTTAATTACATGTAGATTAAGGAGCAGTTTATGCAGAAATTTCTAGGGAAGGGTAATAACTTTGGGGTCATCACATCATTGCTATGGAAAGGGGTGGTAACTCCCAGGTGTTGCCATGGCAATGGTAAACTGACATGGCACACTGGTGGGCATGTCTGATGGAAAGCTGCTTCCCCGCCACCCCCTAGCTCTGTTTTAGTTAGTCCTCAGTTTGGTCCAGGGTTAGAGCCCTGCCTCCAGAGACGAGTCCCTCCGTCTACCTTACTACCTCTCAGGAAATAAAACATGGTGGACAGAGCTCAAAGCTCAGGACTTCTGGACATTCACAACAATGGGGGCAGCAGTGGATACATGGGTATCCCTCTGGCAGCTAGTGTTGTAACTTAAGAGAAACTATGGCATGATTGCCCTCAGCAAACTTTTTAGTCAACTTGAAGTCTCCTGCCAGGAGGATGCTTTGTTTATAGAGATATTTATAATCATGGAGAAACAGGTTTGTACTTTGTCTTAATAGTTTTTTTTTTCTGTCTTATTTTGTTTATTTTTAATTATCATTGCATTTTAGAATGAACAAGAACCGGATCAACAATGCCTTCTTTCTAAATGACCAAACTCTGGAATTTTTAAAAATCCCTTCCACACTTGCACCACCCATGGACCCATCTGTGCCCATCTGGATTATTATATTTGGTGTGATATTTTGCATCGTCATAGTTGCAATTGCACTACTGATTTTATCAGGGATCTGGCAACGTAGAAGGTAAGATATTTAAAAGGAGTGATTGAAAGAGCATTTTCTTATTTCCTCATGACTTGGAAAAATCAGGAGAGGATTTTCCTCTGGCTGAAGATAATGCCTTAAATTTGAAACTTTGAAAAAATTGGTGATTTTCAAAAATATCACTTATGCTCTTTTCTTTAGATATATTTTAGAGTCCAGTGTCCCTTACTTAACTAGGCTCCTTCCACGACTACCTTTCCCTCTATTCTGTACCACATAAATGTTTCATATCCAGGCTTGATTTTAATATCTGTGTTGTGATTTTGTAAGCTAGATGTAAGGAGCTAAACAGACTTTTTGGGTAGGCAGAGTTAATCTTTGGTAGTCATCCACATCCAAATGCCAGCAGGTTCATAGTTGCATGCCTCCCTACCTTGGCTTACCTCTTCTTAGTCCAGTGCATGCAGGCTACCATCTTGTCCCAGATGCCTTTGTACTGTTTTATACTTCCTTCCCTTTGATGGACACTCATCCCTTGTGTGCCTATGATATTGAATAGAGCTGTGTTGCTTGTGGCCTTTAAATCAACTCTCAGCATTAGACATCACCTGGAACACTTGTTTAACATGTAGGTTCTTTGGCCCTATTGCAGACCCACTAAATTAGAATCTCTGAAGGGATGCATTTTAATGAATACTCAGGTCATCCTTATTCATTGAGTTTGAGAGCTTTCAATTTAACAATTTATAGGTAGAGTTTCACTTCTTGAGTTCGTTTACCTAGATTCTGGAGGCATTTGCAAACTTCGATGTCTAAATTATTGATACTGCTTCAAGAGGGAATTTAAGACCTGTGGGGAAGTTACTGAGGTAGTGGAGAATAAGAGGAGACAGGATTTCTCAGCATGATTTTGTTAACCAGTACCTCTAATCCAGGGGGGAAGATGGAAAAATCCTCAGCTTTTCACTAGACTTTAATGCTTGTAAACCTTCCTTTCTGATACTAAGGAAGAATAATTCTGGTAAGTGGTAGTTACAGTGACATGCATTTGAAAATAACAGGGACATGGTTTTTAAAAGTGTTGGTTCTTACATGGGACATGTGGGATGTGTTTGGCTAAGTAAGTATGTGTTTGACTAATTGTTCCTCTTGAAGTTTACTACTTTCCATATGTTTCACCCTAGTAACTAACAGAAGGTAATAATTTTAAATCTTGGGCTTTGTAATTTTATTCACAAATGATAAGTAAAATTCTATGAAATAAATATGGTTTATGTCTAGTCCTCAAATTAAATTCAAAGATTTAGGATCAAGTTACACTTACCTGATTTTTTTGATGATCTTGGCATGGCATGTAATGCAAAGAGACTTGGTACAAGATGTCCGTTTTGGTTTTTCTTTTGAAAATATTGAGAAATATTCTCATGCAATGCTTGAATACCTGTGTTTAATACTTTTGTTTTGTATTAATCTTGAGATGCTTTGATTCTGTGTTCTAACAACTGTAACATTAGTGAATTCACTCCGTCTACTTGGTTTCTAATTTCCTCACTAGTACAGTATAGTGTAGGAGTTAGAAGAATGGACTCTGGAGATAGATTGCTTAGACTCAATGTATTTATCTCTTAGATTCTGCCCTTGTATATAATCCATTAACTGTATGGATATCAGGAAGCACAGTGAGTCAGGGAAACTGAGCTTAGGAGAATATAATTTGTGGTGCTAGACTCAAGCTGGTTAAGTTTATCTTTACTGTTTGTGAATAGATAACTTTTCTAGAGTGACAGTGAGGTGTACTGGAAATAATTAACTTGGCGGGATAAAAAGAGTTAATACATAGAGTGCTTAGAGTGGTATCTGGCACACAGTGAGTGCTCAATAAGTGTTAGCTGTTACTATTATTTTATGATCTTGCCATTTGCTGGCCTTTCAGCTAGTTTGTATTGGGATCAGCTATCTCTTTCCTTCTGAGCAGATTCTGCAGTAATATAATAATTGGGTGTGTAGCATCATAATTTGTTGCCTGGGAGAAGTGAAGCTGTTGTCACAACCTTGCCTTTACAAATTTATTTCATGTTCAAACTGGGAAAGCAGATGGACACATCTCTTGTGTAAACCAGGAGAGCATCAATAATTAGCAAATATAGTCAGGAAAATTATGACAACCTTCTGAAGATAAATTGTTTGTTGTGTTTTAAGTTTGACACAATTTGTGGTGGGTTTCTCCTGGACAAAATGTTGCTTCAAATGTGAGGAGAGGGTGCAGTTTGAAGTGGGGAGAGCCCTGAAAATTGCAATGAAAGCCCTTTCTAATCATGGAAAAGATAGGAGTTGCCCCCAAAACCTTTAGTTTCGAGGAAGACAGTCAAAGGAATGTTCAACAATCTAATCCATACATTAGATAATAATGAACATAGTTTTTGTGGTACAGAATCTTAAACTTAGAAGACCTGGAGGGACCATGGGATTATCTAAGTCACCATTCTGCTTCTATGGAGAAGAGTGCCAGAGTCATCTAACACACATATATATATTTAAACTTACTATTGAGGAAATTTCTCAGCAAAGCTTTAACAATTCTGTTATCTTTGCCAATAACACCATTATATGAATTATTCAGGAACAGTGAGTGGCAAGTATGCAACCAATGGAGCCCAAACTAGGTAAACTCAAATACCAGCTGTGCCCTTTACCTGTGTAATCTTAGTTGAGTCACCTGATTTCCAGGGATCTCAGTTTCTCCATCTGCAACAGGGAGATGATGTTTCACAGGGCTTTCATGAGGATTGACTGACATAAATGTGTATAAAGTACCTAGGATATAGTGTGCACTAAATAAACAGTAATTATTATTATCCAAGATCGGCTTAAGCCATTGCTATGATTAAGAGGTGCTGGGAAAGGATCTCTTTTCCACCAAGATATTGTGGACAATATCTTGGTATTTTCCATCATACTGTAGAAACTTCTCCAATTCACCAACTCATTGCTTGGGATTTTATTAAATGCTTGTTTTATTTTATTAAGGTGTTGTTAACAAATAAAAGTTGTATATATTTATGGCATATAAGGTGATGTTTTGATATATGTATATATTATGAAATGGCTAAATCAAATAATTAACATATAAATTCAACTTATTTATGTGGCATTTGTCTTTCTGTGCCTGGCTTATTTCATTTAGCATACTGTTCTTCAGGTTGATCCTTATTGTCACAAATGTCAGGATTTCCTTCTTTTTAAAGGCTGAATAGTATTTCATTGTACCACATTTTCTTTATCCATTCATTCATTGATGGACACTTAGGTTGATTCCATACCTTGGCTGTTGTGAGTAGTGCTGGGTTGAACATAAAAGTGCAGAAATCTCTTTGACATAATGGTTTCAATTCTTTTGGGTATATACCCAGAGTGGGATTGCTGGATCATATGGAAGTTTATTTTTTATTTTTTGAGGAACTTCCATACTGTTTTCCTTAATGGCTGTACTAATTTACATTTCCTGCAGTAGTGTACCAGGGTTCCCTTTTCTCCACATCCTCACCAACACTTGCTATGTTTCGTCTTTTTGATAATAGGTATTCTAATAGGCGTGAGGTGGTATCTCATTGTGGTTTTGATTTGCATTTCCCTGATGATTAGTGAAGTTGAGCATTCTTTCATGTACCCGTTGGGCATTTGTATGTCTTCTTTTGAAAATTTTCTATTGACATCCTTTCCCCATTTTAAAATTGGGTTATTTGTTTTCTTGTTATTGAGTTGTTTGAGTTTCTTATATATTTTTGGATATTAACTCCTTTGCTGTGCAGAAACGTTTCATTTTGATGTAAATCCCATTTGTCTATTTTTGAATTTGTTTTTGTGCTTTTGGGGTCATTGCCCAGACCAATGTCATGGAGCTTTTCTCCTATGTTTTCTTCTAGTAGTTTTATAGTTTCAGGTCTTAGGTTTAAGTCTTTAATCTATTTCGAGTTGATTTTTGTATTTGGTGTGAGACAACAATCCAGTTTCATTCTTTTGCATCGAGATATCCAGTTTTCCTAACACCTTTTATTGAAGAGATTGTTCTTTCCTCATTGTGTGTTCTTGCCATCTTTGTTGAAGATCTGTTGACCATAAGTGCATGGATTTATTTCTGTCCTTGCTATTCTGTTCCATTTGTCTATGTGTCTGTTTTGATGCCACTACCATGCTGGATAAACACTTTTTAAAAATGCAAATAATTCTATGAGGTCTACTAGTCACCACAATAGTGGTGAATTGGTTAACCAGCTCTCTAAAAAATACCCTGATTTGTAGCATTTGCCAGTTTCCCATCAGGGCTGAAAAATTCTGAATAAATACCCTGATTTGTAGCATTTGCCAGTTTCCCATCAAGGCTGAAAAATTCTGAATAAATACCCTAATTTGTAGCATTTGCCAATTTCCCATCAAGGCTGAAAAATTCTGAATATTTAGCAATCAGCCCTTGAAAACCTGTACCAGCCAGATCTAGCACACCATTACAGCTGCCACCTCTTTGTGAAATACCTAGAAGAGGTTGCTTCTCTATTGTCCTCTAGATGAGAATAGCAGTTTGTGAAAATGAGAGATTTGTTGAAGGAAAGAAGTTGGAAAAGCGATTTTTTTTCTTTTATTTATTTATTTATTTATTTTTATTATTATTATACTTTAAGTTTTAGGGTACATGTGCACATTGTGCAGGTTAGTTACATATGTATACATGTGCCATGCTGGTGCGCTGCACCCACTAACTCGTCATCTAGCATTAGGTATATCTCCCAGTGCTATCCCTCCCCCCTCCCCCCACCCCACAACAGTCCCCAGAGTGTGATATTCCCCTTCCTGTGTCCATGTGATCTCATTGTTCAGTTCCCACCTATGAGTGAGAATATGCGGTGTTTGATTTTTTGTTCTTGCGATAGTTTACTGAGAATGATTTTGAAAATTTGGGGCAACAATTAGGGAGCAGAACAAGTGGGAAGGCAACCAGGATGAACTGCATATACTTCACAATAATGTCTCTACTAGATTTAGTGTCTAGCCACAGGCTAGAAGTAGGTGTGTTAGTTGTATGGTCAATTTTATGATGGTAGTGATAATGATGATGGCGATAGTGATGGTGATGGTGATGATGGTGATGGTGATGGTGATGAAGTTGATAATGTGATGTGTGTTTTAATAGAAAGAGCCCTAAACTAAGACTCTTTGTTTTGGGTTCCAGTCTCAGGCTCTGGCATTTGTTAGCTGTGTCCTTGAGCAGGTCACATAAGGAAAATGATGATAATATTTTCTTAAATAGTGTAATGATGAGAAGACAAAATCAGAGAATATACCTAGTGGTTTACATGCTAGAAAGTGCTATATCAATTTAAGTTACTAGCATGACCATAAAAAGCAGTTATAAAGTGCTAATTTTATATAACCTGGAACTTTGTAGTTTACAAGGACAGTCATGGACACAGCACAATGTCAGATTTACATGTACATACTAGAATTGATGTTGAATCCAGTATATAAATAGACTGTTATAATGTTAGACCTTAGTTGTATCTAAGATCACAACTGGGTCTTAGGAAGGGACCTTAACAATGATCCAAATCCAACCCTCCAGAAACCAAAGCCCAGATAAGTAAGAATATTTTATTGTTTATTGACCATCCATTCTGTGATAGGAGCTATAGTATGTATTGTGGATGAGACAAACATAAATAACATGGATGGTCCTTGCCTAAAAGGAGATTGTAATCTTATAGTAGCAAAGCCAGGTCAAAGACTTAGGACATAGAACCCTAGCTAATGCTCCCAGCTGAGTAGAGTCATTAGTAAATTTGCTTGGTTTGTTTCTAGTTATACTTATATTCCCATAAGGTCAATAGTAAATAAAAATGCATTTGGATTTCCACAGATCTTGTTTTTCACACAAGCGCATGTGGCTCAGTCAACACTTTTATATCCTGAAACCACATTCTTATAAAGTCTTAATTAAATGAATAGTTTTAAAAATAGAGGTGTAAATAAAATGAGTAATGTCATAGCGAATATAACAAATGTTTTTCTTGGCTGTTCTTAAATATACATACCTGATAAAAATCTAATGTAAGTGTGTTGAGTAAAGCCTGGGGAGAGTAAATAGAGTTCTAGGTCAACTCCTTTCACCAATATTGTTTCATTCTGAAAGACGAGTTACTCTACGTATTTGAGTGTCAGTTCCTTCATCTGAAAAACAGAGATGAGGCACGTAGTCGTGGCTGAGTGGTTAAAACGATGGATTTGAAAAACAGTGATAATAAAATATGCATAATATTGCAGTAAGAATTAAGTGAGATGATGCATACAAAACACCTAGTCTGATTTCTACCATGTAATAAATACTTAATATTATCATTAGCATTATCATTGCTATTATATGGCACATGTAAAGCAACTTGCCTACAGTCACATGGTTAGAAAGTAATAGTAACAGGATTTAAAACCAGATAGGTTTGATTTCAAAGTCCATCAATCTCACTGTGCTACAATGCCCACTCAAATCATTCCAGTAACCCTATTTACCCCCAGAATCATCCAGAGCAATTCTGAGGACGGTCTCAATTCCCCGATAATTGATTCTGTACTGTTTGAAAATCATATTTGTCTGTCTTTTATTGTCTTTCTGGCTATTCTTGGGTCTTGGCTCTTTAGCTCTATTTTTTTTTTTTTTTTTTTTTTTGAGACAAGTCTTGCTCTGTCGCCCAGGCTGAAGTGCAGTGGCAAGATCTTGGCTCACTGCAAGCTCCGCCTCCCGGGTTCACACCATTCTCCTGCCTCGGCCTCCCGAGTAGTTGGGACTACAGGCGCCCGCCACCACACCCGGCTAATTTTTTTGTATTTTTAATAGTTTCATCGTGTCAGCCAGGGTGGTCTTGATCTCCTGACCTTGTGATCTGCCCACCTCGGCCTCCCAAAGTGCTGGGATTACAGGCGCGAGCCACCACACCCAGCCTCTTTAGCTCTATTTATTTATTTATTTTGAGACGGAGTCTCACTCCGTTGCCAAGGCTGGAGTGCATTGGTGCGAACTCTGCTCACTGCAACCTCCACCTCCCGGGTTCAAGCAATTCTGTTGCCTCAGCCTCCCGAGTAGCTGGGACTACAGGCATGCGCCACCACGCCTGGCTAATTTTTGTATTTTTAGTAGAGATGGGGTTTCACCATATTGGCCAGCCTGGCCTCGAACTCCTGACCTCAGGTGGTCCGCCCGTCTCAGCCTTCCAAAGTGCTGGGATTACAGGCATGAGCCACCACGCTCGGCAGTCAGCTCTATTTTGTTTGAAGAGGGACAGAAATGCTCTTCCTGCTTTTGGCACCATTACTTTATCTTAGAACAGAGCAAACTCTGTTCCTCAACATCCCCTAGCTCTGAGGGCCACACCTGATACTTCTTTTCTCCCCTCTTTTGCCCCTCTTCTCTCTATATTTATGAGGTATATGAGAGATATTCACTCTCAAGGCTCCTAGGAGCTCGTTCCAGGAATTTTAATCAGTTTTTTCATCCTCTTCCTGAACCCCCTGACGTTGCAGGAATAGCAGAAGTAATTAACACTTAATTTTAGTTTTCAGGAAAAAGAACTCATGTTTTTAGCAGAACATCAAATCAGAATGATCCAGAAAGATAGTTAAGTTTTATTATTCTTAGTAAAAGCAATGCACAGGTAGTGAATCAGTTTATTACAGAAAACACTATGAAATGTGACAAAGTGATATATTACTGTTAGATAGCCTTTGAGCTGCTTATCATGTCCACCAAGCAGCAAGTTCCTGACACTGCAATTGGTGAAGCCCAGCAATGCCAGGACTCTGCAACTGGATCTATGGTTGTAAAAGAACAATATGCACCTAATTTGCCACTGACACAGCTCAGTTTGATAAATTTCTACAGCAATTCCCCTTGGAATCTTTTTGGTTGAGATATTATTCTTATTTTAAAGAAGAAAAACTTGTCCTCATTTGTTTACATCTTCCTTTTTAGTTTTTCCCCATTCTTTTGTGATACCTGATGAATCATTTTTCCTTGTTGCTGGGAAGGGGGAAGCGAGATTCCTTGTAATGATCATCACATACGTCTAGCTCTTTGTTATTTTTCTTCTAACTCCATAAATACTTTTTTTATTAACTGAAGAAACTGGAAAATAGGCCCTGGCAATTATTATTTCTAAGACTGCTATTGCATTGCCGCCTACTTCAGAATGCTTCATTTACTAAAATGTTTGTAATACAGGTTTCATACTTAACATATACAAATATCAGGGTAAAATTTGGCTGTCCACAATCTATTTATTGTTGTGGAAAATTATCATTCACTCCAAGCCCAGTGAGGAGTGATTTTGGGGGAATTTACATGAGATAGCCATTTTAAATGATGATTTATAAATAGACATTTGCTACTTACAGCTTCATCTTTAGAAGAAACATTCCTCTCTCTTATAAAGCATTAAAATGGGGAGAGGGAGGATGAGTATGTATGGCATTTTTCCCTTTCATTGAGTTCATTTTAGGACAAGGACTGTATCTCTTCCATACACATAGTAGACGCTCAAAATGTAGCTGTTAGTGAATGTTGGATACTATGAATGGAAGTGATGTGATTGATCGTCATAGAATGTTGATTTCCTTTGCTTTCTGGAGGACGTGGAAAGTGAACAATACACCTACCTATAGGAAGAGGAACCAAAGTGTTCTAATCCTCTGGTGGGTAATTTCACCTGGGAGGATCCTCTCATCACATTAAAATCTATGTCCACCCCAACCCATGCTGATTGCTGATTGCTGATGCTTGCCATGACCAGTGTGGTGTCTTCACTCCAAGGATGGAAAAATATAGCAGCCTATCTTTCCCTAGGTCTCTAGGACCACAACTCCTGACTTTCAACCCAGCATTGGGCCAGAAGTTTTATTAATAAATGTTTAAAATGTGGCATCTGCAATTCAGTGATTGCCTATTGTGTTTAATTATGATATTTGATGGTGGCATATGCAATGGTAAAATACTTTCAAATGATGACATTGGGATCTACAGAATTGGAATGCTACTTTACCTTTGTTTTAAATGAACAACTATTTGAAATTATTTAATAAACCATCAGCAAAGCCTAAAATACAAGAGATACAAGAAATTTCTTGTGTGTAAAATTCCCTTCCTTCCTTCCTTCCTTCCTTCCTTCCTTCCTTCCTTCCTTCCTTCCTTCCTTTCTTTCTTGTGGTAAAGCCCGTTCAAGGTCTACCTAGGGCTACTGCCTGAGTAACTTTACCTACAACATTAGTTCATACATACATACATCTAATTGTTCAATCTATCATCTATCTTCTGTCCATCTATCCATCCATCCATCCATCCATTCAGCCAGCCAGCCATTAATATATCATCTAGCCAACCAGCAATTGAACTACATTCATTGATTATTTTATCCATCTGTCCATCCACCTTTCATCATTTGTTCAGCCACCCACCCATCTTCTGTCCATCCATGTATTTATTATCCAGCCAGTCAGCCATTAATCTACATTCATTGATTCATCTACCCATAGAGTTGAATGCCTACTCTGTGCTGAGTCCAGGTCAGCTGTTTTGCAAAACATTTTTAAATTTGGACTTTTCTGATTAGGCTCCTTATTATGAGATTCAGGTCAAAACAAATTGGAGGGGGCGGGGCTGGAACACAGGAAAAACATATATGTGATCTACTCAGTGTATCACATCAGGAGAGACTTGTCAGTTTCTTTCATTGTTGGAAATTTTCACTAGATTTCTCTTTTAGCAAAATACAAGTGTCCTTTTATAATTAATATTTTGCTTATGGGGGTGATATCTTGAAACCATGTGAATATCCTGTTCTCCAACCATCTCTCACATAATGGTTTAGTATCCATTGATAATCCTCATCAGAATCAATTATTATTATATGGTGATTTTCTGTTCCTATTACTCTTTCTATATTCGTTGGCATTCTTCTATAAAAAAAGAGCTTTCTCTTTTCTCCACTTTCTTCCACCATATTCTTTTTTTGAAATATATACAATTTTTATTTGTCAATTATACCTCAATAAAACTGATAGGGGAAAATGATACAGAGGACAGCAATGGAGTCAGGAAAATCATGTGGGTGGGAAAGATGATTTAAAAAAAATTTTTTTTTATTATACTTTAAGTTCTAGGGTACATGTGCACCATATCCTTTAAAGCACATTCTCACGCAGGACTAATAGGAATTCCATCTCGGTCATCATTGGGGCACCTTCACCATCTCCTCACCTGTCAGAGACTCACCAACGTTCTAAGGGACTCTCATAGTGGTGGGACTCTACCCTGGTCACCACTGCAGTGCCCAACATCTCAGCCAGATGATCTCTTCTTTTCTGCTATTTGGCATTTCCACAAATTCGTGGGACAAGAGAATCCTTTGCAAGTCCAGGAGCCTCATGCCTAACATCATGCCTCCGTGGTGTCACCGTGGAGTGGTGCTCCAACATCCAACCTGTGATAAGCCTTAGGGAAACCCCTCCTTCTTCTGGTTGCCTAGAGGCACCCACCTCTCTTTTTTCTTTTACTGCATGATATCAAGCATAATTGTCTCATTGTTTTAGTCTTTCACAAAAGACAGGAAAAACCTTTGAATTTGAGTCTACTGTTTTCCACACTCCAAAGAAATATTACAGATCTGCATATTACTTCGGTTGGGGTCAGCAAGGTCTACAAAGGGTGAAACTATGAGAAACTCAAGAATTTATCCTGTCATATGGAATTTTTGGAGTGACCTGGAATTATAACTACAAGTTGTAAAGTAATTAGGGAAAATGTATTCTGAGTTCCAAAATCGTGACTTGCAAATTAACACAATTATTTTGTAATGAGTAGAGCCAAGCAGCAATATTTGAAGTTTATAGCACTTAATTTCTACAAAGTAATGTTAATTTTCTTTCTGATAGCTCATTTCTATTTGATTTTCACTCAACATTTTCAGACCATTAATTTGTCAAATCCCATGAGAGGAATTTATTACTTTTAGCAATTCAATTGTTATTAAGTTCTCCTAGAGATGGATTTTAAACTTGCGAATTTACTATGCATTTTCTTCACATTACTTCATGCAATTTGTGTGTGTGAGTGTCTATGTGTATATATGTGCATATACACTCATATTCATTCATATACATATTCATCTATATTGATTTTAGTATTCTGAATAAGACCACTTGTGTTGATCACTATGTATATGTCATCTATACAGACTTCTCATCTTGATAGTATCTTTTCACCTCACCAACTCTTTACGGTCTTTGAAATTTGTTTGAAAATTACACAATATCATTAAATTATTTCATTGTTCTAAGGTTCCTATTCCCCTTCCTGTTCTCCATGTTCGTACAGAAGACCATATGCAACCATGGTTATGGTCCTTCTAGATGCCAATCACTCTTTTTTATGTGCTTTTAGAAAGAACAAAGAACCATCTGAAGTGGATGACGCTGAAGATAAGTGTGAAAACATGATCACAATTGAAAATGGCATCCCCTCTGATCCCCTGGACATGAAGGGAGGGCATATTAATGATGCCTTCATGACAGAGGATGAGAGGCTCACCCCTCTCTGAAGGGCTGTTGTTCTGCTTCCTCAAGAAATTAAACATTTGTTTCTGTGTGACTGCTGAGCATCCTGAAATACCAAGAGCAGATCATATATTTTGTTTCACCATTCTTCTTTTGTAATAAATTTTGAATGTGCTTGAAAGTGAAAAGCAATCAATTATACCCACCAACACCACTGAAATCATAAGCTATTCACGACTCAAAATATTCTAAAATATTTTTCTGACAATATAGTGTATAAATGTGGTCATGTGGTATTTGTAGTTATTGATTTAAGCATTTTTAGAAATAAGATCAGGCGTATGTATATATTTTCACACTTCAAAGACCTAAGGAAAAATAAATTTTCCAGTGGAGAATACATATAATATGGTGTAGAAATCATTTAAAATGGATCCTTTTTGACGATCACTTATATCACTCTGTATATGACTAAGTAAACAAAAGTGAGAAGTAATTATTGTAAATGGATGGATAAAAATGGAATTACTGATATACAGGGTGGAATTTTATCCTGTTATCACACCAACAGTTGATTATATATTTTCTGAATATCAACCCCTAATAGGACAATTCTATTTGTTGACCATTTCTACAATTTGTAAAAGTCCAATCTGTGCTAACTTAATAAAGTAATAATCATCTCTTTTTGATTGTGTGACTGATTGTGGTCTGGAATTTATTTTCACACTGTGGAACATAGTCTTGTTTTTATTAGTTATCTTTAATCTGCTCTACAACCATAGAAATGAATTATTTTTGTTGTGTGTATCCTTGTTTGAAGACACCTTGTAGTTTTTAGGTTGATTCTATTTCCAGATAGGCCATGAATAATTCTAAATTCTAGGAACAATGATTATACATTTATTAATGAAAATAAAATTTGCTACTCAATTTCCCACTGCTATCACCCATAGTTAAAGTTACAGCAGTAGTCTCTAACTCACTTCCCTGCCTCCAGTGTGCCTCCTTGCATACAAACTCTAAGATAGGTAGCTGCATACAGCAGGTTTATTGGGGCATGCGCTCAGGAGATACACCTTTAAGAAGTGAGGAAGGCAAAGTGTGGCGGACAGCTGTTAAGGTGGCCCGCATCATTCCCATCTCTTGGTGTTCATGCCTTCATAGAATCCCCTCCCCTTCAGTGAGTATGGTACCTGTGGCTTGCTTCTAATGAATAGAATACAATAAAGGTGATGAGATGTCACACTCCTGCAATTACTTTATATTATATCTGAGTCTGTCTTGCTAGCAGATTTGTTTTTGAGATCTTCTTGCTGTCTTGATTCAGTAAGTGGCCATGTTGGGAAAGCCCATGTGAAAGAAACTGTGGTCAGCTTCTAGGACAGAGGTGTCCAATCTTTTGGCTTCTCTGGGCCAAATTTGAAGAAGAAGAATTGTCTTGGGTCACACAAAATACAGTAACACTAACAATACCTGATGAGCTAAACAAAATTCGCCAAAAATGTTTACGAATCTGTGTTGGGCCACATTCAAAGCTGCCCTGGGCTGCAAGCGGCCCGCAGGCCACAGGTTAGACAAGCTTGCTCTAGGAATTGCTGGTGACCTCTAGGTACCAAGGACAGCCTCCAACCAACAGCTATCAAGAAGCTGGGATCCTCAGTCTTACAAGGAAATGAATTCTGACAACAACTGGAGGAAGCTTGGAAGCAGATTTTTCCCCATTCAAATCTCCAGATGAGAATGCAGTCTGACCTACACTTTGCAGCCTGAGCAGAAGAACCAGTTAGGCTGTGCCCAGACTCTTGACCATGGACACTGTGAGATGATAAATGTGTATTTTTTTAAGGTCTTAAGTTTGTGGCAGCAACAGGTAACAAATAGAGTAGGATTAGGCAGAGGGAGAAACAACCAGAAACATGGTTACAACAGAAGCCTCAGCCAATCTTTCAGGAAGCTCAGGAGCTGTGGCTATTCCTGATTGAGTTAAGGGAGCAGGGCCTTTGTATTTCCACATTGGCCAGGCATGCCTGTGGGTGCCTTCTGGGAGAGGGTCTATCCTTGAAAAAGGCAGTTCACTGTGGCTGGATGCAATTCCCATTGAAGGACTCAGCTGTGAGCCTTCAATAGCCAATATTCTTAGCTGCTAGGGATGGGTGTATTGGCCTAGAAGAGGGAGCCCAGAAGTCCCCTTAGAATATCTACTGGTCCATTGTCTGTGATACAGCCTGAATGAATGCCCCAAATGTAAACCTGGTCCTGTTAGTTCCTAACACAGACACTTTTAAATGGCTTATCATTATCTTAGGCTAAAGCCAGACCCCTTAACACAGGGCCTGCTAAAGTTTGACACCCCCTCCATCTCCACCTCCCTCCCTATCTTCATCTCTCACAAGTTCTCTCTCTTTTCCATCCAGTCATACATAGATCTCTCACTTCCCAGCTTTTGAACAGGCTGTTTTCTCTACCCTACCTCTCAGCCACTCTTGTACCTTGTTCTTAGGGTCTTTCTCACATAAACATTTTGATCTCAGGAAGTCTTTGCCAGACATCCGGGATATGGGCTGCTAGAACAGCCAGATAATTATACTCATCTCATTGTACTGTAATTATTATTTTTCAATATATTTTCTATAGAGGAAGGGGACCACAAAGGCAAGAGTGTTTTAGGGCCCACAAAAGTCCTAATGCAGTCTTGTCTTCATAACATTTTTGTAACGCACTTCACTTTGCCCTTGACCTCCAACTAGTTAGAATTAACTATTGCTTTGTAATTTGATTATGTCTACACATTTTTATTTATAATGATTATAACGCTTCATTTTTTATACTTGTTTATATGTTTGTATCTTCACACTAAATATAATACTCTTAGAGGTAGTGTTCAAGTCACTTAGTAGAGTGCCTTCTCTCCGTTTCCTTATTTTCTCCCTTCCTTCTTTCTTTTTTTAAAAATTATTATTATACTTTAAGTTTTAGGGTACATATGCACAACGTGCAGGTTTGTTACATATGTATACATGTGCCATGTTGGTGTGCTGCACCCATTAACTTGTCATTTAGCGTTAGGTATATCTCCTAATGCTATCCCTCCCCACTCCCCCACCCCACAACAGTCCCCGGTGTGTGATGTTCCCCTTCCTGTGTCCATGTGTTCTAATTGTTCAATTCCCACCTATGAGTGAGAACATGCGGTGTTTGGTTTTTTATCCTTGCGATAGTGTGCTGAGAATGATGGTTTCCAGCTTCATCCATGTCCCTACAAAGGACATGAATTCATCATTTTTTATGGCTGCGTAGTATTCCATGGTGTATATGTGCCACATTTTCTTAATCCAGTCTATCATTGTTGGACCCTTCTTTCTTTCCTTTATCCTACAATCTTGAGCAAAACCAAACACAATCCATGCCCTCGTGAAGCTGAAAGTCTATGTAGTCAGAGCTCAATAAATGTGTGCTAATAAACAAGCACATGAAGTGGTAGCTGTTGCAAGCTCATAGTTTTATCCCTTCTGGGAGCAAAGCCTGCCCCTCTCTCTGTAAGTGGAAGAGTTTGAATATGTGGGTAGAAGATTTTTGACTTGAACGCCATTTTGACTTGGGAACCATATGGTATTTAATATTAGTAGGCTTCCTTATTTTTAGAAAAGGAATGAGATTTGACCTGTTGGTTGACAAGACATGAGTTACTAAATAATTATTCTCTATCTTACGCTCTTTCGAGTGGTGTACTTCAGGAGAGTAGTTTGACTTTGCATAGAGAAGTCTTTAACTGGTGAAACATCAGCTGAATTCAATCAGTGTGTGCTAGGAAGCATAATCCAAGATACGCATTCTCAACAGGGTGTAAATTGTTCTTGGCGGGGAGAAAAAATTCGAGATATTACAGTGGTTTGTAGTTGTATTAGTCCATTCTCTCACTGCTGTAAAGAAATACCTGAGACTGGGTAATTTATAAAGAAAAGAGGCTTAATTGGCTCATAGCTGTGCAGGCTATAAAGGAAGCATAGCCACTTCTGCTTTTGGGGAGGCCTCAGGAAGCTTCCAATCATGGTGGAAGGGAAAGGGGGAGCCAGGTGTCTCACATGGCAGGAGCAGGAGAAAGAGAAACCAAGCGGGGAGGTGTTGCACACTTTTAAACAACCAGATCTCATGATAACTCACTCACTCTCATGAGAACAGGACCAAGAGGATGGTGCTAAATGATTCATGAGATATCCACCCTGATGTTCCAACCACCTCCCACCAGGCTCCACCTCCAACATTGGAGACTACAATTCAGTATGAGATTTGATGAGGACACAGGTCCAGATGATATCAGTAGTCCTCCAAATGATCAGAGTATGTAAGCAGATAAACTATATCTAAGATATTAAAATTTCATGGGATAACTATTAAGAAAAAGGTCTAAAAGGCCACAATAATGAAAAGAAGATTGAGAAACACTGATTCTAGATGTTTCTTATTTTGAAGGCATGAGACAAACCTGTTTTGATAACGAGACCATTTTCTTCACTATTTATTCTGCTGCGGAGGGAATGTATTCCACTGGGAGAAGGTCTGTTCCACTAAATATCCTTATTGGAAAAGTTTTCTATGCTAGCAGAGATGTTCTGTAACCTTGACAATCAATGTAACAGCAAAATAGAGCTTATATCTCCTGCCTACTGCCTTTGACAAACACTCTGGGTAATTAGAGAGCAGTCAATCATCAACCACACCTCTCACTTTTAATTTAATGATCCAGTAATGTGCCATGAGGGAACATATTGTGAGGTGATATGTACTGGAAACAAAATGTTGTAAAGGAAGTGGAAATATAGCTGTCATTCCAGTTTCCAAGTTCCTGGCAAAAACTGCTTGATGAAACTGGAAGGACAGAAAATCAATTCACTACAGAAAGAAAATGCACTGGGATGGTGATATCTGGATTTGCTTCACAGAAGAAATGTAAATGCAGATAACTTTTTTTTTTTTGGTGTAGTTTCATCATCTATGTTTTTCACAAGAACTAACCATTAGAAAATATAATATAAAAGAATTAAGCAAGTTATTGCATATAGAATGATAATGATCAGACTCCAGATACGAGTATCACTACACAGATTATGTACATTTATCATCATTCCTGGATGAGAAATAGGGAATAGGAGAGGACACAGATTAAAAACCAAAAAGCAAAAAGAAACCCAGAGCCCAAATTCTCAGTCCTTATTTCAATTCATGGGGCCCCTTAGCATAATATTTTGTTTCCCATTTTACATCTTATTTTCCTGTATAAAATATTCTCAAGTTTAGTTACATGAGTAAATGCACATTTTCTTTCCTTTCTTCTTCTCTTCCTTAAAAATGTGTTGAATGTCCCACTACTTTATTGAAGACACCATGCTAGATTCAGATAATATAGAGAAAGAATGTCCTATAAGGGACCCATTCATTAATTATGATAAAATTAAGTTAATTACTAAGAATATCATTATTTTAAAAAAATTTTGGCTTGAATGAATGAATAATTTTTAGGTGTCATTTACTGAGTCATTCTGCTCTTTATTTTCATAACATTGTTCTAAAAGGACTTTTATTCTGAGCACAGAATAAGAGCCAATTTATAATACACGACATTCATCTTTAAAAAATTATTATAACACAGTAGGGGCAGTAGGGGGATGCAAGTAGTTTGTGCAAGTCTTTATAGTGGTACAGGCCAGTAGGGGAGAGTTTGGCCAATAAAAAAATGACAATTGTGTCTCTAGATGTAATTTTTCCATAATTACCCCTTGATATCACTTATATTTTTTGAAAACTGGTGAATACATAAATATGCGTGTGAGGTGTTGGATGAAAGAAGACATTTAATCAGATCCAGAGAGGGTACATTTTTCAACTCTCTGATGTCTTGTGACCCAATCTGGCAGTAGGATCCCAGAACAACAGAGCTAGGGCATACCCAAGACCTTTGGAAAGGGTGGAACAAGAACTCTTGGGCATGGCATAGAGCAGAGGTGAGCGCTAGCCACCACAGGCAAGCAAGCCTGGAAGGTGCCATTGTCCAGTGCCTTGCTACAGTGAACAGGTGGCTCTTATTTGCAAAATTTAGCAAAAGTTTAATTAAGATTCATGTCTTAATGGTTCTTGGAGTCCCCTGGACTCCATTTGTCATCCTAAGCCATTGGCTCATAGCCTGCCACATTTAATGATTTATGAAGTATTTGGCAATATTCAGTTTGTCTCAAGGTTGCATTTGAAAACTTGTGAGGTAGAACTATATAAAATTACTGCTATATAATCATTTTGACCCACAAAATGGCAATGCCTCAAGCTATTAGTTTGCTGGTCAATCCTTTGGAATTTAGGAAAGATATTTCCCTATATAAATAGGTTTATGCTGATACAGCCATCAGGCCAAATCACAGTAACATATTATCTCACAATATATCTGAAATATTGCACATCTATACATAAAATATTAGAATACAAACTGTTATAATGCCAGCAGTGTAATGAAAACAAGCAAAAGAGAACACAATTTAATAAGAATCAGCTTTTATTGTATTTTGTCAGTGCTTAAGGAAAAGCAGCGCTTTTAATTTTTAATTTTTTTCATTCTCTTCTGCCACAAATCCAGATTTTTATGGGAAAACAAGAAAGTACATGGAACTAGTAAAGGAAACTTACAGGCATTCTGAAGACTTTTAAAGTACATTGACCCTGGTTAATTAAAAAATAGGTTGGCTTCACCACCATGCACTTGCTCCTCAACTCTTTGCATTCTGACTTCCATTTCCACATCTTGAGAAAACTGTTTCCTCAGAGGTCACTGTGAATTTCTGGTTGTCAAGGTCACAGCTTTTTGGTCCTCACTCTCCTAAATCTGTTTGAAGCATTTTACAGTGTAGGGCACCCTGTCACCCTCTTCGACAGAATCTGCCTTCTTGGCTTCTGGGATATGGCCTCATCCTTTTACTTCTTCTGTCTCTCTCCCGGACCATTTCTAAAGAAGCTAGGGAAAAAGTTGAAAGAGAAAGAAAGAAACAGGTGAAAAATTATGAGTAATATTGTGTGAAGTGTAGTTGAGCTCTCAGTAGTGAAAGAAAGAACAGAATTGCATTTTGTGCATAATGAAGACAATGGAAAAAATATTTGGGGTTAATGGTTCTGTCTGCTGACCACCAATAGCTTGATTGCTATCCAGAGAAGCTTTGAAGTAAGAGAAAAAAAGTATGTAGGTAGTTATTTGAATATTAAATGACTGGTTGCTTCACATAGTGAAAAAGAGCATGAGGACCAGAGGAAAACATATCCACAATCCCTTATATGCAACTCTAAAATCCAAAAACCTCTAAAAACTCTTTGGTGGCAACACTTGACCTGAGCAGACATAATGCTCTTTATGATCTTCATTTATTATGTGTAATGGTCTTTATTTATTGTAGTAAATGATACCATCATATTACTGAATGCAGAAATATTCAAGTGTTTGATGATAGGATGCTATCCCAGATCCCACTGGAGTAGATGAATATACAGCATATGTACAGCATTACCTTGCACTGTCTGAATTCTAATCCTAACAGTACCATTTACTAACTGAGTGGCCCCAGGTGAGCAAGGTTTCATAAAAGCGGAGAGAAGGCAATCCAGTGAAAGAACTAGTTCCCATTTGATATCAATAGACTGTCTTTAGAAAGGAACTAATAGTTGTTCTATATGCCCAAAGAGTTATTGTGAGAGTAGAATGAAATAATATTAAACCATAAAATTAGTAAAGAAAATGTGATCTGTAAGTGAAGTTTTTCTTTATTAAAATTGATATTGAAATTATTCAACCTGAGGCCATAAAGAAGTAAGGAAAGGGTTTACTTAAGGGAAATACTTTGCTATATGAATATATAATTGTTCCTATCATGACTAAATATTTAGAAGTAGGATAACTTATCCATCTGGAAAAATGCAACCACACATTGATCTGCTCTGCTAGGGAGCGTAATGTATCTATTTGAATTTTCAACACAAAGAAATTAAACAAGACACTGCAAAACTCTACTAGTATAGTTGCAAAAAACAAACTGCAGAGAGAGAGAGAGAGAGCACGTGCAAGAGAGATTGAAAAGCTAATTACACCAGTATTAACTTCCATCCAATCAGGTAATGATGACCATGTTTTAAAATGATTACTTTTTTTTCTGACCATGACTATCATTGCACCAGTTGACATTTATTGAATCAACTGGCTTCCCAATCAATTCAGTTAAAAAAAAGTTTATCTGATGGATGGACAAGCTATTTTGTTAAATTAACTAGTCAATATGGTAAAACTTTGTGGATTGGTCAAATTCTAATGCTACTTAGACTCTCTTATACTGAGGATTGGTGCCTCTGACTTATCTGCCAGGTATGTGGGGGATGACTCACCTGTTCTATTTCTTCATTGCTTGGGGCTCCTGTAAGCAAGAACTCAAAGGTCCTTGAGAGGACAGAGCCATAAGCCAGCAGGGGAACAATTTATTGCTATGACAAGCCTTTTGGCTTTCATTTGGGACAATTCCAGGTGATATAATGTGCTCTTTTTAGAGCTAAAGGAAATTTAAACCAATGAATGTAAGAACTAAAATCTGCTTGCTCAAAAGTGATAGAGGTTTCCCAATGTTAATGTCTCTGCCATCATTGCAAGAGCGATCGAGGCCCTTATTAAATTCCCATCACATATTATATTTATTTACTAGATTATCATCTGTACAGCTATAAAGGGGGAATACCAAGGTTCATTTTAGTAGTGCAATGGTTGCAGAAAGCCTCAGGTTACAGTTTTGAACGCATTGCTTTGACACAGCACATTTCAATAGATCAGCAAACAAAACACAATTTACAAAACCTCCCCAAGGATTATGCTAGAGTCCTTTTGTGGGGAGAGAGGTGGGAAGTTGAGGGTATTGTGGGGGGTTAGAAATCAATGTACTTGGCAGTTTTTTTCATAGTTTCATAGTTCTTTTTATCTTTGTGCTAAGAATTCAAATAGATACCTGATAAATCTACGTATTCCCTTCTACCACCTTCCTGCGAGATCTATGTGTCTTTCCAGATGGATAGGTTATCTAACTTCCAAGGTTTAGTCATTGAGGATATGAATATTTATATATAAAGTAAAATATGTTTCCTAAATAAATCTTTTTTTTCCTTTAGTTTGTGGACTTGAGTAGTTTCAATATTACTTTGTATTGTTCACAGGCCTCATTTTATTCATTAATTCTTACTGTTTTTCATTATTTCATTTAACTCTAACTACAATTAGTAATACTTGCCTTATCCCTTTGGATGGATATCATATCTCTTTGGATCTCCATCCAAAGGGATAAGGCAAGTATTACTAATTGCATTCAACAAAAGAAGAAACAGAGGCTAAGCGAATTTAAATATGTTGCCTGAAATCATACAGCATTTAAAAATGTTCATAGGTTGTGTTATAGGATTCATAGTGATTGATTGTTTTTGTTTCTATTTTAAATTATTATTGTTCTATTTTTACCTTATGCCCATTTAAAAAATACTTTGTCATTGACATGATTTGGATGCTTGTCCCTTCCAAATATCATGTTGAAATATGATCCTCAATGTTGGAAGTGGGGCTTAGTAGGAGGTGTTTGGGTCATGGGGTCAGATCCCTCATGAATGGCTTGGTGCCTTCCCGCATGGTAATGAATTCACGCAAGATCTGGTTATTAAAAAGAGCCTGGCACCTCTCCTCCTCCTCTTTCTTGCTCCCTCTCTTGCCATGTGACACTCCTGCTCACCCTTCCCCTTCCACCATTTGGGTCGGGATCCAAAAAGCTTTTACTTCCTGAGATCCTGGCCAGAAGCAGATGCTGTTGCCATGCTTGCATAGTCTGCAGAACCATGAGCCAACAAAACCTCTTTTCTTTATAAATTACCCCACCTCAGGTATTCCTTTATAGACATACAAAATGGACTAAGGCAGTCATCAACTCCTCTTCCTGGAATAACTTGAAGATATCATCTTCACCATACCAGGTGTATACTCAATGGAGAATAAGAACTGGGATTGGAATGTCTGCAAACTCATGACTGAATAATGTGCAGTGTGGTTGCCAGAGTGAGTATTGATCCAAACCAAACACAGAACCATGGGCAGTGGCATAGAGAGAAATCAGAATCTTAGACAATTTGGGTGTATTTCACAACTGGACATTTTAAAATGCAGATTATAGTTGTGCCTTAGCATTTACATAGCACTCTGGTCAATTGTTTGTTGGCTATTCCTGTGCTATACCTTGATTGAAGCCATTTCTTGTTTATGCTTTTCTTTTCTTTTTGTCTTTTCTTTCATTTTTTATTTGAGTCAGAGTTTCGCTCTGGTTGCCCAGGCTAGAGTGCAATGGCGCAATCTCAGCTCACTGCAACCTCCGCTTCTCGGGTTCAAGTGATTCTCCTGCCTCAGCCTCCTGAGTAGCTGGGATTACAGGCACATGCCACTATGCCTGGCTAATTTTTGTATTTTTAGTAGAGATGGGGTTTCACCATGTTGGCCGGGCTGGTCTTGAACTCCTGACCTCAGGTGATCCACCCACCTCGGCCTGCCAAAGTGCTGGGATTACAGGCGTGAGCCACTGTGCCCGGCTGTTTATGCTTTTCTTGTGAGTAATGCAGGACATATTTCAGAGACTCTGGCAAGACTATGTCGAGAACTACAACACTCCTCATCCTCCTGGTATTGAGCCAGGTTTAAGTAGAGAAAGAAAGCCCTGACATATGTTAAAACAGAAAACCAGACCATATCATTCCTTTACTCAAACTTCTCCATATCTCCTCATCTCTCCCAGGGTAGAAGCCAAAGTCTTTAAATGGTAACCAGGCCCCACACAATCTTTTCTCAACCCCTGTGAACCCCCTACTATTTTTCATTATAAAAGTTGTCATACATAAAGAGAAGTTGGATGAACAGTACAATGAACACCCATATATCTACCAATTTGATCTAACACTTCAAAACTAACATTATAAAGGGCTTGGAGAGATGGAGTCCTGGGAGGGTTGGGAATGAAAAGAGAGAGGACCTACCAGATCAGACTGTTAGAGATGGAATGCAAGGTGGGCTAGACTGCCTATTGAACTGAGTTCCTCACAAAGTGGGAGTGGGCATGGTGGAGGGGCGGGGGAAGAGGCCACACTGGGCTGTGGTCAGGGATTATTACCAGAGAAGCAGTTGAGTGGAGCCCTGGCAGCCCATGTCCTTGCCCTTGGTCAGGGCCACACTCAAACCCTCCCCAGCAGAGCATCTATTCTATAAACCCTCCAGAGATGCAGATTACACAACATCCTTCAATAGTCTGCGTCAATGTTTCAAACTGTGAAGTGATTCTCCCTGAAGACTAAACATGGGGTTTCACTGTGTTCTTTCAGTACATTTCCTCCTGTTCTTTTCTTGCAAGAAACAGCTATCTGGGCAATATCTCCTATGTACTGACGTCAACAAATTTCAAGGCAAAAGTACTCTGTCATTTTCATCTATTTTTTAAAATGATAATTATTTTCTTCTTTAATAACCTTACTAGCTCTTCGGAACCTTTACCACATCCCATAGAAAGAGGCAGGGGTTGCAATTGAAAACACACTGACAGATTAAACCCCAGTTCTCTTACTGGATGACACAGAGCTAGTTACTAACCTTGCTGAGGATTTGAAAAATAACAACTTCCTCTAAGGTGGTTGTGAACACTCAGTGAGGTAAGGTACATTTGTGCCCTGAATGTAGTAAATACTTGAAGTTTTAGTTATCCCCACTGTGTTGTTCTAGTCAGGGCTAATTACCTGGACTGATATTTTATGTTTTATTTAGTTATTTCTGATTTCTTTCTTTCTTTCTTTCTTTTTTTTTTTTTTTTTTTTTTGAGATGGAGTCTCACTCTGTCACCCAGGCTGGAGTGCAGTGGTGCAATCTCAGCTCACTGCAACCTCTGCCTCCCAGGTTCAAGCGATTCTCGTGCCTCAGCCTCCCAAGTAGCTGGGATTACAGGCATGTGCCACCAAGCCCGGCTAATTTTTGTATTTTTAGTAGAAACAGGGTTTCACCATATTGGCCAGGCTGGTTTCGAACTCTTGACCTCAAGTGATCTGCCCACCTCAGCCTCCCAAAGTGCTGGGATTACAGGTGTGAGCCACCGTGCCTGGCCTATTTCTGATTTCTTCTACTTGTTATGGAGACCACAGCTTATACATATGTATACGTGTCCAAAAGGATTAGCTATTTCGTGCTTGAATGCCTTGGGAGCTTTGCTACTAGGAATAGGTGATTTACTATTCTCCTTGGCCCTGACTGAGATGTGGGGAGCTGGAATCATGCACACACGTTAGTTCCTGAGAACACTATGTTTCTACCACTATGTAGATCAGAGCTCCTCAATCTTGGTACTTGACATTTGGGGCCAAATAATTCTTGGTTGTGAGAGGCTGTCGTGCATGTTGTATAATGTTAAGTAGTATCCCTGGTCTCTACCAACTAGATGCAGTAGTACTCTCCCCTCAGTGTGATAACCAAACATGTCTCCTGGGAGGCAAAATCACCCTGGTTGAGAACCCCTGTTCTATATCTCTGATATAGTGCTTTGAAGAGCACAAATTACTGCCATACCAACTGAGGTTGTCATCTGTGAGTCTGTGATCTCTAATTACTCTCTATCCTGAATATTCTGACCCTACTGAGAAAAACATAGCCTATTACCAAGATAGAATAGAGCACCAGTTGTCTCCTTTCAGTGAAAATCAAAAAGAAAAAATGCAGTATAAGAAATGCAAGGACAAACTATATTTGTAATTCATGCAAGTTTGATGTTATCATGGAACCAAAGATTTTTATGCTTCCTTATGCTTTAACTGTCCCTCTCCTTCATGTCTCTGATAAGAATTCTCTCAAAAAGCCCTTTCTGACTACAAAGATTCTGGGCCTGAGGACAGATTGCTAAGGTTCAAATCCCAGTTCCATTGATTTCCAGCTGTGTGACCTTGATTCTGTGCTACGGTTTCCTCGTCTAAAAAATGGGAATGATGCTATTACTCACCTCATAGGGTTTTGTGAGGATTTAATAAGGGAGCACATGTAAAGCAGTTAAACTCTGTTTGGCACATAATCACTCAACAAAGTTTGGATATTATTATTGCTAGAGGTAGTAGTAGTCTCTATAATTCAGAGTCTCATCTCCGTCAGAAAGCCTGCTGGACTCCTTGAGCCCACTTTGACCTCTTTTATCTCTGAAATCATAAAAGGTCTTATAATTTTATAGATCAAAGCTTATTCACATTATCTTTTATCTGGGCCATCTGAATAAAATTTCCCAATAGCACAAGGATGTGTGAGCCATAAATTACATGTTCTACATGATTTGCATTTTCTCATCCACCTCATAAATTGGGTAAATAGTTGTTAACACCACTTGGGGGGGTCTATATACCTATACAAAATTGGATAGTGGTTTGGGGAACTCTCTCCTCTCTTATCAGAATTTCCTCCTCCTCTTGTCCTCTCTTATCTGGTTATTTCATATGTAGTCAGTAGGTAGAGACATCAGCATGATATTGGTACTAACATGGAAGCTCCCCTGAAGACTGAGGCAAAATTCATAAAGATGATCTAGGAAGGTCAAAAAAGCTTTGCACAATACCAACTACCAAATCCAGTGAAAAGGCTAAGCACAGAAAGACACTCACCATGAGAGTTCCTCCAGCTATGTTCTCAAATTTCCAATTTTTATAATTGCTTCATTACTTCATCCTTGTAGAGGTTGCTCAGTCCTTGTTTGCCTTTCAACCAATGTTGAAAAACACTGGTAATCACCAAGATCTAAAAATAACATCTTGTAGCATGATGGCAATATCCAAATTTCAAGGCAACAGGGCCCCAATTCCTTTCTGCATTGAATCCAAATTAATATTATTAAGACCTACCACATTTTGACTGTCCCCAGAAAAGATGAAAGGCTTCCCTAGAATTTGCACTGTGTAATTTCTAGGCACTGAACATATTTTGCAGCCAAAGAACACTCCTGATGGGATTGAAGACAAGTTGGTAAATCTTAGGAGGGTCTTTGGTGGCAAAGAATGAAGTAGGAGTAAAGCTCTTACACAACTTAGCTTCTAGTTTTTATATATTCATTGTGACATTATCATTGTGACATTACATCTCTGGCATCATCAAAAACCAAGGGATTTTTATTTAAAATATGATACACGATAAGACCTCAGAAAAGTTCTTATAATTTCAAGTGCATGTATTCATGTGGCATAAAATTAAAGCCCTTACCCTTTGACTTTTGACTTTCAGATTGGTCCTCTTTGAAGTTCAGATATTAAGCACCTGAAAATTTACAAAGTAACTTACGCATTCCCTATGTCTGTAATTTTTGGAAATGAGATGGTTCTATGACCTCTGATATCTTCCCCCACATCTCCCTCACTAACCACTTGCTTAGGTTCTATATACAGGGAAAACAAAGGAGTCCTTCAATCAAATAAACAATAGCATCCTTGGGCAGGGGACCCGTCTTATAGAATAATCTAGAGCAAAACTTCAAAGCCCCAATTAAGATCCCTTCTCTTACTATAGACCAGACCAGCAAGCTTCCCTCTGAGCCTCACCCGGGTCCTTCTACCTTTCCAGAGATCTGATGTCTCCAAAGTAGTTCCCAGCCTTGAAGCTTACAATTTCTCATGCACCACTGGTGTTAATAAGTTCTTATCTGGGACATTGTGTGTCATAGAGGGGCACAAATGGAAAGAGAATTTTATACTTTGTAGAATAATTATCATATATTCTGCCATGCCATTCTGTCTTTGCAATCATTATTTTTTTCTCTCTCTCAGGACTTTTGGCATATTATTTTTGTGATGTACTAATATAACAATTTGTTAACAGGAGTGGCATGTCTGAGAACTCCAAGTCATAATCATCTTATCCTAATTCTCTTGATACATTGTTTGGGAAAAAAATGCATCCACCATGGCTGCCAAAACAGCTTCTCGGTTTAGCCACTATTCTGGCCTCTTTGCATGTGTCTGTGACTACTTGACTATCTCATCTTTGCTGAAGTTAATGGCTGGTTATTAGGACCACACTTAATAAATAGCAGCTCCTCAAGGAATGGCATGGACTCTTGATAGCATTCTAACCTCTTGAGTTCAGAGCCCTCCAGATTGTGGAATAAATTAGCAGTGCTAGAATTACCAGCCCTATGTTTTGCTGACCCACTTTAAAGAGTGTTTACATGTCCTGAATCTTGATCTACAATACTTATTTTTATAGGCCATTTTATATTTATATCCTACAATACTATTATTTTATGGAATATTCCACTTTGATATCCCAATTAGAACAATATCCCACATCTCACCATCTAGGGATTCTGATAACCACAACTATGGGAAAATCAGTTCTAGTTTATGGCCACAGATGGGCCAGCATTGGGTAGGAGTGAAGAATTAATGTCATATTAAAATAAAAAGTAGGTGAATAAATTTCAGAATACATTTTTATAAAATAAAAATTATTAATGAAACCAACTGGAGGGATTTCCATTGCTGTTACCTCATTCCTTGACACCCACTTTCAGTCATCAGTGAGCTTTGGCATCATGGTAGTTGCAACATAAATATGGTTCTTTTCATACAATGCTGGAGTGTCCTCATTTCTCTTGTTGCCTAAAACATTAATTGTGGGCTGAGATATCTGGCTCAGGGAAAAGACTAACCAGTGTTCAACACTTGGCTTGGCTACTTAGTAAATAATAGTATGACCTTGGGAGAAGCAGCAGCTTGATTGAGGTAAACTTCATTTATGCTCTCACCACCCCCGCTTTTTTTTTGAGATGGAGTCTCGCTCTGCCACCCAGGCTGGAGTCCAGTGGCACTATCTTGGCTCACTGTAACCTCCACCTCCTGGGTACAAGCGATTCTTCTGCCTCAGCCTCCTGAGTAGCTGGAACTACGGGCACACACCACCATGTCCGGCTAATTTTTGTATGTTTAGTAGAGACAGGGTTTCACCACATTGTCCAGGCTGGTCTCAAACTCCTGACCTCAGGTGATCCACCCTCCTCAGCCTCCCAAAGTGCTGGGATTACAGGCCTGAGCCACCGCGCCTGGGCCTTTCATTTTCTTCATCTATAAGAAGGTAGTAACAATACCATTTTTACAGGGTCATTTGGTGGATTCAGTGACAACACATGTAAGGCATTTAGCCCAATGCCTGACTTACAGTAATCATGCTGTTTTTCTCTCACGTCTTTTACCATAGTAACTTGAATCATAGCTTCCAAATCTCATTTTGTTCCAGAAAATTTTTCCACCTTTTTTTCAGTTGATACTAATCTCTATCCATCACATTCTGTGGATGGGCAAAGAAACAGATGAAATATGCCATATGAAAATGAATTATGCTACACACAGGGTAGACAACTGAGCTTTCCCTCTTCTTCCTCCTTACTACTGAGTTGCTGAACAATGTCTGTATTCAATAAATATTTATTGTGTGTACCTATAATGCACCAGCCACTTTTCTAAGCAGCTGAAGATATAGCAGTGAACAAAATAGAGAAAAGTTTCTGCCCTCTTGGAGCTTATATTTTAGTGGGGAGAGACAGATAATAAAGGAATACATTAGTAAAACATGTAATTATGAGTACCGTGTAGCAGATGGTGGTAAGTGTCATGAAAAAAAATAAAGGATGGAAGTTGTATAAATAGTGCCACTATATGTGTATGTAGTGGTGATAGGGAGGATAAATTTTAATTAGTTGATTGGGTAGCTTGAACTTTACTCTTGACTCATTAAAAAAGAGAATCATAATATTTAAAAAAATTCAAGTCGTCAGATTGACAGGAGGCAAAAACAGTGTTTAGTAAAATTGGGACTTTATAGCCTTGACCAGCATTCCTGGGACCAATGCTGGACTTAGTAAAACTGGCTCTATTGAGTTATTGTTCTGTTAGTTCTCTGTGAGGTCTCTTCTTCCAACTTGATAGAAGGGACTCTACGAGTGAATAGGAAGGTTGAGGTTGGAGTCTGTAACTAACCTTGACCAAGCTCCACTGATGGCTCAGACCAGACAAATCCCTTAGAAGACGAGGAGGGAGGAATACAATGAGGTGTCCAAGATGAGCCTGCTAGACCTCAAGAAGACAACTACTGTTGAACATTTCCAGTTGGATCAGAAAACATGACTCTTATACACAATCCATAGACTGAGGTGGAGGCCAATAAAATAAAGGGGTTTTCTAAGATATTTAGAGTCAATTAGGAAGCATTGACCAAAGTATAAAATTCTTCGGTCACCCTCAGACTCTAGCTGAGATGCCAGAGCTGGTTCCACAATAAGTCTTCTATGCCTTAAATGCCCACCAGTGTTGCAGCCTTGACCTGGATTGCGTCTAAGCCCTTGACTTTGACTATCTGTCATGTCAGCTGACTTTCCTGAACTGGCACCTTGCCTCAACTTAACCACCCTGTTCTTCTGAGATATTTCTACTTTGCCATAAACCAGTGAGGACTACAATGCTCTGGCCAAGATCCTGAAACTCCCGTTTCTCCTTCCTGTTCATTCCACAGATGGCTTTTTTTTTTTTTTTTGTCCTGGGATACATGTGCAGAACGTGCAGGTTTGTTACATAGGTGTACATATTCCATGGTGGTTTGCTGCACCTATCGACCCATTATCTAGTTTTTAAGGCCTGCATGCATTAGGTATTTGTCTTAATGCTCTCCCTCCCCTTACCCCCCACCTCCCGACAGACCCCAATGTGTGATGCTCCCCTCCCTGTGTCCATGTGTTCTCATTGTTCAACTCCCACTTATGAGTGAGAACATGTGGTGTTTGTTTTTTTGTTCCTGTGTTAGTTTTCTGAGAATGATGGCTTCCAGCTTCATCCATGTCCCTGCAAAGGACATGAACTCATTCTTTTTTATAGCTGCATAGTATTCCATGGTGTATATGTGCCACATTTTCTTTATCTATTCTATCATTGTTGGGAATTTGGGTTGGTTCCAAGTCTTTGCTATTGTGAATAGTGCTGCAATAAACATACGTGTGCATGTGTCTTTATAGTAGAATGATTTATAATCCTCTGGGTATATACCCAGTAATGGGATTGCTGGGTCAAATGGTATTTCTGGTTCTAGATCCTTGAGGAATCGCCACACTGTCTTCCACAATGGTTGAACTAATTTACACTCCCACCAGCGTGTAAAAGCGTTCCTATTTCTCCACAGCTTAGCCAGCATCTATTGTTTCCTGACTTTTTAATAACTGCCATTCTATCTGGTGTGAAATGGTATCGTATTGTGGTTTTGATTCGCATTTCTCTAATGACCAGTGATAATGAGCATTTTTTCATGTTTGTTGGCCACATAAATGTCTTCTTTCGAGAATTGTCTGTTCATATCCTTCACCTACTTTTTGATGGGGTTGTTTGTTTTTTTCTTGTAAATTTAAGTTCCTTGTAGATTCTGGATATTAGACCTTTGTCAGATGAATAGATTGCAAAAATTTTCTCCCATTCTGTAGATTGCCTGTTCACTCTGATGATGGTTTCTTTTGCTGTGCAGAAGCTCTTTAGTTTAATTAGTTCCCATTTGTTGAGCTGGGCATGGTGGCTCACGCTTGTAATCCCAGCACTTTGGTAGGCTGAGGTGGGTGGATCACCTGAGATTAGGAGTTTGAGACCAGCCTGGCCAACATAGTGAAACCCCGTCTCTACTAAAAACATACAAAAAGTTAGCTGGGCATGGTGGTGGGCACCTGTAATCCCAGCTACTAGGGAGGCTGAGGCAGAAGAATCGCTTGAACCTGGGAGGCGGAGGTTGCAGTGAGTCGAGATCGAGTCATTGGACTCCAGCCTGGGCAACAAGGGTGAAACTCCATCTCAAAAAAAAAAAAAAAAAAAAAAGATCCCATTTGTTAATTTTGGCTTTTGTTGCAATTGCTTTTGGTGTTTTAGTCATGAAATATTTTGCCATGCCTAAGTCCTGAATTGTATTGCCTAGTTTTTCTTCTAGGGTTTTTATGGTTTTGGGTTTTGCATTTAAGTCTTTAATCCATCATGAGTTAATTTTTGTATAAGGTGTAAGGAAGGGGTTGGCTTTCTGTTTTCTGCATATGGCTAGTCAGTTTTCCCAGCACCATTTATTAAATAGGGAATCCTTTCCCCATTGCTTGTTTTTGTCAGATTTGTCAAAGATCAGATGGTTGTAGATGTGTGGTTTTATTTCTGAGGTCTCTGTTCACAGATGTCTCTTTTAAGGAGAGTTGTTTCAAGTAACTTTCCCCCACTATTTATCCTTCCAATTTCCCTCCTGAGGTCTAGACTTTAATACTTTTCAGTACACTGGGATTTTGAAGAGGTAAGATGTTTTCTTTTTAGTTTTAGCTGAAAGACAATATTTGACTAACCATCTCTAGCTGACAATTCTCAAATTTGTATCTCCATCCTTGACCTCTCTGCCAAACTCCAGATTTGTATATCCAATTGCCTTCTCAACATCTACACTTGGGTTGCTAATAGATATCATAAACTTAACTAAACTTTCAGTCTTCCCTTTAAGCCTATTTTACCAGCAATCTTTCTCATCTAAATTGATGTTAATTTCATCCTTCTAGCTGTTTAATCCAAAAACCCGGAGTGATCTTTGACTCTTTCTTTCATAGCCTACATCCAATTCACCAGCAAAGCTTGTTTGCTTTACTTTTAAAATGTATTAAAAATCCAATCACGTCTCATCAACTCTACTGTTACCACCAAGCCACCATTATATTTCATCTGGATTATTGCAACAGCTTCCTCAGTGGTCTCTCTGACTGTAGTCTTGCCCCATATGTGGTTTGTTCTTCATGTAGTGGCCACAGGGATTCCTTTTTTTTTTTTTTTTTTTTGAGGCAGGGTCTCACTCCTGTCGCCCAGGCTGCGGTGCCATGGTGCGATCACGGCTCACTGCAGCCTCAACTTCCTGGTTTCACATGATGCTACCACCTCAGCCTCCCAAGTAGCTGGGGCTACAGGCACACACCACCACACCTGGCTAATTTTTTGTAGTTTTAGTAGAGACAGTGTTTCGCCATGTTGCCCAGGCTGGTCTTGAACTCTCGGGTTCAAGAGCTCCTCCCGCCGTGGCCTCCCAAAGTGTTGGGATTACAGGTGTGAGCCACTGTGCCAGGCCCAGGATTTCTTTTAAATGTAAGTGATATCGTGTAACTCTTCTGTTCAAATTCTACCATGCATCCCATCTCACTTAGGATAAATGCTCATGTTTTGCTTCTAAAGTCTTAGATGTAAATTTATACTAGTGAGTTCCTTGCTCTAGTGCTATCTGATATTTTGTACAGTATAGGTATCAAAATAAATTACGGTTACTGTGGCAAGCACTGTACTATCATAAATTCAGGCCAGTAACAATCAGTATAACCTTCTTGGAATCCAATGTTTATTCTCACAAATTTGAACTCTGTCTATTGAAACTGTTTATCAGTTTGGTTAATGAAGATTATCTTTGCTGTATCTTTAGTGTTTGAAATGTTTGTTTTCTGGTGCCATAAATAAATAGTATTTGAACATAGATTTATTTTTTTTAGTAAGGCTATTTTTATACTTTCTGTAGAAAGGGTCCACTTGCCAGTAGTTTTGTTACGAGAATATACCGAACAAAGGAGATATGGTTATTTATAACTTGACGCGTCTACCCTACTGTTGTGTCTGGTTCTTATTGGCTGGAACGGGACCTCACATTTTGTATTTGTCTTGACTGGCTAGCAACTTAGAACTTTCTAAAAGAGGGAAAGGCAGAGGAGAACAAAGGAAGGAGGAAGTAACTTGTGGAATGTTGAGAAAGGTAAAAACCCCTTCAAATAAGGAAGAGGAACAGGCTATGACCTAATGCTTGCTTGGGCCAGTATTAAGGATGCCAGGGCAAATATTTAGGTTAAATTGTGGGAGCTAAGAACATAAAGTACATTGATTTTTTTTTATTATGGCTAGCAGATATTTAAGAATGTTAGCACAGGTTTTTGAATGAATTTTGCTTCTAAGAGAAGCTATTATTTATTCGTAATTAGACAGGGAGGAAAGTCTTTGAAGAGGAACCTCTACTTTACTTTTTACACTTAGGAAAAAAGGGACTGCTATGCAACTAAAAATGTAAACAGGAAAGAGCTTTAGCTTTTCCTTTGGGCTGAAAGCCCAACTAGTTATTTATTTTCTATAAAGCACTTATAAATTCACTTTGTGTGATAAACATGTGGTCAAAATCAATTGTACTGAATGCAAATAGTTCTTGACCATGCAAAGTTTTGAATTTCTCTATGCATTGTGTTCCTGATACCCTTCCTTGTTCTGTCAGCAGTATTAATCAATAAGAAATTGAACAAAACATCCTTTCTTTTCTGATGTTTACCAAAGTTATCCACCCAACTTGGGGAACTGGAAGAGGTTTCTCCTATAGCTATTTGGCAACCTCAGCATTTGTGACTCAGTTGGAAGGATATAAAAAGTTGAACAGTAAGGGAAATATGGATTTCAAAGTCTATGTACTTTGCTCTAGCAGAATAAAGACCCACCCTCAGATTTCAGCCTATGAAAAGGGAGGTTTCTAGTTGAACTCCATGGTTATCTAGTTTCCATTTAGGTTTTAGCAGATAGCAGATCAGAAACAGGGAGGGGACTTGTGGAGAGCAGGGCTACTGAAAGTTGATACTGTGACTGTGAACTCAGAATGTGCAGAAACAGCAGAATTAATAGCAATAAAGCTGTTGAGTCATTTAATGTAAAGCCTTGAAGACATTGTCACATTATAGCTTAGCCAGTAAATATTATTTAAGATGATGACACTGAGTCATCTGAAATATAACCCTAAACTAATGTCCAGGCAGCATCGCGATCGGGATGGAATATATTGAAGAAAAATTTCTAACTAAAACGGTTTAAAAATGTATAACTGGTGTAATCAAAGCAGTACATTTTAATTTTGCTTATGGGGACCTGCTTATACTCAGAATATGACAGATTGATGAGGACTTATTAGACATGCATGAAGTTAGCAGATAACTGAACCCATGACTCTGTGGAGAGAAAAGGTCTCTTAAGCAATCTGGGATCAAAATGTAGCCCCATTGCCTATCAGTTGTGGAAGTTTGAATTAATCATGGGAACATTTGGTTTCCTTAATTATAAAATGGATCTCACTATTTCTACCTGTAAAGTTGTTGTGAAGAGTTTATATACAGGACCAGGTACAAAGCATATGCAACCAACAAATACAACATCTGTAAATATTGAGAGGGAGTCATTTACATTTATGACTTTCCCCTTCTTCCTCAAGATAGCGTGACAGACTCAAGTTTTCTCTTCTCTGTATGTAGGAAGTTTTATACCAGGACCTGACCATGACTGGGTGATGAAAGCACGCTGAGAGGTTCTCTATGGCTGGGCTCATGTAGACTACTGGCTGACTCCCCTTTCCTTTCATATATGACTCTACTCATTCCATTGGTGAGCTCCTCCATCCTGCTGTTTCAGCACAAACTAGCAGACTTCTCCTACAATGCAGGGTCCTATAGTCCAAACAGACCTTTGAGTCAAACTCCCAGCCAGTCTCTGTCTGCTGCAGTGTCTTTGAAAGATGACCTTCAGATGGTTTGATTAAACATTCCAGTGTGGAAGTTCTCTAATTATTACACAGCTCCTTTCATTTTCTGTGGCTTTTATTACTAGGCTTACAGCATTACTCTCTGTGTTCTTATGTATTAATTCAAGTAATATGACATCCCTATGAAATGGATATAAAACTATCATTGGCTTTGAAATAAATTAGGTGCAGGGAGGATATTACCTGCCTAAGGTCACACAGCTAACAAGTGGCAGAGTAAATCCACTATGCTAAGTCTTCTTCTAAATGGCAGTACCATGATGGAAGAAAGCTGTCCACCCTGTCTTCTCTTCTATATCTAAACCATTCTCCAAATTATATTATTTTAGATCCATCTGCTCTCCTATTTATTTTCCTCTGGATGCTCTCTTGTGTGTCTCTAAAATTGTGGTTCACAGAAATGAATGTTATAGTCTAGATTATTTTGTATCTAATGCTTATATTAGCAAAGTCTAATATAGTATAAGATGTAATTATAGGCCCAGTAATTTTTACTGGGCCTCCTAGTTGGATCTTGAAGCTCATACTAAGCTTTTATTCAACCAGCTTGACTGGGCTGCTGCAGTAGCTCATTAACTAGCCTCCCTGCTTCCATCCTTACCCCTTTAGTGTCCATTCTCTAAGCAGCAGCCAAAGTGACCCTGCTAAAGCTTCTACTAGATCACTTCTCTGCTTGAAGCCTTCCAGTGTCTTCCCATGTTGCTGAGAGTAAAGCTGAAGTCTCACAGTTAATTGTCTTTAAGACCCCCCTGGTGTGACCCTAGCTTCTTCCTTGACTTCACCTCCCGCCACTTTCCCCTGCACACTGAGCTCCAGTCACAAAGACCTCTGATGTTCTTGAAATCTGCCTACATCCTTTACACTTGCTGCTCCCTCTCCCTAGGAAAACTTCTTCACCCAGAGATCCGCACACCTTTCATCACTTCTTTCCGGTCTTTGCTCAAACGTCACCTTCTCAGAGAGGCCCTCCTTATAGAAAATCCCTCTCCCCACCCCATAATTCTCTATCCTCCATTTCTTGCTTATTATAAGTCATGACATTTATCACTATTTTTGTCTTCCCTCTATTCTCACCTCATATAATACAATATTTATTAGCTTACATTCAATATCTAGAATAGTGTTTGGCATATAGTAGGTATTCAATAAACAATGATTGAAGCAAGATTCTTGTTGTTTTGGACATGAATTGTTGTTTACCAGAGGACTGCCTAATCCTGTACTGTGTAATTGTTTCAGGGGACATTTGGGTCTAGTCATAGCATTTTACATTTTGTTAAATCCCTTATTGAAAAGGAAGATACACTACATCTTTGGATATATTTTTTTACTATTGTATTCTATCAGAGAGGAGATAGGGCAGGCAGCATCTGACTTATTCCTAGTGAATTCCTAATGGACCAGAGATATATTTTTCCAAGTGCAAATCACATTCTAAAAATTTTACTTTAGGCCGGGTGCGGTGGCTCATGCCTGTAATCCCAGCACTTTGGGAGGCCGAGGCGGGCAGATCACGAGGTCAGAAGATCGAGACCATCCTGGCTAACACAGTGAAACCCCGTCTCTACTAAAAATACAAAAATATTAGCTGCGCATGGTGGCGGGCGCCTGTAGTCCCAGCTACTCGGGAGGCCGAGGCAGGAGAATGGCGTGAACCTGGGAGGCGGAGGTTGCAGTGAGCGGAGATCGCGCCACTGCACTCCAGCCTGGGTGACAAAGCGAGACTCCGTCTCAAAAAAAAAAAAAATTTACTTTATAGCTTTACTAGGTGTTAAGGTCAAACTTCCCTTTACCATTATGAAATCCACCCCCTCCCCCAATCTTTTTGAAACATAGAACATCTTTCCTGCATCTTTGGTCTTCTAATTTTTTCTGATTCTCCAATTTTTCTCAAAGACAATACATTCCTTTAGACCAATTGTTTTTCTGGGTCTCATCTCCTGAGTCTTCAGTGAATTCTTTCCATTCTCGGAATGGGCTCAGAGAGAACGCTTCTGGGGAACTATCAGAACATTGATATCTTCTCAAAAAAGTGTGAACAAAAATTCCAATAATTCAGTCAGTGCTTGCAGTTGGCCATTCTGGGCTAGTTTTTCTACAGAATCACTGTAGACTATTCTCCCTTTTCCCTTGCTTCTCAAAGTTTCTTGGCTTCTAGCATTTTCCTGCCTGCCTCACTGCTGTCCCAGGCTCCTTGTTCATTTATTCTTAGCTTTCAGATTTTATATCTTGCTTTCTCCATTTCAGTTTGATCAAGTTAATCGTATTTTCTGCCTCAGCGAATTGAATTTGGACTACTCCCATTTTTTCCACTAAACCCACGTGTTTCATTTAGGAACTTACCTGTGTAGAAATTTATTTCCGCTTTTATTACAGTAACATTTCAACCTTTTCTTCAGATACTCGTGTGCTGTCCTCTTTCTTGCCTGTTTTTTCTCCTATTGTGTGCAAGGAGTGAGTGGATCTAGGTTTCCTGGAATGTGGGAGGAGCTTTTCTGAAATTTCTGCACTGATTTTTTTTTTACCCTCATCTCACTTTCATTTAAAATTCTTTATTATTATTACTTATATTTGTGAGCTGCTTTATTTTTTAAAAGGAGAGTATATTTTGATTCACATCAAGGGAAGTAAGAGTCCACCTCTTTTTGATGCAGTGTAACTAAATCTGTCATCTTCACTGAGGCACAAGGCCCTCTGTCACATTTTATCTATGCCTCCACTATTGCTTTTAGACTGTTGACTACAAGTTAGTTAAGAGCCTATACTCTAGAATCAGAATACATAGATCCATGTTCTGATTCCATCATTTGTTAGCTGAGTGAGATATAGCAATTTACTTAAACTTAGTTTCATAATTCATAAAATGGTGAGAAAATATTTGCCTATAGGTTTCTTGTGATGCTCAAATGAGATATTATAACACAAAGCACTTTGAATAGTTACTTATAATTGTTTTTTTCCTATTCTACAATAATATACACAACTTTGGAATAAGGAAAAGCAGCGGACATTTTTTTAAAGGCTTGATTATTGCAATGTCACCTGAACCTGGAAGACTTGCTTTTCTGGGTGAAGAAATATTTTCTCTGTGTCAGAGTTTCACAATCATCGTCAAGTAGGCCCTTGAACCCTGCCATTTAAAGTGCTCCTCTCTTTGATCTGTGGCACTCATACATACACTCTGGCAATGAGGACACTGAGCTCGCTTCTGAAATTTGACAAGATAACCACTAAAATCTCTTTGAATTTTATGTTGTTGTGATCCCATGGCTACAGAGGATCAGGAGTTGACATAGATACTCTTTGGATTTCATACCATGTGGAGGCTTTCTTACTTCCACGTGACCTTGACTGAGTTTTGAATAGGTAAGTGAAGGAGAAGGAGGCACTCAAATAAGTCAGCCACAGAACCAGTGTGAGAAATAGGAAATGAGCTTTTTTAAGTTTTGCAAAGGCAGATCAGGAGAGTTGACCTGTGGAGTGGAGAGTAGTCATAATTTTAAAAAATGGCCATGGAAATTAAAACTGATCAGAAATGGCTGGGCACAGTGGCTCACGCCTGTAATCCTAGCACTTTGGGAGGCCGAGTTGGGCAGATCACAAGGTCAGGAGATAGAGACCGTCCTGGCTAACACGGTGAAACCCCGTCTCTATTAAAAATACAAAAACTTAGCCGGGCGTGGTGGTGGGCACCTGTAGTCCCAGCTACTCGGGAGGCTGAGGCAGGAGAATGGCGTGAACCCCAGGGGGCGGAGCCTGCAGTGAGCCGAGATCGCGCCACTGTGCTCCAGCCTGGGCGACAGACCGAGACTCAGTCTCAAAAAAAAAACAAAAAACAAAAAAAACAAAAACTGATCAGAAATATGAATTCCATAAAGACAAGGGCAAAGTCATGTATTTGGAAGGGAAAATGTTGCCCAAGTAGAGAGTTTCTGGGAATATGATCTTGAAATAAAAATAAATGTGAGATAACCTATTAATGAAATTGTCTGAAAACCATACAAACACCAACATTATCTTCATGATCCCTAGTTCTAGACCTCTTTGGTCACTGTAAAATTATAACATTTTCCGTGTATCTTTAACAGCTTTCTAGGAAAATATTAACCAAAAGTACCGGTTTTGATTTGGCCATAAAGTGACAGGAGAGGTAAGGTTCTCTAGGATTAAAGAATAACGTATTCTTATTTGATTCACTTTAAAAAATTATTCTAAAATCTGTTACATATCTGTCCTCTCCAGGATGAACTTTATATTGGCTCAGCAGATTGTTTACTGTGTTCTTCTTCTTTTTCTTTTTTTGGTCTTTCCTGCTCAGCGCCCAACCCAAGTTCAAAGGCTGATAAGAGAGAAAATCTCATGAGGAGGTTTTAGTCTAGGGAAAGTCATTCAGTGGATGTGATCTTGGCTCACAGAGGACGATGTCAGTCTCTTCCTGGCTCCTTCTCAGCCTTGTTGCTGTAACTGCTGCTCAGTCCACCATTGAGGAACAGGCCAAGACATTTTTGGACAAGTTTAACCACGAAGCCGAAGACCTGTTCTATCAAAGTTCACTTGCTTCTTGGAATTATAACACCAATATTACTGAAGAGAATGTCCAAAACATGGTGAGTTCTCATGGCTCTATTGGGCTATTTGTTGCCTCTTAAAGATTAGATTACTGCCCATGAAACTGAAAAGGGAAATAAAAAAAAATGCTCTGAGTTGTGAGATTGGATGTTTGCCTCCATATCCCGGATTTTGGAGTCCCAGATAACTAAACTTAATTGACCCTGGGGTTCATTCAGAAAATCGTTACAAAATAATTCACTGGTCTCAATCCAGATGCTTGGAAACAAGAGAATATTCTTTATAAAGTTACCACCATAATTCTCATCACAGTTAGGATTTCAAAGCATTTCATGGAAATGCCATAAGTTATTGAGTTAATAATTTCCTTTAGCCTACAATATCAATAGGAATATCTAAAGATTCTCTACAAATGATATATTAACTGAAAAATGCAACTGGAGGCTTAGTGAAAGAACTAGTAATTAAGCTAATCAGGGCTTGGGTGAGGCTGGACTTGGGAATTCCTTTCCTCTTTGTCACAGACCTCCAAGGGACTCCAAAAGGTCACAGAATCCAGGCAGAGCCCTCCAAAACAAAAGCAAAAACAAACAACAAAAAAACTATGATTAAACCAGTTCTGACAAATATCAGAATGCTCTGGGAAAGCCAGATGCTTTAACAAATGCAAGGATTTAGGAATTTCTTCTCTCACAGATCCCAAAACAGTATCCTTAAGTGGTGATCCTTATGTCAAGCTGTGAGAATATACCTCAAAATAATAGAAGGCATCCAAACTTGATCAGTATAGTGTCATAAAGCTGCTGATGTAGAAGTGTGGAGAGGTCCATCAGATAGAGATATGGAAAAAAAAGCTTGGTTAAAACAGGTTTCCAAAGCTCTCTCCCTTTCTCTGCCATTGTGGTATGTGTGGTTGACCATTTCTCATCATGTTTTCTTACAAGACTTTCAGGATCAAGCAATTCCTGGCCAAAAAACAAAAGCAAGGACACGTTGTAGCTATTTCTTGGTGAGTTACCAGAAGCTGTGAAGAGAGAGCATGAGGCCTATACTTTTGTTTTTTTTGAAGGGTCTCGCTCTGTTGCCCAGGCTGGAATGGAGTGGCATGATCATGATTCATTGCAGCTTGACCTCCTGGGCTCAAATGATCCTCTCGCATCATTTAACATTTTTTTTTGTAGAGATGAGATCTCACTTTGTCTCCCAGGCTGGTCTTGAACTCCTGGGCTCAAGCGATCCTCTTGCCTCAGGCTCCCAAAGTGCTGGGATGACAGGCATGAGCCACTGCACCTAGCCTACCACACTTACTCTTTGCGTGGTCTCTAGAGCTTCTTCAGCCCCCCTGCTGCCAGGGTCCCTAGGGTCTTGGGCATGCCCCATTTCTGAACCTATTCCTGTCTCCAGGGATAGAGTCACAGTGAACTCAGACCAGGGTAATTCTAAACTGCTATTCTGTATATACCCAAGGAAATTTCATCCCTGTCTCTAATGAGTCTGTCCCATGCCCCTTAATACACATGAACACCTACACACAGGTACAAGTCGGGGAAGATCACTGTGCAGCACATAAAATAAAATTCAGGGGCGAGCACTTTTTTTTCCCATGAGATAAAGTTAGGAAAAAATAAAAATGTTCATACAGATTAAAAATTTTAAATGTTAAAATATTAAACCCCCAATCTAAAATAAAGAAAAAATAATTTCTTAAATCCTAAGCTTGAGTTATGGAATTCACATTCTTATAATTTACATTACCTATTTTGTTAAATGGAAGACTTTTTTTTTTTTAATATGCAAGTACCTGGGCATATTTAGAAAGTAACCAAGGCAGCTTTTGTCTTTGAACCTGATGTGGTTTTGACAGCTCTATCTGGAAATTGAGCCAGCATATGGGAGCCAAGGGTGAAAGTTTTCCTGGGAGATTTGGGCTCCAAGGTACTGGATAGATGCTAAAGATTCCATTCAGTTTTTCATTTTCTGTCTTCATGGAACTCTCACACCTACAGGGGAAGAAATGGTTTAAAGGTTACTAAAAGTATATAGCCTGGTTTAGGTGATAGTGAGCTATAGAAAAAGAGAAAATAAGTTGTCAATACTTTAAATCTCAAACAACTTCTTACAAAAGGATTTTAATAGTTTAAATACAATTATCACAAGTTGGGTAAAGACCACCAGACCTATGGCCTGATAAATCATGTATTTAATTTATGCATATAGTTAGGGCCAAAAAGAGCAGAGTATCTTTTTGAATGTTTTAAAATATAATCTAGGATTTTACGCCTACAGTCCTTGAAATTACAAAGGATCTCTCTCAAGTTGGGAATATGCTATCCATTGCAGTTACGGATGGGATTTAGAGACTGTTTTAATTTCTTGTGATTATCTCAAACAACGTGTTCCTTACTCCCAAAACTCCCTTGTATGGCTACAGAAACTGTTGCAGTTTTAGTTGCTTCTCTCCTGCCTTTGCCCAGAGGTAGTGTGGAATGCCACCAATTTTATCTGTAATGGTTCCTTTCAAGCCTGGGGCTATGTAAGCTGCTATATATGCTTCATTCCATTCATCATTCAGTCTAAATATAGCTATCAACCACTAAATTATCTGATAGGTATGCATGAACTGACTGATTCTTTGCATAACTACTAAGCTATCTGTTTTATTTAGGCTTGGGAGCCCTAGGGTAAGGATACAGAATAAATTGTAAATGATATTAAAAGAATAGCTTGGCAAGGAATAATACCTCCTCAGGGGCCAAAATGCAAGGCAACACAAAGTGATTTTTTTTGGTGATATAATTATAACACATGTAGGATGGTAATGATAACTAAAATAAAATTGGATAGCCTCAAAATTCCTACATGTAGTATGATAAACAATGTTCTAAGACTGAGGCCTTTGGGAGGTAGTGAGTTATTTCCTATAGATAGAGAGTAAAATTATTCCTATAATTTGGTATGAAAGTTTTACCAGAAATTTTGCTTCACAGTAAATCATCTGGATTGGGTGAAGCCAGGTAGGGATTGAGAAGTGAGTCAGGTGGGTTGCATAGATGAGTTTGTGCTGCAGACCAAACTCCTCTTCCCATAGCTCACTTCTTCCCACTCCTGCATGTTAGAGAGAAGACTAGAATGTGTCAAATACAACCTGTAGGATAATAGTTCAGAGCATTAGCTTCGGAAGTAAACACTGGGTTGATGCCCTGGTTCTTCTAATTTCTAGCTGTGTGACCTAGGGAAAGTTACCTGCTGTGTGCCTCATTTCCCTTATTTGTAAAGTTGAGACAATAACAACTCCCTCACAAGGTTGTTGTGAAGATTAATCAAAAAGCAGTTTCTGAGAGATTGTGAGTGTTCAGTAAAGAAAGAAATTGCTTTCCTTTTTTTTTTTTTTTTTTTTTTTGAGACAGATTCTCATTCTGTCATTCAGGCTGGAGTGCAGTGGCGCGATCATGGCTCACTGCGCCTCGACTTCCCCAAGCTCAGGCAATCTTCCCACCTCAGCCTCCTGAGTAGCTGGGACTACAGGTGCGAGCCACCACACCTGGCTAGTTTTTGTATTATTTGCAGAGATGGGGTCTCGCCTTGTTGCCCAGGCTTGTCTCAAACTTCTGGGCTCAAGCGATCTTCCCACCTCAACCTCCCAAAGTGCTGGGATTACAGGCATGAACCACTACACACAGCCTATTTTCCATTTTCACTGCCATTATTTTCTCTGTCTCTTGTGTGGCTCATTACTGCCACTTCCGTGCACCATTTCCGTCATGTCACATGCGTAGTCAAAACCCTCAGTGACTGCCTAATTCTCAGAGGGTAAAAGTGAAATTCCTTGGCCTGGAAAGTGCAATCATGCCTGAAGTTCTACCTGTGGGAGCTGTACTAGTTATCTATTGTGTAAAAAGTTACCACAAGCTTAGCAGATTAAAACAACACATATTTAATATCCCACCGTATCTGTGGGCTAGGAGTCCAGGCACAGTTCAGCTGGCTCTTCTGCTTCTAAGTCTCATATGGTTGCATTCAAGGTGCTGGCTAGAGCTATGGTCTCTTCTGAGGCTTGGCTGGGGATGGATATACTTCCAAGCCAATGCAATTACTCAGAGGCCATCTTTAATTATTTGCCATGTGGCCTTTTCCATAGGGTAGCTCACAACGTGGCATCTTGCTGCAACAAGTCAGCAAAGGAGAGAGTCTTCTATCAAGATTAAAGTTAAAATCTTATGTAATGTAAACATGAACATCCTGTCACCTGTGTTGTATGCTATTGGTTGAAAGTAAATCACAGGTCTGCTCATACTTATGGGGAGGGGATCACACAAGGGTGTGACCACCAAAGGCAGAGATCATGGGAGCATTCTTAGAGTCTGTCTGCCACAGGGCCAGGATCAAATGCTGGTGGCTGATTGCCAGCTCCACTGTTTATTTCTCTCAGCCGCTTTCTGTGTGTACAAAAAAGGAGAGAGAGTGATTTTCTACCTCATAGTGTTGTTAAGAAAATCAAATGAGGTAAATTATTTTGCAAAGTATTCTCTACTCATCTGACTGCTACCTACTTTCAGGTCTGTCTTAAGTTGCAACTTCTGCATGAGGGCTTGGCCAAGTATGGTCACCTGCATGAATTTCCTCTTTCTTGTAACAGAAACTGCTTGGCCCACTCATAATTTATACATTATTATATACTCTTATGTTTCATTAATGAAACATTTATAATGCATATCTTATCTGTCTGATAAAATGGAAAGCAATCTAAGGACAATGACTTTTCCCCTATACATAACAAAATATAAAATAAATCATAACATAATAATAAATAATAAATAAATAATAAAATAACTAACATTTGTTGAATGATTAGGATGTGTTAGGCACTCTTGTAAGCATTTCATTTTTTTGTTACTTCTTCGAATCCTTACAACAGTCCTTGGAGGTAAGTCCTATTATTACTTTCATTTTGCAGATAAGACAACTGTGGCTCAGAGAGGCTAAGGTACTTGAGTCCAGGAGCAGAATTCTTACTTTCCTCAAATGTTATCTCTTTTGTGTGGTCTAGGGCAGTACAATATACCAAGTAGTTGCTCATTTTGATCTTTGGTAAATGGAAATGAATTTGTACGTTGAGAAAAGACTACACTACAGTAGTTTGGAGAAGTCCACTTTCCAACTGATGTTCAAGATTCAGGAGGGGGGGAAATGTGTCCTGGCATCATCACTTGCTTGATGATTTCTTTTGCTGGTAGAAAATCACCATGGCTACCAATGGCCATTTTCTGGGAAGCCTTTTTTGGGAATCCTAACTTAAGATCAAAATCCCTGGGCTAAGTCATGGCAGCTAGGAGGTTACTGTGAACCGGTTCTCATTTCTTATGGTTTCCATTGTTATTAGGGGGCTGTATTCTCATTAAGTCCACTCTGAGCTCTACTGGATTCTCTTTTTAGAGCACTCGTCTTTGAATTCTTGGCCAACTCATCTATGTCACAGCACTAAGGCTATAAATTCCAGGGCCCCACAATGTGGATTATCTGTGAGAATTCATTTCCAGTTCTGGGGACAAGACCCTTGGGAAAACCAGGCAATAGGCCAGAGAGAGAGAGAGAGAGAGAGTGGTCAAAAGTGGCCTGGTCACTCTTAACCTAAACCTTGACCTTCAGCGGAGTAGAGGACTAAATCACTCAGGAAATATTAAATGTTTCACCAGATATTATTTGGACTATATCTTCTGTTCTATCTCTTCAAGCTTTGCCATTCCAACTTCAATTTTCTTTTCTGTCATTTCAGAATAATGCTGGGGACAAATGGTCTGCCTTTTTAAAGGAACAGTCCACACTTGCCCAAATGTATCCACTACAAGAAATTCAGAATCTCACAGTCAAGCTTCAGCTGCAGGCTCTTCAGCAAAATGGGTCTTCAGTGCTCTCAGAAGACAAGAGCAAACGGGTACGTTTGTGAACATTTTAGCATTGATCCCAAGAGTTGAAATATTTGGGAAATATTAAACATTAATATCACCCACAGCAGCTGCCTTTATTTGAAAAAATAGTAATGCTGATGTTAGAAAAATCTCTCTCTATGCCTAGGTAAGGTGCCCATATAATTTATTATTCAAACTGGAATCTTTGAGAGTGAAAGACACTGGTAATAATTGTATTCAAACACAGAGTTAAACTGAGATTGTCCCTGGCACTGTGGTGTGTATGGACACCCCCTAGTGTTAGGTCACCTTCCTGAAGGATCAGGCAGCCTGAAGAATACAGTTAGTTTATGTCAGTGGTTCTCAACTGGGGGTGATTTAGCCCTCCGGGGATATTTGACAATGTCTGGAGATGTTTTTGGTTGCCACAAATGGGGATACTGTTGACATCTAGTGGGTAGGGATGCTGCAGAACATTTCACAATGCATGGGATGGCCCCCAACAACAAAGAATGATCTTGTCCACAATGTCAACAGCAAACTTTTTTTTCTGTAAAGGAACAGATGACAGTAAATATTTTAGGTTTTGTGTATTTAGGTATTGTCTGTGTTGCAACTAGTCAACTGTGCTGTTGTATCAGGAAATCAGCTGTAGCTAATATATAAATGAACAAGTATGGCTGTGTTCAAATAAAACTTTACAAAAACAGGCAGCAGACAGGATTTGGTCTGCAGAACACAGTTTGCAGACCTCTGATATAGCCTATTGAAATGTTTTTAACCTAAAATATTTAGCTATTTAAAAAGAAAGTCTTCTTTCTCAGTTGCTTGTCCTCTGGAACTTTGTATGTTCTAATCTGTGAATATAAAAATAAAAGTGCATCAAAAAGGCAAAGATAAAACCATGTGAAATGTATCTTTCTACAAGTTAACATTTATTTTTCTGCATTCTTTGGGTCCAATTATCCAACTAATTATCAATGCACTTTACTTTATCCATTCTATGTTTCTCCATTTTTTTCCCCCAACAAGGACACTATAGGAAACCTTGCCCATTCGCATATAGACAGTCTGGTCTAGCCTAGGTGGAACCTAGAAATTCTATTTTTTTAAAAATCCCCAGATAATTCTAATGTGTAGCCAGGACCGAAAACCACTGAAGTGCATGTAAGAGCTTAAAGTGTTTGGGAAGAGGAGGGACTCGAGGTTGCTTAGATTCGATGGAGAGGAAGCAGTGGAGATTGAAGAAGAGGTAGAGAGAGACCATGAGGGGTTTTGTGCCATGGTAAGGAATTTAGGTTTGTTCCTTTGGACTATGGGATCGTGTGGAAGTTTTAAACATAGGATCTATTTCATGTTTTAGGATGACTCTCAAGGCAGAACCAAAGGGAAATAGGAGAAGGAGAAACAGATCCTTTAATCCAGTGCTTCTTAAATCAATCTGAGGGAGAGAACCATTTCCTTCCTTCCTTCCTTCCTTCCTTCCTTCTTTCTCTTCTTCCTTCCCTCCTTCTCTCCTCCCTCCCGTCTTTCCTTTCTCCCTCCTTTATTCCTTTATTTCCAATACATTGCAGATCAATACTTGCTTAAGTTCATTGATTACATGCTTAGATGTCATGGAAATATCAAATTGTTCTCCAAAGTTTATAAACTTTTATTCTCTTAATTCCTGTACTTATCACAGAATGGAAACAAACTATTTGTCACTTGCACTGGTCCACGGATTACACCTGGAGTAGCACTGCTTCACTTTATCACCTTCACTTTATCTGCAGGGTAAAGTTTAAAAACTTTGGTATGGCATAGACGGTCCCTCGTGATCTGGCCCCTGCTCGTCTCTCCATTCTCATGTCTTTCATTTCCCCTAATGAACACCATTGCTCCAGTTTCATTCAACATCTCACTGTCCCCTGGGAATGCCTTGTCTTTTCCAACCTCCTTCCATCTTTTAGACTCTTCCCTCTACCTCCCTTCTCTACATGACCAGTGCCTACTTCTTCTCCAAGACACAGCTCTTATCTTCCCTTCTCTTTGGACCCATTCTTGAATCTCCAGGTTATTAGTTATTAATTTCTCCCTGCTCCTATACTACCGCATCACTTTTTGGTGACAGTTATAGCACTTGTCATTCTGTTATGTATTAATAGTTATTGATTTCATGGCTGCCTCACTGTCCTATGACTTTATGGTCTTTGACTTGTTCACTTCAGAATTGTCAGAGTGTAGGACATATTACAGGTTCAATAAATGCTGAATGAAACAAAAAATGCACTTCTCTGTGTATGTGTAGATAAGAAAACTTCTTTGGGTTTTGGTAGATCTGGTTATTTCAATTACTCCATATATATTTATTATGTGCTTATAGCACTTTGTGCTAGTTGACAGTGGGGAAACTTAACTGGGCTATTCCTTCTCCACATACAGAAAGATACACGGCAAAGAAGTAAATTACTGTATTTTGAGTAATCAAAAAATCATGTGGTCAAAAGGATATCTTTATATTAGCATTCTCTTCAGCAAAATTTCCATTGTTAACATTGTTTATTATCTTAAATTTGCAGTTGAACACAATTCTAAATACAATGAGCGCCATCTACAGTACTGGAAAAGTTTGTAACCCAAATAATCCACAAGAATGCTTATTACTTGAACCAGGTAGGCTACTAATTTTGAGTAGTGATTATGAAATTTACTTTTCTCTCAAATTTTAAAAATGATTGCAGATATGTGTGTTTCAACACATAGATGCTCTTTTAACTTTTAGTAAAACTTTCTTGTAAATTGTATCACATTTACTTAATTTGATCAAGTCAATAAGTAAGTCATTTCAGTGGTTTATTTTCTCTGCAGACATATTTTGGAACTATAAGGGCAAGGGCATGAATGAATCATGAGATTTTATTTAACCACTTTATGACCTGATGTCTTCCAACCTTACTTTTAATTCTTTAAAGTTCATGTAGTTCTTTACAAATAAAATTTTTACAAAGGCATCTTTTCTTGTCTTTGTGTGCTTTGGGATAACAGGTTTGAATGAAATAATGGCAAACAGTTTAGACTACAATGAGAGGCTCTGGGCTTGGGAAAGCTGGAGATCTGAGGTCGGCAAGCAGCTGAGGCCATTATATGAAGAGTATGTGGTCTTGAAAAATGAGATGGCAAGAGCAAATCGTAAGTTTGCTGATCTGTAGAGGTCCTGAAGCTCTCTGTGTGGCCGCAGGGCTATTTCTTCTGCATTACCAAGCCTGCCCTTTGATATCAGGGATACCCCTCAATTAACAATCATGTCCTCAACAATTCAGATTACCTGTTTTCAAAAGAAATTACTGGGGAAAAAGAAAAGGTACACTGGCATTCTACAATTCAAGAAGTTCAAGAATGAGACTCAACTACAAGGCCTAAAATAAATTATCCAGGAATTATGAATTATAAGTAATCTAGGAAGATCTCAGGCCCCTAAAAGTTCCTGAGGGAGTCTGGGGATTAAGGGGGGGATCCCATTTCTCAGGATGAAAGACAGAGTCACTGTGTTTTGTCTAAAGCCCCCACAGTTCACTTTCAAAGGTCATTTGTGTGTCTACCTTAGGGTGATACCCCAGAAAGAAAAAATATCAGATTAGTTTAGGCTGGAAATGTATTATTTTCTGCAGTTGTAATTATATCTCAAATTATGCGGTCATAAAAAATCTTAACATAGGAAGGAATTTCCATATCTCTTAACTTATTCTCTTCCCTGAATAGTGAGCTGAAGTCATGGAATCATGATTCACATTTTGCTTTGATGATTTACTGCCCACTGAGGTTGAGTAAGGAAGAATTTTTTTCCCGCATTTGTTGTTTTAACATTTCTTTCACTGCCACTTAAATTCAGTATTCTTAAGCCTTAGGCAAGCTGGAGACAATAGCTTATCACCATTTTTAAAACAATATCCTGCATGTCCTTTCATCCAAATATTTATTTCTCTCCTCATCTTCCTGATCATTAATTGCCAATGTGAATATAAAAATAAAAATTATTAAATTATGTTTACAAACTTTATTAGCTAATATCCTAACACAAGCTTGTGTTTTCTGATGGTGAGATACTAAAGGAAGCACATAGAAACATGCTATTGATACATATAATTTGCAAACAAACACAGGTTCACTGTGGCAAAGTCTAAGATGAGTCGGGTCTGATCTAAAAATAAAAGGCCCTGAACAAAAGAAGAATTTAAAAACTTAGAGATCCAGTCACATATTTTAAAGCTAAAGATACAAACTGATGTATCAAGAGAGTACACACCCAGGGTTAAGAGACTAGGAGTGTGCTTCTTTCGCTTACCAGCTGTGTGATCTTGGACAAGTGATTTAACCACTCTAAGCACAGGTTGTTGGTGGGAATATAAACTGGTGAAGCTGTTATGGAAAAATAGTATGAGGATTCCTAAATAAATTAAAAATAGAATTACCATATGATCCAGCAATCCCTCTTCTGGGTATATACCTAAATTAGATGAAATTACCACTTCATAAAGATATCTACACTGCCATGTTCACTGCAGCATTATTCGCAATAGCCAAGATAGGGAAACAACCTAAGTGTTTGTCAAGGGATGAATGAATAAAGAAACTGTGTTAGGTATATGGAATGGGATATTATTCAGCCTTAAAAAAGAGGAGATCCTGTCATTTGCCTCAACATAGATAGACCTGGAGGACATTATGCTAAGTGAAATAATCCAGACATAAAAAGAAAAATATGGCATCATCTCACTCAAAAGTGGATTCTACAAAAAAATCAAATATACAGAGGTAGAGTAATAGTAATTACCAGGCGTGAGGTGGAGCGGGGTGGGATATGGGGAGAAGTGGGTTAAAGGATACAAAGTAGCAGATATGCAGGATGAACAAGTCTAAAGATCTAATGTACAACATAAGGACTGTAGTTAGTAATAATGTTTTGTATTCAGGATTTTTGCAAAATGAGTAGATTTTAGCTGCTCTTCCATGGGGGTGATAATGCTTAACTATGTGAGATGATGGATATGTTAATTTGTTTTACTATAGTAACCATTTTATTATATAAGTATCTCATAACATCATGTTGTACACCTTAAATATACACAATAAAATTTATTTAAAAATAAACATAGGCTGTTACTCTGCACAGTGGGAATTATAATAATGACAATCTTGTATGGTTCTTGTGCTTATTAAATAAAATAATACATTTAAACTCCTGGCACAGAGCAAGTGCTTAAACAGAGATTACTTACTGTTATTATTCATTTGCATCCCTTTGAGTTGATGTTTATCACAATAAAAATGTGATAAGCCTTTAAATTTATTTTAACCTCCCAGCAAGGCTAATCTATGTATATTGTGCTTTCTCTCTTTCTTTCCCTTATGTTCTTCCCTTTCTCTTTAAAAAAAAAAAAAAAACAAACAGATTATGAGGACTATGGAGATTATTGGAGAGGAGACTATGAAGTAAATGGGGTAGATGGCTATGACTACAGCCGCGGCCAGTTGATTGAAGATGTGGAACATACCTTTGAAGAGGTAAGCAAGGAACTGTACACAGAAACAGTTGTGGCGCAGTGTATGGGAAAGAGGGACAGTGACTAAAGGCATTCTGGCTCATTCTTAACACATTGGTCAGCCATTCCCAGGCCTCATAAAGTTATGGAATATTAGAGTTTGAAAGATTTTAGAGAATAATAAGACAGCCCCTACAGATGATCAGAATTGCGCTGCTTTCCTCCTTCTTTCAGTCACTGACCATTAATTACCAATAGAAAGACTATAAGAATGAAGTATTATAAGAAGAAATGGTCCTTTAGATTATAAGTAGGAATGATCTTCTTGAGCTACCTGGGGCTGGCACTGTCTTCCTGTGTTAGCAGAGCTATAGACTTTGCTTTCTTCCTCAGGACAATTGATACTATTACTTTGAGTAAGCTAGTCTTCATAGGGAAGAGAGAGTTTTGTGAACAGAAATGTCCCATGGATGTTTTTCCTTCATTTTGGCGCCATGCCTCCCCTTTACCTGAACCTTCAAACTTCTGATGTGAGTTACCTTGTCACAGCCATAGTTTGGCAGAGCTATCAAAAATGGAAGTAAGACAAACAACTCCCCAAAAAGGAAATGGGGAGAAGACTTGAATAAGTACATCATCAAAGAAATTACACAAATGGCAAATAAAAAGTTATTAGGGAAATGAAAATTAAAGCTATGATGAAAATCCACTCCACACCCACCAGGATAGCTATGATTAAAAAGATAGACAATACCAAGTATTGGGGAGAATGTGGAGACGCTGGAGCCCTCTTACAGTGCAGGAAGAAATGTAAAATGGGGCAGTCACTTTGGAAAGCAGTTTGGCGATTTCTTAAAAAGTTAAACACACACTTACCATGACTCTTAGGTTTCTATATGAAATAAATGAAAACATACGTCCTTATCCATAGAAAGACATACACAAATGTTCATAGCAGCAATATTCATAATAGCCCCAAACTGGAAAACCCAGCTGTCCTTCAACTAGTGAATGAATAAACAGACTCTGATATACTCAGAGTAGCCAGAGATAGGAGTGGAACTGACTACAAGAAACCTTTTGTGGTTATAGAAATATTAAAAAACTAGATAGTGGTGATGGTTTCCCGGTAGTTTTAATTTATTGAAAGTCATGGAACTACACACTTGAAAATGGGTGACTTTTATAGTATGTAAATTATACCTCAATGTAAAAACAAAGGAAGTAGGTAACAATCTTAAAAATGAATATATATTTTTTGCATCTGCTTTTATTTTGGGACCTGTGTTCTCCCAAGTATGTTTATTGGTTTATGCAGTGGAGTTATCATCAAGTTCTAGGAAGAAGGAATACTTTTAAATTTTCCAGAAATTTGAGAGAAGAAGAATTATAATTTGGGGAAATTCTACTTGTTTAAAGAATTTCCTATTTCTAGTGTTGTGGAATGGAAATTAGAATTGGTTACTCTTTGTCTTAAACTTTCTTCCTGGGCTTTTCAGATTAAACCATTATATGAACATCTTCATGCCTATGTGAGGGCAAAGTTGATGAATGCCTATCCATCCTATATCAGTCCAATTGGATGCCTCCCTGCTCATTTGCTTGGTAAGAAGCCCCATGAATTCTTCGTGTACTTGGCTCTTTGTTATTTCTAACAATAAAATTGCCTTTATGAGTGAGCCTTAACATAAAATTTTTGAAAAATTCTGTAAGTGGTTAGTAACATTGTAGAAATCGCATTTTGAAAGCATTTTCTTCAACCAAAAGTCTATTTTAAACAATTCTCTATTGTATTACTTTTTTGTACATAAAGAGTTATTATTTTGGCTGCAATTCAAATGATAAAGGGGTTATTTAAGATAACTAGAGAAAGAATTACAGGCTCAAATGAGAGTGGAAATGGGGAAAATAATTTTTAGTATTCAAGTTGGTTGGCTAAGCTCTTAAGGTGGAATTTGAGATTTTAGTATCATATTGTCAGAGCTTGGTTGGCTGGGGGTGGTCAGGGGTAACAGAAGGTTATAGCTTGGGCGAAAGCTTCCTAAGTTCATTCTAGACTTCACCAATTACTCTTGCTGAAAAGTGCTTGGCTTGGAATCGTATAAGTGAAGAATGAATGAAAGTGACCATCTTCACCTCTCCCACCGCAGCAGCTGAGGCCAAATAAAATATAAATATTTGAAAATTTCATGCCATGCATACAAAGCATTTCTACTGTAGTCAAACTAAGTTGCTGGAAGCTAATCTCCACAGCCAAACCTCGTGTCTGTCAGCAGGAGAGAATGTGGAGAAAGGACCTGTGGAGGCTTTTAACTCTAAAGTAATATGGAAATCCTTCCTACAATGTCAATGGCAAGCATTATTTAGTAATTCAGTTTCTGCTTAAACCTGTCTGGTGTGATGGGATAATTTCTTCATTCCAATATAGACTAATTTACTGCTACATGGAACCAATGTAATACAATTCTACCTTATGTGGAACTTAAGCAACACCCCTCTGATGCCTTCCATTCATTAGTCCTATTTCCATGCTATGAGGTTACCCAGAATGTCAATTCCTGTTCTACAAGATGACCTTCCAGATATTCATAAAGAACCATCATATAAGATACAGCATAGTACCTGGTGCAATACATTTTAGTGACTATTATTGTTATTGTCATGTTTACCCTATTTTCTTTTGTCAAGTTAAATATCTTATACATTATCAACCATTCCTTAAAACCTCACTTTTCTATAATTGTTCTCCCTTCGATGAGCTATACTTTGTCAATGTCCTTCCTCAATTATCATGCTCAGAGATGAACAGTTACTCCAGATGAGGTTTGACCAGCATAAAGAAAGACATGGTACCATGACTACCTTTGTTCTAGACACTATACTTCTATTGATTTCGCTCAGGTTCACATTTATGCTTTAGAAGCCAGGTCATACTGTTTGTTGGCTCATTTTTGGTCTTTTACATGTGGACTGTGCTTTAGCCTGATGTCACATATATGTTTTTATGATGGATAGGTTTTTCTTTAAAATTTAAGCATAGGACTTCACATGTATCACTACTAAATTTTATGTTTTAAAATATAAGTTTAGGGAGTACTTTTTTTTTTTTCAGAGTCTCGCTCTGTCGCCTAGGCTGGAGTGCAGTGGCTGATCTCAGCTCACCGCAACCTCTGCCTCCTGGGTTCAAGCGATTCTCCTGCTTCAGCCTCCTGAGTAGCTGGGATTACAGGCTCAAGCTGCCATGCCCAGCTAATTTTTGTATTTTTAGTAGAGACAGGGCTTCACCATGTTGGCCAGGCTGGTTTCGAACTCCTGATCTCAAGTGATCTGCCTGCTTCAGCTCTGCAAAGTGCTGGGATTACAGGAGTACTCTTCATGAAGTTTGTTGCCCCATTTTTTTGGCACCAGGATTCTGGTCCTGCTCTTAGATTGACTTTTTCTAGATACATCTTCTTTTTTATGGTCCCTGGCCTTGGAATACAACTTAACATTTGTTTGAGATGTTTACAAAGTCACCAAGTTAAGTACACGAATATAGGAATAAAAGTGGAATTTAGTTACCAGTTAGTAGAAGTTCCTGAATGATGATCTTATATGATCTCTTTTGAAGCCAACACTAGGAATTACTAACAGCTTAATTTGTAATATTTTGTACCATGGATGGTAGATTATAGAAATCTCTTTCTAATTTACAGTGTCAATGATGGTCCATATATTTAATAAATTATGTCTACATTTCTGCTGTGTTGTCATATACTAACAGATTCTTTTTTAAAAATAGGTGATATGTGGGGTAGATTTTGGACAAATCTGTACTCTTTGACAGTTCCCTTTGGACAGAAACCAAACATAGATGTTACTGATGCAATGGTGGACCAGGTAGGAAAAAGAGCCCTTAAAAACTAAATCTAAATTCTCAACTTTATTTATTTTTATGTCATCCTTCTATTTTTATTTTTATGTGAAGCCATGTAAATAAAAAATTTAAGCTAATTGAAATTTATTTCTTATGTAGCTATATTTTCATGGAAAAGCAGTTTACAATGGCCTCAGATACCTTGAATTGCAGGTGTAGTATTGATCTCATTGAAAGGTATTTGAAATGGAGATTACCTGAGTTTTCCATTAAGCGGTAAGATGTAGAATTGTCAACTGGTTGGTATCACTCGTTCCAAAGTTTGTCATTGCTAAGTAACCAGCCAGTAATCTCTATGGATAGTAAAAACAAGAATATTATGAGGGGATTTTTGCATATTTAAAAAATTATTAGTGTTAAAAATATTACAAGAATCTTTAAAACAATTTTAAGTAACATCTTTATTACTACTTTGGTTTAATTATTTAAATGTGCTAGGTTCCTCAAAACACAAGTAAGTACATAGCCCGTAGATCCAATAAAGCAACTACACAATCGAGACTACAAAGCAACCAGCTAACAACAGCATGACAGCAACGCTTCACCTAACAGACAGAGAGTGGCAAATTGGAGAGAAAAACAAAACCTAACCTTCTACTGTCTTCGAGATTCATCTCACGTGTAATGACACCCATGGGTTCAAAGTAAAGTGATGCAGAAAGATCTATCATGCAAATAGAAAACAAAAAAGAGCAGGGGCTGCTATTCTTGTATCAGATAAAACAGACTTTAAACCAACAACAGTAAAAAAGGACAAAGAGGGTCATTACATAATGATAAAGTGTTCAATTTAACAAGAAGACTTAATTATCCTAAATATATATGCACCCAACATCGGAGTATCCAGATTCATAAACATAGCACTTTTAGACCTAGGAAAAGACTTAGACATCCAGAAAATAATAGTGGGGGACTTCATCACCCCACTGACAGTGTTATACAGATCATTGAGGCAGAAAACTAACAAAGAAATTCTGGAAATTCTGGACTTAAACTTGACACTTGACCAATTGAACCTAAGAGACATCTATAGAATATTCCACCTAACAGCTATGGAATATACATTCTTCTCATCTGTATACGAAACATATTCTAAGACTGGCAACATGCTCAGTCATAAAGCAAGTCTTAATAAATTCAAAAAATTAAAATTATACCAAACATATTCTCAGACCACAGTAGAATAAAAATAGAAATCAATACCAGGAGGAACTCTCAAAACCATGAAATAACCTGGAAACTGAACAACTTATTTCAGAATGACTTTTGAGTAAACAATGAAATTAAGGCAGATATCAAAAAATTCTTTGAAACAAATGAAAACAGAGACACAGCATACCAACAACATATCTGGGATGTGGCAAAAGCAATGTTAAGAGGAATGTTTATAGTGCTAAATGCCTACATCAAGAACCTAGAAAGATATCAAATTAATAATCTAACACCACACTTAAAGGAACTAGAAAAACAAGAACAAACTAGTTCCAAAGCTAGAAAAAAAGAGATAACTAAAATCAGGGCAGAATTAATGAAATTGAGACCTAAAAAATCATACAAAGGATCAACAAAATGAAAAGTCAGTTTTTTAAAAGGATAAACAAGATGGAAAGACCTCTAGCTAGATTAACAGAGAAAGAGAGAAGATCCAAATAAGCACAATCAGAAATGACAAAGGTGACATTGCAACTGATCCCACAGAAATACAAACCTTCCTATTGAGTACTATGTTCATATCTGGTTGATAGGACCAATAGAAACCCAACATCAGTATCACACAATATACCCTTGTAACAAACCTGCACATGTACTCCCTGAATTTAAAATTAAAATTAAAAAATTATCAGGCCGGGCACGGTGGCTCACAACTGTAATCCCAGCACTTTGGGAGGCCGAGGTGGGTGGATCACGAGGTCAGGAGATCGAGACCAGCCTGGCCAACATGGTGAAACCCCGTCTCTACTAAAAATACAAAAAAAAAAAAAAATTAGCTGGGCATAGTGGTGTGCGCCTGTAGTCTCAGCTATTTAGGAGGCTGAGGCAGGAGAATCACTTAAACTCGGGAGGCAGAGGTTGCAGTGAGCCGAGATCATGCCACTGCACTCCAGCCTGGGTGACAAAGTGAGACTCTGTCTCAAAAAAAAAAAATTATCTGTGTTCCCTTCTGTTGATGAAATGGTATTATAGTTATAATTATGTATATTTGTTCATTCAACTAAAATTCTGCGTTTCTGAGTAGAATATCTAATCATATTTCTATTTGCCTTATAAAATTTCTTCAGATAATTGCACCATAATTTACTATTTGTGCATTGTTGAACCTTTGCTTGTTAATAGTTTTACATCTGTAAGAAGCAATGCAATGAACATCTTCACATACATAACATACTCCTGGGAAAAGTCCACTGCAGAATAAAAAGTGAAACTGCAAGGGCCTCTAAACTCTTGTAGCTGCTCTAGCTCCACTTTGAAGTTGAGCAGCAGTATAGGGCCATCTTGATGTAGATTTTTAGTCTTTCTAAAGGGTTTTTACACCCGTCTCTTCTATTGTCATCTCTGACTCAGGATAGGTATTGTGACAGCTCCATGCTATAGGTGAGGAAACTGAGGCTCAGGTAAATGATTTGCCCAAAGTCACAAATCACACAGCCTCATTCTTTCTGTTTTTTTTTTGTACCAATTAACCATCCTCACCTGCCCCTGCCACCTTCCCACTACTCTTTCCAGCCTCTGGTAACCATCCTTCCACTCTGTATGTCCATGAGTTCAACTCTTTTGATTTTTAGATGCCATAAATAAGTGAGAACATGTAATGTTTGCCTTTCTGTGCCTGGCTTATTTCACTTAATATAATGACCTTCAGTTCCATCTATGTTGTTGCAAATGGCAGGATTTCATTTTTTTATGGCTGAATAGTATTCCAATTTGTATGTGTACCACATTTTCTTTATCCATTCATCTACTGATGGACACTTAGGTTGTTTCCAAATCTTGGTTATTGTGAATAGTGCTGCAACAAACATGGGAGTGCAGATATCTCTTCAAAATACTGATTTCCTTACTTTTGGGTATATACCCAGCAGTGGAATTGTTGGATCATATGGTAGCTCTATTTTTACTTTTTTGAGGAACCTCCAAACTGTTTTCCATAGTGGTTGTACTAACTTACATTCCTTCCAACAGTGTAGGAGGGTTCCCTTTTCTCCACACCCTCATCAGCATTTGTTATTGCCTGTCTTTTGGATATAAACCAAAAAATTTTTCATAAATATAATTTGGGTGGCTGCACATTATTCTATTTTTCAAAGGTATCATTATTTATTTAACCATTCTGATGGTCGTTTCAACTTTTTTCTCTATTAAAAATAATTCTCAATGTAATTGTTGAATCTAATTTCTGATAATTTTTTAGGTTAGTTCCTTAGAGACAGCATTACTGAGACAAAGAGAAGAATTTCAAATGCTATCCGTGTGTGTTATCAAATTACCTTTTGGAAAGGTTATGCCAATGTATATATCCAACAGAAATAATGCTGCTATTTTAAAAATGACATTAGCACTTTTTTCCATTTTAAAATTTTATTGTAAATTGACATTTATTATTGTATATATTTATGGGGTACACGGTGATTTCATGATTTATGAATACAATGAAAAATAATTAAATAAAGCTAATTAACATATCAATTACTTCACATACTTTTTTTGCAGTGAGAACATTTGAAATTTACTCTCTTAGCAATTTCAAAATGTACAATATTCTATTATTAACTATATTTACTATGCTGTGCAGTAGATCTCAAAAAAATAAAACCAACTTATTCATCCTGTTTGAGACTTTGTACGCTTTGACCATCATCTCCCCGTTGCCCCCACCCCATAGCCTCTGTAACCACCATTCTACTCTCTGCTTCTACCAGTTCCATTGTTTTAGATTCCACACATAAGTGAGAACATGTGGTATTTGTTTTTCGGTGCCTGGCTTATTTAATTTAAGAATGCTGTTGTTTTGATGCTGGAATTAATACTGTTCTCTTTTCCCAGGCCTGGGATGCACAGAGAATATTCAAGGAGGCCGAGAAGTTCTTTGTATCTGTTGGTCTTCCTAATATGACTCAAGGATTCTGGGAAAATTCCATGCTAACGGACCCAGGAAATGTTCAGAAAGCAGTCTGCCATCCCACAGCTTGGGACCTGGGGAAGGGCGACTTCAGGTAGTGGGGCTGATACTTACACAACTAATACTAAATGGGAGACAACAGAGGCAGGCTGAAGTTTAACTTGAATTCTTTCTCTGCTTTTCTGAGCACAGAAAAGATAAGTTAATTCTCCTTGAACTAAGGCTGGGAGTCCAGGAGAGCACATTTGGGTTTTCCCAGGAAAAGAGGATTGCCAGCAGGCTCTATCTTGAACCTGTGGACAATCTGCTTTCTTTGAAATATCATGCATCCATTGGCGTTGTATGGTAGTGGGGATGGTTGCACCCATATCAGGAAAGATTTGGTGCTAAGATTTTTGGAAGATGGACATATGAATCACACATTGATCTTCCCCTCCATGTTTCACTCTTGTGAATGAGACAGAATAGGTGAATAAATAAGCTTGGATCGAAGGGAGAAAGTGGTACATGTCGTAAGAGAGACACAGGGCATGCTCTATGGAGAACTGGAAGAAAACTGACCACATTTGCAATAGGAGATAGGATCAGACCGTGCTTTACAAGTGGGATTTGAATTAGGTTTGGAAAGACAAGAAGGATTCAGATACACAGAGTCGGGAGGAGGACCCAAGCTGTGAGAACAGCAGGATCAAATACAGAGAGGCAGGACCTGACCTGCATACTGAAGTCGGCAAGTTAGGCTAGAATGAGAAATAAGTGAAGGAGAGTTTGTGTAATGTGGCAGAATGAGCGCAGGCTTCAGAATCCTAGGTGTGTCACTTAATGACTATGCAACCTTGGACACGGTATTTAACTTTCTTTGGTTTCAGTTTCCTTATTTTATAAAGTAGAACAGTAATTCCCAGGTTGCAGGCTTGTGAGAGCCTTAGGTTGGATTCCCTAGCTTGAAAAGGAGATCGTTTTACAAGTGCTTCATTGAGGAGAGCTCTGAGGCAGAGGGGAATGAGGGAAGCAGGCTGGGACAAAGGAGGGAGGTAAGTAAGGATGTGATCTTTACTGGAAACTTGGCCTCATCCTTATCCCATGAAGCTCTCTGGAGCATAACTTGAGCCACAGACTAGGCCACACCTCAAGACAAGGGGGCTAGCCTTTTATATTAGGCAGTCTTTGGCTGTGGACTGCCCCAGAGTATGGGAGAGCATAACCCCCATTTAGCCAAAGGCAGTGAAGGGAGCAGCTGTAGGCCCTTATCAGCTGTGACTCAGGCAGCTAGGGGATGGTGGATAAAGTCTTGGCAGGCCCGCACCAGCATTGACTAGGGTAGGGATTGGATCTACAGTCCTTTTCTGTAAAGGGCCAGATAGTAAATAGTTTAAGCTTTGCAGATCTCTGTTACAACTACTCAGCTCTGCCCTTGTGACATGAAAAGAGCCATAGACAATACACAAACAAATGGATGTGGCTGTGTGCCAATAAAAATTTATTTATAAAAACAATGGCTGGCCAGCAGGCCATAGTTTACTGATGCCAGTACTAGAATGAGGCTTAAAAATGAGAAAGTATAAGTAAGTTTTCAAGCACAGAATCTTACATACAGTAGGCAGTAAATATATAGTAGTTATTTTTATAATTATTTCAAAAGAGAATAGAGAGAAACCAAATTAGAAAAGTAGGTTGGGGTTGTGAAAGGAAAATAGATTTACTGAGCATGAGATGAATACATAACTGAATATTTCCTTACCTTCCCCCTTTCTCTTGCAATGTGTGGATTACCATGCCCTCCCATTATCCCCTCCAGCTCACTTTTCTCCTATAAATGTTGAAGCCCTCAAAATTATTTTTGGAGAAAGGCACAAACCACAGACTGTTTCTATGAATTCTGTGTTCTTTTCTTCTGGGCATGTTCTTAACCTTGGCAAAATAAACTTGTGAATTGATTGAGACCTATCTCAAATAGTTTTTGGTTTACAGGGTCATATTGGTGTATAAAAGGTGGCTGAGTTTATTCTTGAGCAATGAGGAGGCCTCGCAGGATATTGGAGGGGGTGGTGACATGATCCAAGTGGTATGAAATACATTTAGGAATCTACTGATGTATGACCCCTACACCCACCTGAATGAAAATGCTCTTGCTAAGTTAAAAAGGACCACCATCTCATTGCCAAATGCAGTTCTTATCCCACTGGGCTATAGCAGCATTAGACAAGATTTACAAGTTGTCTTTCAAATGCTTTTTTTTTTTTTAACCGACTTCCACATTGTCATTCTTTTCCAGATTTCCTTGACCTCTCTGATTGTACTTTCTCCGTCTCCCCTGAATAATATTCCTCTCCCCACTCCTTAGGACTTGAACCTTCTAAAGGTTTATCTTTGGTGCTCTTTTCTTGCATTCTATTCCTGTTCCATGGCCCATCATATCTATTTCCCAACTTACATGCTAATGATTCCCAAGTTTCAATTTGCAGCCCCTTCTACTATTTCTCTATCCTGACAATACCAAACAGCGTGCAGTGTCCTGAATGCCACATTTCCACCCCCCTGCCCCTAAGCCTTTCTCATTGAGCACTAGAACGTCAACTTCCATGTCATCTACCGGGCAAACTCCTGCACATTGATTAAGGTCCAAATTGCTCATTGTATCCTCAGTCATGCCCTTCTTGGTGCTTCTAGGGAACTGTGCCTACATTCACTCATTTTTATGCTCAAGGCTGTGTGTACTGATCACTTATAGAGTACTTGCCTCAGAGTTCTTGTAGCGGAGAACTCTGCTTATCTGTCTTCCTGTTAGTCTATGAGCAAGAGAACAGGATTCCGCCGTGCCCATTGCTTTATACCGAGCAACTAGTACTGTCTCTAGGACATAAGAGGTGGGTACTCAAGATTCACTGGTGAATAAATCTTGGAAAGATGATTCATGCTACCAAAACCCCATACAACTCCACTGTAATGGTTAAATGAAAGTCAGTGAGATTCATTTTCATCTTGTCCATTTTCATGCAGGATCCTTATGTGCACAAAGGTGACAATGGACGACTTCCTGACAGCTCATCATGAGATGGGGCATATCCAGTATGATATGGCATATGCTGCACAACCTTTTCTGCTAAGAAATGGAGCTAATGAAGGATTCCATGAAGCTGTTGGGGAAATCATGTCACTTTCTGCAGCCACACCTAAGCATTTAAAATCCATTGGTCTTCTGTCACCCGATTTTCAAGAAGACAATGGTATGGACATTTTCTCATGGCTTGTTTTGGAGGTTCTTTAACCTGATATGGGAAAAGGTATTTATTATCTTATGTAGGAAATATTTACTTTTTGCCACATAAGGTATGAGGTATTTATGGGTAACTGGAAATTACTACTGGTGAAAAAATTTAAGTATATATCAGAACATGTCAACTTTTGGTTTTGTATTATTGAAAAGGGAATAAGAGAGGTAACTGAATGAATGGACTTGGGATCCTGTGAAATATCTAACAGAAGTTTTTTTCTTAAAGATGATGAAACAGTCTCACAGAACTGAAATGGCTTGTCCAATTAGTGTCAGCATTCTAACTAGACCCCTCTGGTTCTAGGTAAAAACTTCCCAAAACTTTAGAGTTGGAATAGATTCTAAAAACCATTTTATAGAGGAGTAAACTGAAGACAAGAGAGGGAAAGTAGCCTGAAGTCAAAACGCAATGTAGTGGCGGAACCAGAACAAGAGCCCTAATCTAAAGTCTTTTCCATAATATTATGCAAAGCAAAGTGTAGCTTTAAATTTTGGAATTCTTAAAGAACAGGTGTTTAATATCAAGATTAGAAGGGATTGAAACATTTTGTTCATCCTGCTGAAGCGTGAATTTCCCCTGTAACATCCCCTTAGATCTGTGCTATCCTTCAACATTTCTGCCTGAGGCAGCCCATTTCCTTTTAGATGCCTTGGACTTGATGGAACATGACAAATGTTCAGGAGATCCAATTTCTTCAGTGAGGATGCCATGGCTTTTGATTCTTCCTCATAAATGGAGGACAAATAGAGCCTAATACCTTCTTCTCTTCCGTATATTCTCTCCCCTATTTTTAGTTATTTGTGACATAAAGATCAGCTCCTCTGTCTGGAGCATTTGGTCGATGAGGTCAAGGTCATGAGCTCCATCCTTGAGTAGACAATTCACTTTGCCTTGATCTCTGGTTCCAGATACTTGGTGATCCCACAAGGGCCTGGGAGTGAGCCAGCGTAAAGCCTATCATCATGTTTGAAATAGTTACTGTAAGCACAGTCCTAGTGGATTACAGACCAGTAGCAGCATCCTCCCATGAAGACAGTAACAAACAAAGGTAGTTAACAGTAACCATACCTGCTTCCTAATTTTAAAATATCATTAATTCAAGTCAATGAACAGATATTTTATTATTTTTAAATATTCCCTGACAGCAGGTAAAAATGGTTGATGACTATGTTTCTTAAGATGGTATTAGATCAGTGATGAAATAATCTGTACAACAAACCCCATGACACGAGTTTACCTATATAATAAACCTGGACACATACCCCTAAACCTAAAATAAAAGTTTTTTTTTTTTTTTAAAAGATGGTATTAGACATGGTTAAACCACCGGTTTGGAAAACTCCTGCTTTTTTTCTTGACTCTGCCCGATTTGTGAATAATATTAAATAAATTCCTTTATTCCTTCCATTCCTCCCTCCCTCTTTCTCTTTCTTTCTTCTTCCAAACATATTTGTTGAGCACATACTGTGTGCAAGACATTTTTCTAGACACTGGAGACACAGTGATGTGAAAAGTAGATAACATCCCCTGCTTACATTTCAATGCATTTCCTTCGTACACTAGAGATGAACTCCACTGCCTCTTTATGTCACTAATAAAGGATAAAATGAAATAACATGATTTGTTAAAGCATTTTAAATTCTTGGTAAGGAAGATATCCTTACATTTAAAGTACATTGTACTTTTCACCATCCAGTGGATAGTGCCCTCCAGGAGGGCTCTTTTGTTTTATTTCCCCTCCCTGGTTTACAGGCTTTTCACTGAATCTGTTTAGTATTTGCTTATTTAACAAAGACTCACAGAAGGCATCACGTAGCAGACATGGGACTAAGTTATACAGTCTTAAATGAGACATTAACAGTCACTGACTTCATGGAGCTTTCCAGAATAAACAGTGTGACTGGGAAAGTGGATGAAATAGCTCTAATGGACTCTGATCAGAGGTATTTAAGGGAGGAAACCGAAACTAATGAAGAAAATGAGGATTAGAAGTAACTTTGGGTTTTATTTACCTGTTCTGTTCCAGGGCTTCAACCTACTCCAAATCCCTTAGCTGAGAAAATAAATATATACATATCATTATGAATACTGTCAATTTTTCTCATGTATCCTTATAGTAAGTACATCTTGAGGAATAATATTTTGAGGTTAGGAAAATTCTCTTTAACACAAAACATCCACTGTCATCTTCATCGTAATATTTATCCTTTTCTATTTTACTTTCAGAAACAGAAATAAACTTCCTGCTCAAACAAGCACTCACGATTGTTGGGACTCTGCCATTTACTTACATGTTAGAGAAGTGGAGGTGGATGGTCTTTAAAGGGGAAATTCCCAAAGACCAGTGGATGAAAAAGTGGTGGGAGATGAAGTAAGTCAATGAATATGCAATCAGTAAAATGTTTTCTAATGAGTTTGCTGTGTATTTAAAAGCATTTGACTGGCGTGTACACACACACACACAGAGGCACACATTAACTAACTACTTTTTGTATTTTTAGTTTGTTATATTTTATATTTTAGTCTCCATTTGGATACCATCTCCTCAGATAAAATTTCCTTGGGTCAGGTGACACTACTTCATACTCTATATTCTTAAGTATTGGCTTACTCATTAAACTATGATATTATGTTGAAAGTGATCAATTTATTCATTTTACATATTCTTTTATCCAGCCTTTTAAACAAAACGGTGACCCCACATTTTAGGCAAAGCACTGGGGATCCAATGTTAATAATTTCAGGTATGGTCCTCAACCCCAAAAAACGTTTAGTTTATGGCAGGATGTGGAAAATTAAACCACTGCAATTTGTAGTGTTGTGATGGGAGGGTACAGGGTCCGTTAGTGTCCAGGGGAGATCCAAAGCCCAACTGGGGGTGTCAGATGAGGAGAGGCATTTAAGCCCTGAGAAAGGTGTGGGTGTAGAGGGGAACACAGAGAATTCCAAGCTAGAGAGAACCTGACACATTTGGGCAACAGTGACCATTTCCATGGTTGCAGCACTACGTTACTCATTGCTGTGTCACAAGTGCCTCACACTGTGCCTGTCACATGCAAGTATGAAATAAATAGGTTTTTGGATGAAGGAATTATAAGATAAAAAGAAAAAGAAGGAAAAAAAGAAAGGAGAGAGGGAGGGAGAGAATGGAAAAAAGAAAGAAATCTATCTTCTTTTTACCATCATAGACCCTGGTCAATTATTTCTTTCTTTATTTTTCTTATATTTTCTTTTTGAAGTGAAGAACTCATGTGTAACAAGCAGTTCCACATGCACAGGTTTAAAACAGTACACTTCTTCTGTCAAGATTCTCTCTGTTAACATAAATCGTACTTGGGAGGAAAGACGCAGCACCTATAAGAACTGTTGCCAGTGTTTAAATATTACTGAAGTTATGTCTACAATGATCCTGCAATTTTAAAGGAAAAATGTATTCCATTTAATCAAAGCCAAATACATGATTTTGATACCTTTTTTTCTGGTTGGATTAATCTTTTGATCCCTCTTAGCTTATTTTAAAGGCACATGGAATCAGATCCTTAGAGTGATTCGTTAATGCATCAATTGTTCCTTTGTTCAATAAATATAAATTAATTCTTTCCGTAGTGTCAGGCACCATCTTTGACACTGGAATTAGAGAGAAGACCAAGACACAGCCCCACCCTCTAGGAGCTCAAGTCTCTAGGGCAGGAAGTTACTATAGTTGAATAACTACAAAACGGGGAGATAAATGGCAAAGGAGATTGAGGGGTTAATTCTGCCAGAAGGTGGATGGGATCAGGGCCAGGCTTCACAGAGGAGGGAACACTTGAGCTAGGTGGGCGTGGAGAATAAGTAAGATTTCAATTTTATTAAATTCTCTCTGCCAGGAGTACATGAAGTGTGGTGCCTGAGAGGAATTATTAGGGCTTTCACTGTACATTTTTGGCCATGCAATGCACTTTATGAATGTTATTAAATTAGCCTTTTGAAGACATAGCTATTTTCCAAGGGTATATTCTGGCTGAATTAATTAAAACTAAGAGATAACTACATAATGAGCTTTACTGTCTGATTTTTAAAAAATTTTTATTTATTTTTTATTTTTGTAGGTGATTTTTTTTTACATTGTTTCTATTTCACCCAACAACCATTTCTAATATAAATACCATTGATTGGCTGGACATGGTGGCACCTGTAATTCCAGCATTTTGGGAGGCCGAGGTGGGCAGATCACTTGAGGCCAGGAGTTCGAGACCAGCCTGGCCAACATGGTGAAACCCTGTCTCTATTAAAAATACACAAATTAGTTAGATGTGGTGGTGCACACCTATAAACCAAGCTACTTGGGAGGCTGAGATGGGAGAATCGCTTGAACCTGGGAGGCGGAGGTTGCAGTGAGCCAAGATCATGCCACTGCACTACAGCCTGGGTGACGGAGTGAGACCCTGTCTCAAAAAAAAAAAAAAAATTTTGATTGATGAAACTGCACTAGTTATGCCCACCTGTTTGTGATGCTTGTGATGGGTGATCCATAGCTAATGTATTGTTTTCTTTTCTCCCCAAAGGCGAGAGATAGTTGGGGTGGTGGAACCTGTGCCCCATGATGAAACATACTGTGACCCCGCATCTCTGTTCCATGTTTCTAATGATTACTCATTCATTCGGTAAATTACAGTTTTCTTGTTTCTGTTTAACTTCTAGGGTTTGTGGACAGCTGTGCTAATAACGACAAAAAGTAGGGATAAATGAAGTGATAATTATAATTTTTCTATTTCCACCCATAACTACCAAGCTCAATACAGATGCTCCTTGCTTTACAATGGGGTTACATCCCAATAAACTCATCATAAGTTGAAAATACCTTAAGAATGCGCTGAATACACCTAACCTATGGTACACCAAAGCATAGCCTAGTCTACCTTAAACATGCTCAGAACACTCACATTAGCCTACTGTTGGGCAAAATCATCTAACACAAACCTTATTTTATAATAAAGTGTTCAATATCTCATGTAATTATTTAATACTGTGCTGAAAGTGAAAAACTTTGGGTACTTACCATTAACATATACAGCTGAAAGCGCTATTGTAAAGTCGAAAAATCAAAAGTCCAACCGTTGTAAGTTGGGAACTGTCTGTATAGATGATCAATTTCAATTCAATTTAAACTAACACAATTTATTGGGTTAAATTAAACTTGTGTAAGATCTTGTCCCCGTCATCAGCAATCAATAGTATCATTGGGAGAAATAAAAAGTAGTTTTGTCTTCTTGTTACTGGCAGTTTATTGTACATTGTGATAGAGAATTTTTAACTTGAAGTCCAAAAACATATGTTCTTCACCTAGTAACCCCAGTCCTTGAATTTGCTGGAGCTCAGTTTATTTGTAAAATGAAAATAATATTATTGACCTGTTATAAGGATGGATTTGCATCATTTATGTGAAAGGGCTATTAATCTGTAAAACACAAAACAAATGTTAGCTAACATTTAACAGAGTAATATTGCCATGTTTATCAACAGATACATAAAACGCAAATAGGTTATGATGAGTGTAGAGTTCATGTCTGGAGAAAGAGATTTCAGAGATTTGATCAGTATCTCTTTGGTTACTTGGGCTCCAGATTTAAATATATGCCCTAATCTATAACTCTAAGACAGTAAGTAAACACGGGACTGCTTTTTTGTTTCTTTGTCTCCTGTGCAGATATTACACAAGGACCCTTTACCAATTCCAGTTTCAAGAAGCACTTTGTCAAGCAGCTAAACATGAAGGCCCTCTGCACAAATGTGACATCTCAAACTCTACAGAAGCTGGACAGAAACTGTTGTAAGAAATACCTCAAAATGTTGAACCTCTCCTAGTATTCAGTATTACTCATTTCCATGCCTAGGTTTGAATTTGATTTCTTTGTTCTAAAAAGAAAATTTTATGGCCTCAAAATGTCCTCATTTACAAACCAAACATTTAATCTGTGGTCAGACAGGAACCTAGACCATACAACAATTGGGTGGGCCACCTCTTTTCTCCCTATCATAACTACAGCCCTCTCTTCCTGGTAATTGGAAGGAAAGAGCGGTTTAGGGAGGAATATATCTGTTAATATGCATTCTTTTCTTATCTGCCAGAAGCAAATTTAGCCAAGTCAAAGAGAAGAAACCATAGATCATAGATGTAAATAAATGTACATCTGGAACCCCTCAAAAGGCCCTGAACCCCCTTTTTTTGTGTAGCAATATGCTGAGGCTTGGAAAATCAGAACCCTGGACCCTAGCATTGGAAAATGTTGTAGGAGCAAAGAACATGAATGTAAGGCCACTGCTCAACTACTTTGAGCCCTTATTTACCTGGCTGAAAGACCAGAACAAGAATTCTTTTGTGGGATGGAGTACCGACTGGAGTCCATGTGAGTACACCCAGTTGACAAGTTTCACACCCATTCCTTGTCTACTTCGTCTAGTCTCCTTTGGCCCCAGTCTCATGAGGACTTGTGACACAGCTGAGAATGTTTCTTTCTCTATAGTACCTGCTTCTTTCTCTGCTATGGTGACAGCTGCCATTTTATGGGAGAAAAATCACAACTGTTGAGCACCTATGTATGAGACATAGTGAAAGCAACTGTACAGACAAACACACACAGATGCATGCACATGTGTGCATACACATACAAGAGTGTGTACTCTTTCAAGTCTGTTTTATTAGTCTCATCTTTAAAATACATATTATAACTGTCTCCAACCAACTGTACTCGAATCCTGCTTTCCAAAGACAAATACTTTTTTTTAAAACAATTTTAATGCTATTATCTCTTCTTTCTGGCAGTCACTTTCATATTTCTAAATAATTTTTTTATACTGCTATTTTGTTATTGCTCAGTTTTAAACCTTCGTTTTGGTCTACTCTTCCACTTCCATTTCTTGCTCTTCCAATAAGGCCTTATAATGATTTTTAGTAAAACAGTTATCCATGTTTACATCACTATGCCTGAAGAGCCAAGTAATGTATTATTTTGGGTCCTTTCTTATGTGGCTTGTTGTTTGTCTCAAAGTTTCTACTTGCCTGAATTTTTCGGCTTACCTAATTTGCTATCTACGTTGTATTTGTTTTTCTCCCAAATATTTCAACATATCTATTCTTTTCAGTCTCATTTTTTTCCCCTAGAGACTTCCCTCTTGGAGTCTTATATTCTCCTTTCCCAACATTTGTTGTTCTCCTGGGTTGAATCCCTGCTTCCTAGATTCCATGTCTTCTTTCTTGGATTACCTCTTGTTTTTCTGGAGCATAGCCTCCAACAGACTGTCCAAGCAGGGGCACAAGGGGTAGGAGGATCAACTGTTCTCCAAAGTGGTTTTAACCACACCCTGACTTCCATTCCTCTTCTTTTCAGCCCAGTATTATTTTCCCACCCTCACCTGTGCTTGAATTCCAAACCTCTTTTGGATTTTTTGGCTCTTTGTGGGTCTGTGCCTCCTCTGTGTACAAATTAGGTCATGGCTTCCTGTCCCTGAGAAAGCAGTTACCCCTGTCTCATCATTTCTCGTTTTCCAAAAGCCTGTTGATACCTTTAAAAGATCCCTTTACTATCACTTTAGTGGGATCTTTGGAGGAAAAGGAAATAAGCACATGTGGGCAATCTGTCGTCTGTAACCAGCAGTCTGCTATTTCTCTTTAATCAGATGCAGACCAAAGCATCAAAGTGAGGATAAGCCTAAAATCAGCTCTTGGAGATAAAGCAGTGAGTATTCTGGACAGTGAATTGGTTATTTTTGAGTGCACAGTCTTCACTTAAATAGGACACAATAAACCCATTTCAGTGTGAACTGAAAGAAGAGAGGCCATGTGGTTCTTTTCAAAACTATAAGTTCCAGATTCTGGCCTTTGGCTTTGGGTTTTTAAAGTAACCTATTCCTTATTGGATAAGCTATTCCTACTTCTTATTGCCTTGAAGGTGTTATGAACTTCAATGAGAAAATATCTGTATCAATCCTTAAATATCAGATACCAATCCTTTCAATTGACTCTTGTCACCATTACTTTTATTCTAGAAAGAGAATATGGTTATATTTTGAAAGGTAGTTTGTTTTTAGAAGCAGTACAGTTAGGTTTTTTTAGTTTGTTTTGTTTTAGTCAATCACCTGTATCCTGGCTTCACTCAGAGTGTGGCCCATGGACCAGCAGCATTTGAATCACCTGGAAGCTTGTTAAAAATGCGTAATTTCAAGCCTAGCCCTGGACCACTTAATCAGAATCTGCATTTTAGCAAGCCTCCAGGTGATTTGTACGTACAATCAAGACTGGGAAGCTCTAATTTAGAACACTGCTTCTCAAACTTGGCTGCACAGTGGAATCACATGGGAAGTTTAAAAAATATTAATGCCTAGGTTATACACCTCCAGAGATTCTGATTTAATTGTTCTGGGGTATGGAGTCAAGAGTTGGGCATCAAGAGTGTTTAAAGCTCCCCAGGTGATTCTAGTCACAGCAAAGTTTGAGAACCACTTATTTAGGGAAATGCATTTTGGGGGTAACAAAATATTTTACAGGAAATTATGTTATTTACACCTTAATGTGAATTATTTACTTAGCTATTGCTCTGTCGTTAACACCTGTCTCAGATGATCCAGTCTGAGGAAGTGGTAGCTTTGATTGGGAAAGAGGAGAGGAAAGAGTAGTCTCGGGTAGATGGGGCTCAAAAGCCTGAGAGTGGGTATGACACCCTGAAGGCTTTGCCGGGTTAGAAGTCAATCTGGGACTATTGGATAAAATGGTCCAAGATGCTACAGCAAATTGTTGTCTGCATTGGATAGATCCAAAGATTGTGTTTCTACCCCCTTACCTTTCCTGAAAAGTTAAACATTGTCCAAGATTCAATAACACTTTTAGTATAATTTTCATAGTTAAGACATCAAAACATAAATAACTCAGGAGTAAAAAGATTAACATTCAAGAAAGAAAAAATGAAAATGGAAGTGCATTTCTTTCCAATCATTAAGAGTTCAAGTTCCTATTTCATAATAATCATTGGGTGATTGTGGGACTATTTCTCTGTCATATTTTTATTAGCTCTTCCTTGGCTTAATACATTTTAATTAGTCTCGGCAGATCAGGATATTTTCAATTATCTTTTTTCTTGACATTTATACTCATCCTCTTTCCATGCAGTGAGGGTTGGTAAATAGTGTTCAGGGAGTTTGATTCTGTAATGTTCTGAGGCCAATTCACTGAGCAACAATCTGTTTTGATGAAATGAGATCATATATTTAGTGCATCTACACAACAGGGTCAGAATATCTGCTCAGTTCAAACTATTTCATGGTGAATTCCAATGGATCTATGGCATTATTTTGAGAACTCAGCCTTTAAAATCTTTTATATTTTATATTTATAGAGATAGTAGCCAGACTGTTATTAGTAACAATATTAATAATATTATTACTATTAAAGGAACTCCTCTAAACCTCGGTGAAACCAAGCTGAAGTGAATGTAACAATTCTTTTGTGAAATATTATAATTTTTTAAAGGGAAAGGAGAAACATACAACTAGTGCCATTCATTGATTCCTACTGCCAGCTACTGGAGGAAAGAGTGAATGCTTTCTTTTAAGTCTTTAAAAGCTATGCAAACATAAGCTATTTGTTTAGCACTGGAAAACAAGAACAAACAGATTAGCTTGCTGTTTACAAAGTGTTATTTTTCATTTGAACGTCAAGTTTTTCTTTTACACTTATAGATAAGTACATTTCTGAGAACGTACCATAAAAATAGTAAAAACTGATTTTGTCCACAAGGTACAGACATTTTGCTACAAAACCCACAACTTTTGTTTGACTCCCATCGGTAAACCTACACTCAAGGTGTTAATTTCAGTTTACATCAAACTAAAGTAAAAGGACCCGTGAACCCAATGGTTCCTAAAGCATGGTTGCCTGACCAGCAGCATTACCACCACCTGGGAGTTTGTTAGAGATGTAAATTATTGGGTTTCATCTCAGGCTTCCTGAATCAGACGCTCTAGGGGTGGACCCAGCACGCAGTGTTTTAACTAACCCTTCAGGTGATACGGATGCACACTTACATTGAAGGTCACTGGCTTAATGAATAGCAAGAATCTCTGGAATATTAAGAATAATTCTTGAGGAGTATCAGATTATAAATGTGTCTTACGAGTCCCTCTGAGCAGTGTCTTTCTTCTGAATTTGCAGTATGAATGGAACGACAATGAAATGTACCTGTTCCGATCATCTGTTGCATATGCTATGAGGCAGTACTTTTTAAAAGTAAAAAATCAGATGATTCTTTTTGGGTGAGTTGATTTGCTGGGTTCTCAAATTACTCCAACTAGGATTTCTCTTACTCTTGAGTCTGAGGAGATACTGTGCCTAAACTTTTCTTCAAGTGAAATTGATAAAAATCTCCTAGTAACTTATACTTCTTTGGTATTGTGGAATTTGGGTGACTCCATAGAGGGCTGATCGTGCCTTATTTGACTGGTAAATTGCAAGAGTATTGTTCTTACTAAACAGCTGTCACTCTCTTCTCAGAATGCTCTCATACACCCTCAGCACTGAAAGAAAAAAAAGGCAGAACTTCCTGCCTTCATTGACCTATATTCTAGTATGTATGTTGTGTATGTGTCTATGTGTGTAATATGTAAGTGAAATATAGAGTTACAAGGTACTAAGTGCTAGGAGAAAAATATAAAAGGGTCTGGGGAGGGCTGGTGTGTGTGTGTGTGTGTGTGTGTTGGGCAGGGGGTAGGTCAATTTTAACCAAAATGGTCAGAAAAGATGTCACTAATATTTGAACAAGTATATGAAGCAGGAGAGAGAGAGCGAGAGAGCGAGAGAGCGAGAGCGAGAGCGAGAGCCAGCAATGCAGACAATGGGGAAAGTGTCTCAGCTGGGGGAAACAGCAGGTGCAGACCCTGAGGAAGGACTATCCTCAGCCTGTTAAAGGAACAGCAAGGAGGCCAGTGTGGCTGGAACAGATTAGAAGACAAGTGGAGACATGGCCAGGACGATGTTAGGGCATAGAGGAAGGAGGGAGAGACAAAAGGTCATGTGGGCCTTGAAGGCCATTCTAAGGACTTTGGCTTTTATTCTGAGTTAGATGGGTAGTCACTCAAGGGCTATGAGCCACATGATCTACCTTATTTTGTGCTAGGATCGCTTGACAGCTGTGAGAGCACAGTCCTGTCACATCATATGGTAGACCCCACTCATTACCTTCATCCATGGGTGCAACACGACGTTTTCTGCTGGGTAGGACCAGGTTGTGGGTGTAAATCTGTGTGTGGTACTCAGCCATCTCTGCCCACCACATTGTTTGCCACAGTCCTGGGCCACCGATTATTCCTTGTTGATTCTCCTGCTGTTTTCAGTTTGGAAATTTTCTATCATTGAAAAAGATGTGGGTTTTATATAAAGGCAGAACAAATAGTGCCAAAACTTGATATCACAATTTTTATGTAGTTGATTTCATGTGCTTTGGGCAGCATTAATGTTTTTTTTGACAGTTACATCCTCTCATTGTTTGCCCTCCCCCATGTCTCTCTTTCCTGTGATCCTCTCTCTAATCTCCTTTTCACCAGCAGGGGAAGTCTTCATTCTCTTTATTGTGTCCTCTGTGCCACAAGTGAAGATGTTTGTTTTGTTTCTCAACAGGGAGGAGGATGTGCGAGTGGCTAATTTGAAACCAAGAATCTCCTTTAATTTCTTTGTCACTGCACCTAAAAATGTGTCTGACATCATTCCTAGAACTGAAGTTGAAAAGGCCATCAGGTGACATTTTACTTTCATCTAAGGGTGAGGGGGTTACCAAATACAACAACAATAACCAGTATTTTGTGTGTTCTTCCTGTGTGCCAAGCATTATTCTGAGTCATTTACATGTGTTACCTCATGCTACAAACTCCACGTAATTCCAGAAGGATCCCACAGCAAGGGAATAATCTTGATTTGAGTTCCGCCAGATGTAGGCCCTTACAAAAGGGAAGGAAAACTATAGATTACATGTTATCAAGCAAGTTACCACTATGGGCAACTAGAGCTCAGTCCTGCTGGGAAATGTGGAGAGACTGTGTAGAATGTGCACCTGAATCGTCCCATCAGAGGGCTGAGGAAGCTGGGGTATTTATTTACCACCTCCCATCAGTTATTGGCTGAGAACTGCTTCCAGGTGGCATTAATTCCCCAGCATTTCAGCCCTGTAGGCAGGGCAGATCTTGTGGTCTGAGAATGCTCTCTGGTAAAGGGGAGCAGGTGCTGGTTGAAGAAAGTCTGGCTAGAACGCATGGAAAATAGTAAGTGCAGAAGGGACATGGACAGGTATTGCCATCATTTGCTCTCAGGACTTTGATGTAGGATTCATTTAACTGCCCAAATCCTGAAACAACGTAGGCAAGTACAGGATTCCTTACATATTGCTTGGCCTCTACGCTAGGTGAGGGACTTGCAATGAATGTTTAGAAGAAACAGTTTGTCCAATTTGCCTCAATTGTTTCCCACAACAGACAGCAGGAGTGAAGAATGGATTGACCTTGCAGATGGTTTCCTGTCATTATAAAAAGGCTTAATATACCTACTGCTTCTGGGCAGCTCACTAGGTGGCCCTCTCGAGCTGCATCAGAGTCCTGTTTAACTTTGGAAGCAGATCTAAGACCTGCTGGGCAGGGTGTGCCTAGAAAATCTGGCTTGGTTGGAGTGTATGACCCAACTGTGCCCAGAGACTCACTCACTTCCTCCAGAAGACTTGTGTCTGTCTTGGGAAAAACTTCTGGCTGAGATCTTTATGAAAAAGCTCAGCCTTCCTGGATACTCAGCTGCAAGCTACAGGGGACCTCAGACTCTCTGCTTCCAGGATGACTCTTTTCAGATCTTTTCTGGCTGAGGTTGCCAGGGGTTACCTGACTAATTCTGCGTTGATCTCTCTCTCTCTCTGGTGGACTCTGACCTCCTGACCTGGGCTATACCCAAGGGTAGGAAGATGAGATGCCAGACACTTTGGTCTTTGATCCAGAATGTTCTCCATATCATTGGTTTTTTTTTTTCTTTAAACAATCTTTATCCTTTTGCCTCCATAAAAGTAAGCCATTTCCCATCCCAGTGCTGAAGAAACTGGCAAAGGTCCCTTTCTTATGTGCCTCCCCAGTGCTACCTCCAAATGCCAATACCTTTTATTTGGAAAATATTACTATAGAGACTTGGTTATAGGACCTGATTCATTTGTATAATAGAAGAGGTGTATCCAATTATCCGTTTCCATTATTTGATATAAAGTCATTGTAGATGTACTCTGACAGAAGGGAAATTCTTGCCAAATATGTTAACTTTGCCCTTAAACACAGCAGTCACAAATGAATAAATGCCAACCATTTATACATTTCCACACTTGCAACTCAATTTTCCAGTGGAGCTGTTGATGAACCTAATCTAGGTTGCAAGGCATGAAAGATGCATAATTGTCAAAGACTTATATCTTTAATTAGACCTATTTACTTTGCTCTTATTATGATTTTAGGTGTATATTCCTTTTTTTTTTTTTTTTGAAATGAAGTCTTGCTCTGTCACCCAGGCTAGAGGGCAGTGGCACAATCTCGGCTCACTGCAACCTCTGCCTCCCAGGTTCAAGCGATTCTCCTGCCTCAGCCTCCCAAGTAGCTGGGACTACAGACATGCGCCACCATGCCTGGCTAGGTGTATATTCTTATGATAAGCTCTATTATATCCTTTCAGGAACAATGATATAAACAGCAAATAACTACATGCAATTTTATTTTGTCTAAGTGTCCCCTTTGCTGTTTTTTGCTTTTGCAAATAGGAAGTCCCGGAGCCGTATCAATGATGCTTTCCGTCTGAATGACAACAGCCTGGAGTTTCTGGGGATACAGCCAACACTTGGACCTCCTAACCAGCCCCCTGTTTCCATATGGCTGATTGTTTTTGGAGTTGTGATGGGAGTGATAGTGGTTGGCATTGTCATCCTGATCTTCACTGGGATCAGAGATCGAAAGAAGTAAGTGGCCTTTCCTAGACTTAACTATCCAAAAATAGAAAGATTTAGAGAACAGTAACTGGAAAATTTTCAGTAAGTGGTAGATTGTATAGACCAATTACTTAGTTGGACAATTTTGCAACTAAATACTCTGATGCATTCCCTAGAAATTTACTAGATGTCATCAGCAGTTCATCTTCCTAGTAAGCCCACACAGTAAGTATCTGGCCTGGGATTTATTAGCATGCCCTAGTAAACTCCATCCCAGCCACAGTGTCATTTCCCTCCTACAAAGAGGCACTGCAAACTCAGCAGGTATGGGTGGGCTCAGGGAATGGTTTTCACTGCTCTCACTGCTGAATCCTTTTCAGTCTAAAAGTGGGGACTGGATTGCTGGAGACTGGATTGCTGATGGGTTTGAACCGTGAAATTGTTCAAGAATGGGCTGTGAGATTTCTTTGAAACTGCTACTCTTGGTTTTTTTGTTTGTTTGTTTTTTTGAGACAGAGTCTTGCTCTGTCACCCAGGCTGGAGTGCAGTGGTGCAATCATAGTTCACTGCAACCTCGATCTCCCAGGCTCAAGTGATCGTCCCACCTCAGCTTCCTGAGTAGCTGGGACTACAGGGGTGTGCCACCACACCCAGCTAATTTTTGTATTTTTTGTGGAGACAGGGTTTTGTCATGTTGCCCAAGCTTTTCTTGAACTCCTGAGTTCAAGCAATCTGCCTGCCTCGCCCTCCAGTGCTGGGATTACAGGCGTGAGCCACCATGCCCTGCCCAAACTGCTACTCTTTACTCAGCTTTATTTCTCATGGGGTAGCTCAGACTCTATGTCATTCTCTTAGTTCATGGTTAGGCACGTTCTAATTTGTTCCTGAACTGAAGATCAAAGTTCATTGAGGATTTAAATTACTAGAGACCTGATTTCTAGTCTTGCTTTGCTACTAGATGTTTTTCTTCTGTCCTTAAGAAATTGACTCTTGCTGGGCTTATGGAATGAAGGTTAATATTTTATAGCACCTAACAAAACTCTATGCACACCTCAGGTTGTTTAAACATATTCTTGATTGAATCTCTATATTTGCTAGTCTATTTTGCTCGATTTTCTTCACTATAGAGATTTTTCGTTTCTCCAAAATAGCTCCATCTAAAATATTAGGCATTCAATATGTAATACATTCATATGGTTAAAATTAAAAAATACAAAGGTGAACATGAAGAGTCTTCCTTATCACTTTTTGCCTCCAAGTTCTCTTCCCAAAGCCAAACAAAATTATCACTTCCTTGGAGATACACACACACACACACACACCACACATATATATAGTCTTTTTTTCTTTTTTCTCGGACATATATATATCTCCTTTTTCGTATACAAATATATACTTTTTTAGTGTGTATATATGTGTGTATGTGCATATGTATATCTCATTTTTTAGTATACAAATGTTAGCAGGCTATAAACAATGTTCTGCATATTTTGTTTTCCACTTGATTTTTTTTTTAATTTTTATTTATATAGGTGTGATCCACCACACCCAGCCCACTTAATGTGTTTTAGAGATCATTACACATTAGTTGCACAAAAAACTTCTCCTTTTTTCTGGCAGTATAATTTCCCATTTCACGAATGGATTGTAATTTTGATAAACAGTCATCTATTGATGAACTTTTATGTTGTTTCCAAATATTTGTGTTTACTTAAAAAAAGTGATGGCTTAATATAGGTAATTTCCTGAGTATGCCAATATACCCTTAAGATGAATCCTAGCAGTGGGAAAGCTGGGTGAAAGCATACGTGCAATTGCTAATTTTGATAAATATTGCCAAATTGCCCTCAATAGCGGCTGTACCAATTTATACTCACATCAACAGTTTATGAAACTTCCTGTTCCTCCCTCCCAGCCTCCTTAACACAGATTGCCCTGAAACGTTTTGATTTTCATCAGTCCGATTGATTTTAACATAAGTATATTAAGGCAACCTTGCTCTATTTAACAGGAAAAATAAAGCAAGAAGTGAAGAAAATCCTTATGCCTCCGTCGATACTAGCAAAGGAGAAAATAATCCAGGATTCCAAAACACTGATGATGTTCAGACTTCCTTTTAGAAAAATCTATGTTTTTCCTCTTGAGGTGATTTTGTTGTATGTAAATGTTAATTTCATGGTATAGAAAATATAAGATGATAAAGATATCATTAAATGTCAAAACTATGACTCTGTTCAGAAAAAAAATTGTCCAAAGACAACATGGCCAAGGAGAGAGCATCTTCATTGACATTGCTTTCAGTATTTATTTCTGTCTCTGGATTTGACTTCTGTTCTGTTTCTTAATAAGGATTTTGTATTAGAGTATATTAGGGAAAGTGTGTATTTGGTCTCACAGGCTGTTCAGGGATAATCTAAATGTAAATGTCGTTGAATTTCTGAAGTTGAAAACAAGGATATATCATTGGAGCAAGTGTTGGACCTTGTATGGAATATGGATGGATCACTTGTAAGGACAGTGCCTGGGAACTGGTGTAGCTGCAAGGATTGAGAATGGCATGCATTAGCTCACTTTCATTTAATCCATTGTCAAGGATGACATGCTTTCTTCACAGTAACTCAGTTCAAGTACTATGGTGATTTGCCTACAGTTATGTTTGGAATCGATCATGCTTTCTTCAAGGTGACAGGTCTAAAGAGAGAAGAATCCAGGGAACAGGTAGAGGACATTGCTTTTTCACTTCCAAGCTGCTTGATCAACATCTCCCTGACAACACAAAACTAGAGCCAGGGGCCTCCGTGAACTCCCAGAGCATGCCTGATAGAAACTCATTTCTACTGTTCTCTAACTGTGGAGTGAATGGAAATTCCAACTGTATGTTCACCCTCTGAAGTGGGTACCCAGTCTCTTAAATCTTTTGTATTTGCTCACAGTGTTTGAGTAGTGCTGAGCACAAAGCAGACACTCAATAAATGCTAGATTTACACACTCCTTATGCTTACTTATGTGCTGGGGCTTCTTTACATTTTGTCTGCTTTTCAGTTCTATGAACAAAGTTATCATCTGAGTGTCTGGGGCTCCTGGCCTTCCAAATGTCTCGTGATATATTGCAAATCCTCAGATTGCTTTATTGTACAAAGCAATTGTAAAACTAGTCCCAAAAAAGTTGTGTACAGAGTGTATACACCATCAGGTTAGGAACCAAACCTGATGCTGCTTTTATATTTCTCAGTCACTACCCCAGTGTGAGCACAGCATTTCTTAGATACGTGAAGATTGGTTAAAACTAGATTAAATAGATTAACATATCTAAACTCTACGCATTAACTCATTCTATGTGGTGACCAGCATAATGTTACAATGACTTTGTACTTCATAAATTCTCTATGGTAATGGTGGATCAATTAGCCAAGTGAAGGGAAGATGACTTTCATAATCTATAAAATAACCTCAAAATAAGGGTCACTTGAGGCTCTTTGATGTCTTAATTATCTGATACCCAGGTAGCAGAGATAGAGTTCTTTGTTATTTTACGAGATACAATCAACATTTCACATCACCATCTGCATCATCCTGCCATTCACTGGGCCCACAGCTTGGGGCAACATACAATATAATTTACTCCTTGGCTAAGCAACCATTTCATAGACAGTTTTTTCTTTTATCTTGCATATGTCCCATCTTCTCTAATACATCATGAAAATCTTCTGTCAAGCTACTGCTATCTAAACATCCTTTGTAGTTGCCACAAGATCTTTATGAAGTGGTTCAACACAGTGCAAGAATAATTTCTGCAGGAACCAATTTCATCATCTAACACCTTCAAAAGAGCCTCCCCAGACATGGCAAAGGACCCATGTGCATGTGACATAGTGTCCAACTGTAACACAGAAAGAAAAACCTGCTTATTTCCGTAACTTAATTTTGGGGTTTTCTCCAGAACAGTCCTCACTGTGCCCACCAGGTAACGCTTGTGGTCCTTCTCCTGTGTAGCAGCATCCTCTGAAAGGATGGAGACTCTACAAAGAGGGACCGGTGCCTGGGCCTAGGACGGAAGCTGGCAAACAATGGCCCATGGGCCAAATCCTGCCCACCACATTTTTTTGTTTTGTTTTATTCTGTTCTGTTTTGAGATGGAGTCTTGCTTGGTCGCCCAGGCTGGAGTGCAGTGGCGCGATCTTGGCTCACTGCAACCTCTGCCCCCTGGGTTCAAGTGATTCTCCTGCCTCAGCCTCCCGAGTAGCTGGGACTACAAGTGTGAGCCACCACACGCAGCTAATTTTTTGTATTTTTTAGTAGAGATGCAGTTTCACCATTTGGCCAGGCTGGTCTCAAACTCCTGACCTCAGGTGATCTGCCTGACTTGGCCTCCCAAAGTGCTGGGATTACAGGCCTGAGTCATTGCGCCCGGCCACCCCACCACCTGTTTTTGTCTGGCCTGTGAACTAAGAGTGATTTTTACATTTTTAAGTGGTTGAAAAAAATTAGAATAAGATTTCATGATAAATGAAAATGATATGAAATTCAAATTTCAGTGTCCATAAATAAAGTTTTATTGGAACCCAGCCACACCCATTCATTTTCATATTGTCTAGGGCTGCTTTCATGCTACAGAGCAGAGCTGAGTAGTTGAAGTAGACACGGCATGGCCCACAAAGCCATTTACAGACAAACTTTGCCAAACCCTGGGCTATACGGAAGCAAGGATTAAATGAAACTGCAAATGCAAAAGGGGCATTGTGGAGCTCACAGACCAGAGAAACATAGTGATCAGGCCAGAAAGGGCAGGTGCTAGCTTCCTCTTCTCTGGTGTCTCTCAATGAACTATTCTTCCTAATTTGAGACCCTCCTCCCTCCACATTTAGGTAAAGATGGGGCCTTAGGTCCAATCTCTCCTCCTCATAAACCCACTCTCAAGATAGAATAAAAACTGAGAAACTCAACTTGCTAAATCTACTGTGTTGGAATCTTAATGAACTCAAGTAGATATGAGGTGAGTTTTGCCAGACCCTCTTGACTTTGTGTTTGACTTCTGGTAGGTCAGAAAATGCTCAGCAAGACAAGGGAGCATCTGTTGGATTTTACCTAGCAAGTGATTTATCTGAACTTGCTCTGCAGCCTGCCCTTTGGGAAAGTTTCTTACCACATAGTCTTCCTTTTTCTTCACTGCCAAAAGAGTGTAGGCAGACACTTGGTTTAAGATAACAACAATAAATTCTGCATATCACCACTAAACACAGTTATACAGCATTAAAAAATCATTGTGCACGTTTGAAATACTATGAATAGTGTTCTTTTACTTGGCTCCTCCTAGCATCACTGGACTTGTTTTCTGATAAACCTCTAGTGGTACCTTAAATTGCTGCCTGACTTGATTTTTGCAGCTAGGCTTCTAAGCAGGGCTTTGGCCTCTTTTCATAGTAAACAATTTTTGCAACAAGCGTGTATTTTATTATAAAGAGGATTATTTTTAAAAGGTAAATATACAAAAATAAGAAGAAGAAAGGAAAAAAAATCTTCAAGAGGGAGACCAGAAAGATGCAGCTTGTGCATGAGCTCATCCTCTGAGTGGGGAAACAGTCTTTGGTGCACGAAAGGCTGGCACCCCCATCGGACTGTGGGTCCATTGAGAAAGAGGGTTTGGGTCACCTATTCTTTCTTTTCTCTTGGGTAGGAAAGAACCTAGCATACAGTCAACACTACAAAAAAAAAAACCCACAAAAATAAAATATACAAATGCCCTGGTGATTATTTTGAGTTACATTTAATTATAAATTGAGATTTGTGTACCTCTGTAAAAAATAGAAGACTGTTAACGAGTGTCAATTCTGTGTTGAAATGAAGGAATTATTAATGAAATGTCAAGAAACAAGCAAGAGGGAGCATTGAAACTAGCTGGTGGCTGAAGGACAGAGTGGGATGAGAGAGGATATAAGTGTCTCTGAGAGATTATTGACTGATCTCTGGAAAATAGCAGCAGGGTTTAATTGGGGTGTCTCTTCATTGTAATGGTGCCCTCTACAGAATCTGTCTCTCCCTTCTTGACATTATAGAAAAGACAATGGAATACTCAGAAAGAGGTTAAAACCTGTGGGTTCAGTAGCAGGCCGTGAAGAAGGGCATCCGCAGGTACTGTTTTAAAGGTGGAATACTATTTAGTAATAGGCATGAGAAGCTAAAATAGTACTTCTGTATTTTTGTGTTAAGATAGCAGACTGAAATAGAAACTTCAGTTATCAAACTAGCCAGAAGCCCCAGATCCCCAAACTCAAGGATTTAAGATGATTAGACAGATGGTCACCAAAATTAGTCCACAAGTAGAAGAATTTACAGCACCATGTCATACATAGTTCATCCTAATTTCTACCAACTTCACTGGGCAACAATCAGTCGTTTTATCTCCCTCAATGACTCTTGTTATCTTCAGACCTGAAACTGATTCGGAGACCATGGGGCCCACAAACCTAATCAGAGTAACATGTGTTCATTGAGTACACATGTAGACATGAGAATCTCCACTTTCCCCTTTTTTCTCTTGGTAAAATGTTCACAAATGTGCAGGTAACACCTGCTACTCCAGCCATTCAGGCCTTAAATCTGCAGCTCTACATTTTGTATCCAGGTCTTGAGACTTGGGAAATAGAAAATTTTTATCTAAAAAATGAAAGTACTTTTGGTTATCAAACTCAGACATTGAAATGAACGTGCAGTTATGTCATTCTCCCCCTTTAAATTATGTATTCATCTCTTGAAACTGTTCACTATTGCCACAAGTAGATATATATTAAACTAATAATACCACATTGGACACTATATCTCATACCCTAAACCATAATGATATATATCTAATCAATAACCAATGTTATTTCTTTAAATAAATAAAAATTTCTGACAAACAACTCTGTATCAGCCCACTCTCTGTCCCTTTGTTTTTGTCTTTACAACTCCTCTTGCAACTGCTGCTAATCAAAGTGTAGATTCCAGGCAACTTGAGTCTTTGCTCCCAGGTTATAATCCTTAAACTTGACCCAAATAAACTGTCTACTTATAAAATAAAAAAGATGATTAGAAAGCAACAATGTAATTAATTCTAGAAATTGTACCTTAGCATCTTAAAAAATTTGCTTTATGTGAACATATTTAATGTATTGTTTAATATTATTTAACTTTAGTTTTATACATGACATAAAGAGTCATTGTACTAATCTGGATATTAGACGGGAATTGTGCCATTTGGATTGGGTAATGGACCACCTAATGATACCCCACCATATAATGAGGTCCCCTAGGGCAGTTCAGAACAACTTCTTCAGTAACATCTGGGAGTTTGCTAAAAATACAAATTCACAGGCTGCACTCAGACCTCCTCCGCCAGGTTTTATGGAGGTAGTTTCTAGGAATCTTTTCATAAACTCTGCATTTGATTATCATGCCTACTGAAGTTTGAAAACATTGAAATATTAAGACAAATGTCCACATTTCTGTACTTGGTAGTATATTTAATTGTTGTGACAATGACAATATAAAGAAAAGAATGAATATCCAATAAGTAATTTTTCAGTTCTGCTCAGTCTTTACACATGAACACAGTCTCTATATTGCAGTCTGAAAATGTGCTTCTGCTATAGGCTGGAAAGTGTTATATCAGGAGCAGCATAAACAAAATTACTAATTTGATCTAAATTTCAAGGGAATCTTTTGTTTCCTGCCTTGTTCATTTCTAAATAATAGACAATACAGAGAACACTATTAAAAACTAGCTAAATTACATTATGCCTTGCTACTTTCCTTAAAATGAATGAAAATGCTGGTCAGCATCTATATTCATTCTTATCAGCACTCCTAATTTCTTCTTCAATGCTTGTCTTTTTCCCGAAGTGGTTCAATGGAAGACAGGAGTTGCTGAAATGTGGGACGCTTTTCTGGAAGCTAAACAAAAACAACAAGAAACCCAATGTTTTAGATGATGAGAGTTATGATCAATGATAAAATATATAAAATATTTACATCTAAGTCCTAAAGCTAGCAACTTTTAAAATGTGGAAACACAACAGACATTTCAATTGAGGTCAGAAATAAGGCAAGGACGCTCACTATAATAATCACTCTTAACATTATGTTGAAGGTGTTAACCAATGCAATTGGAAAGCAAGAACAATTAGAGCCCCAATAATTGGAAAAGAAAAAGTCTCTTTATTTGCAAGCATTTTAGTGTATACCTGGAAAATCTGAGAGTATCAATGTTAGAACAGACTTAAAGAATAAAGGAATTCACTAGGAGAGCAGGATATAAAATTAACATACAAAATCAATAGCCTTCACATATACCTACAGTAACCACTTAGAAGTTATCATGGAAGAGAAAACCCCATTTATAATAGCAACACCACCAAAATAAAACACTAAAAAAGTCTGCCCCTCTAAAATGGGGACGACTTTAAAACACTGCTGAAAAATGCAAATGTAGACTTGACTATATAAAAAAGCATCCCTGGCCAGGCGCAGTGGCTCACGCCTGTAATCCCAGCACTCTGGGAGGCTGAGGTGGGTGGATCACTTGAGGCCAGGAGTTCGAGACCATCCTGAACAACATGGCGAAACCCTGTCTCTACTAAAAATACAAAAATTAGCCAGCTGTGGTTGTGCACAAGTGTAGTCCAAGCTACTCGGGAGGGTGGGACATGAAAATCACTTAAGTCTGGAAGGTGGAGGTTGCAGTAGGCCTAGATCATACCACTGCATTCCAGCCTGAGTGATAGAGCAAGATTCTGTCTTAAAAAAAAAAAAAAAAAAAAAAAAGCTTCCCTCGTTCTAGACTAGGACAAGTCAGTATCATAAAGATGTCAAATTTCCCAACTTAAAATACAAACTAGATACAATCTCCTCAAAAATATGAATGAGTTTGTTTCAAGCTAAATAAATTGATTCTTTGGTTTATAGAATTAAAAAATATGTAAAAATGGCTAAGAAATTATACAATAAGGTGAGCAATGAGGGGTGCTAGCCTACCTAGTATTCAAACATATCATAAAGTCTCTACAGAATCAGAGCAGTGTGGTGCTAGCACATGAACAAAGAGACCAAAGAACAGAAGAGGAAGTCTCCAAATAGATTCAAGTACATATGGAAATTTAGTATAATATTAGGGTGGCATTTCACCACCATTAAGGTGGTATCTCATTCCTGATGATAAGATGGTCTTTTAATAAATAGGGCTGCCAACAACAGAATAGTCACATAAAATTATATATTTAGAGCCATATTTAATACCATATACCATAACAAACACAAACTATATCAGAAACATAAATGGAAAATAATGCAATCATAAAAGTACTAGAGGAAAATCCAGGCAAAAGTCATTATAATTTGGGCATGAGAAAGCCTATCTATGACAATTTCCAGAAGCAGTGAAAACAAATATTGATATATTCAGCTATATTAAGAAAAACTTCTGCATGGTCAAAAAAAGAAAAAAAACCCCACCCACCCTCAATCAAATAATGCTGATAACTTAAAGTATTACTCTCCCTAATTTGTAAAGAGATCTTTAAAACCTGATAGAAAAAAAGAAAAAAGACATGACAGATAGTTCAGAAAGATACAAAATGACCCTTAAAAACATGAAAAGAGGCTCAACCTCATAATGAAAGATATATATATTAAAGCTGCACTAAGATGCTATCAAGCTTTCACTTATCAGATTGGCAAGAATTCTTCAAAAGCTTGACAATGCACTCCATTGGTGAGGTTGTAAGAAAATAGGTACCCTCTTACATTGCTAGTGAGGCAACGCCTATGGAGAGGAGAAGTTCATCTGCTACTTTTTCTTTGTAAGAGAGAAAGGGAAGCAAGAAAACACACATCTATACATATGCTTGTTTTTGCGTACAGAAATACCAGAAGGATGAATCAAAATCTAATGAAAATTGTGAATGTTCTTTCAATCTCTTTATGAATTGAGAAAGTCACAAAATGAAATCTAAAAAAGGAGGGAAAACCCAAATCTATAAGCTCTGCTCATTAGGTGCAATGTTTTAACTGGATATTGTCGTCTCAGTGCAAACCCCTCTTCACAGATTCTGCCACAATTCACATGCTTTTATGAACCAACCATGAGAAGAAGGCAGTTCCTCCCGACTCAGGGCCCCTGTCCATCCTATGGTGCAGTCATATTCCCAGGAGCTAGAGTAGGGAGGGCCAGGGAGGTTCTGGGCTTCAACTGAAAAACCCTTGTCTGCTCTTCTTCATCTGACAGGTGACAGCATTAAGTCAGCCTGGTTGTGACCAACTCTACCCAGACCTAGTCTGACCCTCTAGTGCTGCCTGATAATCTTAGACACAATATTTTTGTTTGTTTGTTTCTTTAAAAAGCCTTTATTCATTTTTTAATCAGGGAAAAGGACAATCTCAATGTCAATTTGTCACCTAATCATAAATTTGAACTTACAGGATTCGCTATCCTAGACACTGCACCTACTGACAACACAACTTAAAAATGAACTTCCTTCCATTCCCTAAAGTTAGATAGTTGCATGTTGAATGAATAAACAGAATCCCTTCCAACAGCTAACATTGGTACTTGGCCTAGGTGTAAGGACAAATAGCGAAACAGCAGCAAAAAAGACCAACAGCATTGTTAACTTGATAGCCCAGCAAGTACAATCATTGTAACAAAGTTGTAGGCACCAAATTAAAAAAAAGCGGGGGCTCATCAGCATAAGAAACTTACACCAGTTTTGTGAGAGCACCCGTTGTGTGAGATCAACTACTCTGCCTGTGAACACATATGCCAATCCCAGTAGCTAACATTGAGGCAAAGGTCCCAAAATCCAACTAACTACACTGAATGCAAAATCCAAAGCTTTTATTTATCCAGGTCCTCTGAAACCTGGATATAAAACGGTTTCTTTTCAATGCACCATGAGGGTCCACTGTAATGATTCAGTCACATTTGGATTGAGTAACGCACCTAAGATACCTTTTCCACTATTCCTCTCTGAATATGGAAATGTTTAACTACTCAGTTCATGCACTAACTGTGTTAAAAATTAGATTTACTATCAAGACTTTTTCTAAACTCACACAGCATTAACAGTTAACTGTAATACAGCTTCCTCAGAATGCCCAAACAGAAAATATTTTGTTCAGTCTTGTGGTGGCTGTGAGAAAACAAAATACAACTAAATCTTATTTTGCCGCTATTTCAAATTTTAATCTAACTTTTGACCAAACTCATACCTTTCTGCCAAAATCCTTGAGTTATAACTACTTTCAATGCTCTTAAACCATAGCTTCTACCAGTTTTACAGTGCTCCTTCCTGTGTGCATCTGAATTTTTATCAAGAATTAAAGTCATGGTGTTATGATTACAAAGCTTTTTCTAGGTGACCACTGATTAAAGCCAAAGTAATTAATGATTCAAAGATGGCTTTCTAGAGACAGGAACAAAGCAAAAGGAGCTACTAACAATTTTATTACAATCCAGAAGAAACATGGTCTACTAGAAAGTTTCTACTAATCACAACACTTATGTCTTCCTCTCAGGACAGTCTTCAGATAACCAGAGGGGAAAGAACATTATTCAAAAATGTGGTAGAAACCTCAGTTAACAGGGAGAAGATGAAACCTTAAGAGCATAGAATACATCTACAAATTGGGGAAGAGGGTGACCCTGGCTGGCTATTTATAAAGGACCACAGTTTCTCCCTATGGACCAATACTCTCTACAAAATCAACTGTGCCTTAATTATTGCTTACTTTAAATTTTTACAGAGCTATGTAGTACCTGATACAGAAAAGCAATCACATAAGGAAGCATTTATTTGAAGTTTAACATGAAATCATACAAATAAAATGTGTATAAACAAATCCATATTGAGTCATAACACAGATAGCAAAGGACAAAGTAAAAACAAAGAAAACTAATTGGCAGCCATATACAGTTGGACACAACTGTGTCTTGTACACTAGAAAGTCTTTTACAAAATAATCATCTTAGATCAACAGAAGACCAATCTTCTATGTCATCCTGCAAGATGGGTTACTTTAACATCTCATCCTGTTTTCTACAATGTTCTCCTTTAGTATGGCTGGTAATTGTTTTGGTGATTGCCACCCCCTCGAGATGCCTTGCCATAAGTGCTCTGTTGGCCACTGTAGTCTGCATATCTCTGTCCATATCCATAGTTCCCATAGTCAACATTTGGGGTAGAAAAAGGTGTGGAAACCTTATATACTGTTCCAAATGCCATAGGGTGGGAAATTACAGAGTGCTCATATTCCAGGTGATAATTTAAGGCTAAACGAAAAATATTGTTATGTGATGCAATCAGCAACTCTTCCAAAGTGGGACTCTAGGCTCCGGTACAAGAGTTTAGAAACTATTTAAGTTGTGTGCGTCAATTTATTCTTAACACCAAGCGTACTGCCTGGTGCATAGGTGCTTTGTAAAAAAAAAAAAAAATATATATATATATATATATACACACACACACAATATTAATAACAGAAAAACAGCACTGTGTACCAGGCATTGTCCTAAGGCCTTTATAATGTTAATTCATTCAATCCACCCAAAAATTCTATGAGGTAAGCATTACATTACAGTGAAGCACAGAGATAATAATAGGAGGTTTGTACAAGGTCATATAACTAGTAAGTGATCACGACAGGATTCAACCCAGGTATTCTGATGCCAGAACCCACAGGCTTAACCATTACACCAATTTGCCTTTTACTAGTGAATAAATGAATGCAGCATTAGGCCCTTTGCCATTGAGGAAGTACCATATAATGATTATGAACATGGGCTCTTAGAATAATGTTCTCAAAAGCCTCCTTTTATCATGTTACTGCTCAAAAGTCTTCAGTGGCTCCTCATCGCCTACAAAAACCAAAACTCTCACTTGTCTCCTTGTTATTCACCTTGCAGAACCTGAACCAGACCTACTCTTCCAAACTTATCTCCAGCCCTTCCAACGATAGCACCAGCCTAGCGTGCCATGCTCGTTCCTGCCTCCACACCTTTGCTTGTGCTGTTCTCACCTGGACACCCTTTTACAATGTCTCCACTCACATACTTAGGAAATTTTGTAGAGATTTCCTGCTTCAGCTCAGGTACCAATGCATTCAAGAAGCTGCTTTCTCTCAGGAAGCTGGTTTCTCTTTCCTCTGAGCGCTTCTTGTATTAGGTTGGTGCAAAAGTAATCACGTTTTTTGCCATTGAAAGTTATGGCAAAAACCTTGTCTTTCTAATTTGGGCACATAATTATAAACTGCTTGGTGTTTTCAGTCCTATTTGTGTGTGTGTGTGTGTGTGTGTGTGTGTGTGTGTGTGTGTGTGTGTGTGTGTTAAGACTTTGAGTTCAGTGAGGGCACAAATGGAGCCTCATACTTCCTTAACAACCTCCATTAGTTCTATGAACTTAGTGGATGCTTTGCAAATTAATCCCCTGAAGCTTCAGCTCCATGTCTTCCCCATAAGATACCCTTATCTTCTACCTGCATGGAATGCTTTTATTCAGTGTTTGGGAGGCAGGGGGAGAGAAGACGGGATAGTGTCCATTATGTGTTCTCTACGTGTGGTTAGATGTTTTCTGCTACTTATTTTCTACTTGAGGAGCTCCATAGTGTTGCAGTTAAGAACAGGGACGCTGGCACTAGCTAGTCTACTTCTTACTAGCTATGTGACCTTGGACAAGTCACTTAACCTTTCTGAGTCCTTGTTTACTCTTCTGTTAGTTTCAGCAATGATAGTACTTACCTCAGTGTGTTTCCTGATGCATAAGTAAGTTAATATTTGTAGTGTTCTTAGAACACTGCTGTATGTAAGTTGTTCAGTAAATTGTTTGGCACCCGCATGTTTTAGATTACAAACATTTTAGGGCAGGGGCTGAGGACCATTCTCTCCTGCTCTGTACCAGTTGCTTTCCCTCAAAAAAGCTTTGTCCCAGTGGTGATGCAGTAATCACCCCAGATGTGCCTGAGACCCCTTCCAGCCCACCCAGAGAATACACTTGCCTCGTGCCAGCAGCTGTACATGATCTGGTAGATGGTGTCTGATGCCAGGTGGGGCCGGTAAAGCCTGTGGCCCTGGGAGACCTTCAGAACCACCTGGGAGTTGTCATACAAGTCATAGGGCTGCTTCCCCAGGCTGAACACCTCCCACATCAGGATCCCTGCACCACACCAAGAGGTGGCCCAGATAAAAAAGGAAGAGAGCTGTTATCAGAAAGTACAGGGTTTGTGGAGTGAGTTTCACACAACAGGTCAGGAAGGCTATGGGTCAGAGTGAGGGATCCCTGGGAAATGAGTCCCAGCAAAATGAGCAGAGCTTGGAAGGTGAGCCTGTGCCATTGCTTCTGGAGCCTGGGGTTTCTTCCCCATGTTCCCTGATACCTGTACATCTGTGCTTGCTGGAAAGTGGGTGAATGGCAAGGGCAGCCACGGAGGAACCTCTTGGGGCCAAGACACAATTCTTGCGCTAGTCCTGTGAAGTGTGAGTTGTCAGCCTCACAGTGACAACTACCTGTGTAGCGAGCCCCTGCCCCAACCCTTATGAATGAGTGGTTGATGTCCTCACCCATTCCGTCTCTCGGCTTTGGCAGCTGCGTGCAACAATTTCATTGCACAATCAGATTACACTTCAGTGGAAATTTCGAGATAAAATCATTGACAACATTCTCCTTTCTATTGCTGCAGTGGTTCCTAATCTCATATGGGCCAGGCACCCTTTTGGGAATCTGATGAAAGCCACTGGCCGCCTTTGGGAAAGTGAATACACAGCATTTTTGTGTTCAGTTTCAGGATGTTCACAGTCCCCCAAAACTCATCCAGGAAATTGCAGTCCCCAGGTTAAGAAATCTCGGTTCTGGTCATGGTGGTCAGGAGGATGGCATTTGGGATCAGTTAGACATGGCCTTTGAAGTTGACTTCTGTCACTTACAGGTGGGATAAGTTTCTCAACCCCTCTCAGCCTCAGGTTCTCCGTCTATAAAATGGGGTATTTGCACCTCATGGACTTGCTGTGAGGATTAAATAGGATAAAACACGTAAAGCACTTAAAAGAGCACTGAGATGTTTCAAGTGCTCTCTAAATGGTGGCAGTTGTGCTGTGCTGGCCAAGGTCAGAAAATTTCAACAGTCAGCCAGTTTCAAATATTTATAATAAAGCAACCTTATAAATTTTATGGCTGCTTTTTTCTTTTAAATCACACAGTCTAAAACAACAATCCAAAAGAATGCAGTTTCCTCATAACTTTCTCTTTGGAAGGCTACACACTTATTTCAAAATATCTGTGGGGTTCTTTTTTGGGAATTGCTATCAGAGGCCCTGATTCATTTTGGGTATCCTCACTGGGATGTATTGTTTAAGAATGAATTTAGTGTTTATAAACAGCTGGAAAATATCTGGGGCCAACTTCTATGGCTTACGGTAAATAATCAAGCTGGGTAATACTATTTTTTGGTCAAAAACAAGCTGTAATTATTAAATTAGGGCATTGATTTTTTGCTATCACTTATAATTGATGCATGATTATCAAAACTAATTTTTTTTTTTTTTAAGACAGCCTCTTGCTGTGTCGCCAAGGCTGGAGTGCAGTGGCACAATCTCAGCTCACTGTAAACTCTGCCTCCCAGGTTTAAGCGATTCTCGTGCCTCAGCCTCTCGAGTAGCTGGGGTTACAGGCGTGCACCACCATGCCTGGCTAATTTTTGTGTTTTTAGTAGAGACGAGTTTTTGCCATGTTGGCTGGGCTGGTCTTGAACTCCTGGCCTCAAGTGATCTGCCCGCCTCGGCCTCTCGAAGTGCTGGGATTACAGGCATGAGCCACCGCACTCAGCCTCAAAACTAATTTTGACAACAAGGTACAAAAGTTAATCAGTACAACATGGCATCAAGTATTCACCAAAATGCTATCTTTGTGATTTTTTTTTCTTTTTCTGTGTGTATTTGATTATCTTTTTTTAAAACAACGAACAATGACACTTTTACAAAGGGAATAGTTAGTTTTAAAAATTGTGTCACATAGAGAAATAAATAACTAAATTTTCCCCTTTTCAAAGGCAGTCTTGTAGGTGACAAGCAGTAAATCAAATTACACTTATGAACTAAGGCATGAAATAGGTCTCAGTCACATTTGGATTACTTATCCTGGGTCCATCCAACAGTGATTGAAAATAGCCTTGATATTCTCACAACATAGAAAAAATATCAGAAAATGTAGTCACAATTTAAGAATTGTTTCCCTTTTCTAATGACCTTTACTAAATTTTAATATAGATATTTTAGTAAAATAAGAGTCAGCAAACTTATCCTATAAAGGGCCACATAGCATTTTAGACTTTTTGGGACATGCAGTATCTGTGGCAACTACTCTACTCTGCTGTTGTAGCACAAAATGAGCCATAGATAATACATAAATGAATGGGCATGACTGTGTTCCAATAAAACTTTATTTACAAAAACCAACTGACCTGGTCCTGGGCTGTGGTTTGCCAATCCCAATCTAAAATATAAATTTTAACAGAGAGGAGACTACTTGAAACTAGGCACGAGTCAAAGAAAGTACCAAGTCATGTGTGGTGTTTACACTAAGAATTGGTCAGCGCAGAAGGGAATGGCTATCCCATTATTTTCATGCAGAAAATTGATGTCTTTTCAACGTTTGGGGCTCAGCAAAAACTCAGATTTAGCTTTCAATGACTCCTTTTAAAAAACTATTTGAAATCTTCACTGGAAAAACTTTCATCCCCTTTGATGTTTCTAAAGACAGGGTCTTAACTGTGTTGCCCCAGCTGGACTTGAACTCCTGGGCTCAAACAATCCTTCCACCTCAACCTCTGAGTAGATTTATCCCTTTTGATTTTATGAGAAAGTGCTAGCAGGATGTAAATTACAAGATGTGTAGAAGACATCCTAATACCAAACCCAAGAACATAAATCACCTTCTTCAACAGCTTGCTTCTCTCAGGCTATATGTGTAACTTCGTAAGTGTTCAAGGGCCCTTTTAAAATGGACGTTGCTACTCTTGTGGTTTCCTGTTGTGGAAGTAAGCTTATGAAACAGGGCCAGGTCGTATGTGGCCACATCCTTACCAAATGCCCATACGTCTGACTTGCTGCTGTATTTGAAGTAATGAAACACCTCTGGAGCTGACCACTTGACTGGAAACTTTGTTCCGACTGAACTGACATACTGGTCATCAAGAACATACCTGCCAGGGAAAACACATCAACACAGACCTTAAGCCGTGGTGGTACAGGCTGATGAAGGACACGGAAGCCACCCAGAGTCTCAGTCGATTACCTCAGTTTTCTGGAACTTTTGCTTCCTTTCAATGTGTGGGCTTAGCTGGAGGCTGCTTATGGTTTGTAAGCATTTAAAAAATAATATCTAACTGAATATAGCAAAACCTCAATGCAAAATGTTTGGTAAATATAGAAAAACACAAAAAAGTAAAGATAAAATTACTCAGAAACCCACCCTAAAGATAACCTGTAATTCTATCACTCAAAATACATTTTTCTTTGTACTTTCTGATCTTATTTCCCACATATATAAGTTGAACAAAATAGGGTTTCTGTTATATTGAGATTTGCTTTTATTTTTCCTTTAATAGTATATCATGAGCATTTCCCCATACGGTTACATTTCTACTGCAGCATCATGTTTAATGGCTGAATACCATTCCCTCTTATTATTTCTTCTTATGGAAGGAATTAAACATAATTTATTTAACCAGGTAAATTGCTACTAATCTTCTGCTGTTATGAATAATGATGAACAAAAATATCCTATGGAGATATCAAGACCAAAATACATGTTGAAGATTGTTCACTAAACTCTTTGTTTGTAATAATGATAAAATGAAAGCAACCTCAATGTTCCCAATGTTGAGGAGTAATTAAATATATTATGGCACACTCATACAATAGAATAGCACATAGCCCTTCAAAAATGAGATAACTCTTCACCAAAATAAAAAGGTGCTCATGGTATATGGTTATGTGCAAAAGAAAGTGTGTATAATGTGATTCCATTTTTTGTGTGTGGGAACAAGTAGTAAATGTGCATATTTGTGTATATGATTGGATACACTTAAGAATGAGGTCTGAAAGGATACCCACCAAACATCTGAGCAGTGGTTACTCCTAGCACTGAAAATGAGGGACAGATTCTGTCAGAATAGGTAGCTAGGCAGACATGAGCAGGGCAGGAGAGATCCCCCACCCCCAACCCAGGAATATTAGGTGACCGTCAGGTAATAGTCAGGCAGTTGTTAACCGTCTCTCTAAAATAATAATTGGTCGCAGCTGGTGCCAGGGAACGGCAGTCTCCCAATAGATAGAAAATACTTGAAGCTGATGATCAACAGCTTCCTGATATGATCTCAGGAGTTGGGCAACTGGGGTCAAACATGCGCAATAAGAGGCAAAATAATGGAGTTTAACTGGTATATGACCTTCCTCTAAGAATACTCGACTGGTAAAAGAAAAATGCCTCAAATGAGCATGCGCACAACCTAAGTAAACACACTGCGTGCGGCCCCTCCCAAGTGCTGGCAGGCTACTGCTCATGCAGACAGCCCACCCCAAGGGAAGAATCAGGGGAGAAAAGATGCAAACTTTGGAATTATGCCAATGTATGAAACCCTAAGTCAAGGGCCAAGTAGGGCACTTGGATCTCTCAAGTTGCCCTCTTGGCCCTCTTCCAAGTGTGCTTTACTTCCTTTCCTTCCTGCTCTAAAATTTTTTAATAAACTCTCACTCCTGCTCAAAAACTTGCCTCAGTCTCTCTCTCTGCCTTATGCCCCTCAGATGAATCCTTTCCTTTGAGGAGGCAAGAATTGAGTTGCTGCAGACCTTTACGGATTCACTGCTGCTAACAATTCTACTTTTTACTTTCTACACTAATGCTATTTTTCTTATAATAAGTACATATTATTTATAGTATTAATAAAAGAGAACATCATATATTTGCCCACAAAAACCACAACAAAAACAAACACATAATGACTCTTAATTAGAGAAAATAGAACAACAGGAGTTATGGCAATTGGAATTTTGGATATAATTTACACACCAAATGTTTTAGAGATCTCACTGTAATTTAAAATAGCTGGCTGGGAAGATCATCCTTCTAAATATTAACAATAATATTAATAAACTACACTTTCATAGGATTACATACAGTACATTCCATACTTTTCTCCCCAGAACCCCTCAGCTCCCCAGACACTACCAGATACCCAGACACTACCCTGGCACTCCTGGTTTGGGGATGCTCGTGGCTTAAACCTTCCTTCAAGCTAGTAGGAGCAAATGAAGTCACAGGCATCTAATTGATGTGGCCACAGAGCTTCATAACCAACAGGGCTGGTACATGGCTTCCAGGATCTCTTACTCAGAGCAAGATCTCTTTTTTCTTTGGATCTTTTTTTGGAAAAGTCTCCCTTTTCCAAAGCTACAGAGAACGTGAAAGCATGTTCCCTGGATGCTGGCATAACAGCCAATATTCTTGCTTTTAGAGTAAAGGTGGGGATCAGTTCCCTTGACCTGGGAGCTTCTCCCTGCTTTAAGAACCTGTCAGCAGATTTTTTTTTTCTTGCTCTTGAGAAAGCTACATGTTTGGAGGGTCAGTGTAGGGGACTCAGTGTATGGTGGTTGGAGTGACGGTAGCTAGTACACAGCTAAAAGGACATCTTGCCAATATTTAGGGCTCCCAGAGGAATTACCATAGCTTCCACGGTATGTGCCACAAGGGTCAAAAAGCATCCCCTAACACTGAATTTTGGAGAAGACATTAAAAAAACAGATCCTCCTATGGCATTTTAGGGCAATGTTTGCTAAATATTAACCTGGCCTTTGTCAACTCTTCAGATCTCTTTTAAACTGCATTATTCACCTTCAGAATTACATATTGAGTCAGCACAACTTTATAGTTATATTTTGTCTCAATGTCAGGGATATCTACTTACCCTCTAGACTAAACTGTGGTCATTTTGAGAGCAGGGACTATCCTATTCATTTCAGTATCTCCTGCAGGACTGAGGTATTCAGTAGGCACTCAATAAATGTTGAATAGAAAGGTTAATGTGTATGTCTTCGTTTTCTTTGCAAAACTATGAAAATTTGCTCTGAGGCTTAAATAGTATTAGGATACAGGATTAAGGTAAAAGAAGACTTTAAAAAAACGATCGTAATCAAAATAATTGTTCCACATCATTAAGTGGTGGTAGAATGCCCATCAAGAGAATCTCAGAGTTTAGTTTTATGCCTTACTTTGTGATGCAGAAAATCTAATGATGTGACAACAAAAATTTTCCTAGTGTGAGTGCTCTACCCATTTGAACATCAGGTTTTTTTTTTTAATGACAGACAAAAACAGCTAGCAGATCCTTGATTGAGTTAAAAAATTATAAGTATTTATCCATTCTTTTTTAATGGCTGAGTAGTACTCCAAAATGCTTGAGGGGATGGATACCCCATTCTCCATGATGCGATTATTTCACATTGCACGCCTGTATCAAAACATCACATGTACCCCATAAATATGTATACCTACTATGTACCCACAAAAATTAAAAATAAAAAAATTTAAAAGAAAGTAAAAAAATCCAATAATGTGGCTGTAACATATTGTATTTAAATTTAGGATCTTTCATGGAATTTATTTAGAAGTTTAGAAGGTATCAGATTGTTGAAAGAACTAAAAGTGATGTCAGATAATTTCTGAAGAACAATCCCATCTTATAAGTAAAGGAATGAGGTGAAACATGTTTCACAGGTAGTTAGAGGCAATATGGGAGGGACTTAGGTTTCTAAGCCCCCAATTCAGAGCACCTTCTATATCCCCACAAAGCCTTCAATTATGATGGTGTTCAAATGTGAATGGAAATCCCCCTTTCACTGGTTGCCCTTTTGGAATTGGCTTACCTTGTCATTCCAAAGTCAGATACTTTCACACAGAGATCTCTGTCCACCAAGCAGTTACGAGCAGCCTTTAAAGGAAAAACAAAATCACCAAGTAGTGAAAGTGACCAAGAATCTCCTGACATTTTCCTCCTTTTCAGTAGAATTCTCAGCAAAATCTAAGATTACCTAGCACAACCCCCAAGTGCTCTAAAGTTGTCTTTTCTTTCCTTTGCAATTTTCAATTTTTCAAAATAAAAATGTTCTCCCATGAGTACTTTCAACCAAGCATCCATCCTTGTCAAACAACATGAAAAGATATTACACTTTAAACACAGAACCTTAGCTTATCAAGGAAAGATGAGAAATTTCTAGAATCTCCCTTTCCACCACCAGATACCGTGCATTCACAGATGCTTTGAAGGCATAAACGCTGCACCTGTGACTTAGGGAACGTGCTGGCCTAGTGTGAATGCAGGTCTACTGTTGAGCCCAAGAAAATCTCTAAAGATAAATCCCAGTGAATACCAAACACAGCATTCCCCACTCTCATTCTGATCCAAAGACACATAAATTCTATTTCCTTTTTTTTTTTCATTTTCAGTTATTGTATCAAATGGCTGCTTTAACACTAAGCCCTTCCTGAAATAAAGGTCAATTTGGGTTTAATGGTTTTGAGAGACACTAAATTGGCAAAAGTCTTTCCTTTCCATCTGTTCTCCTTCGTACGACAACACAGCTATGTAGACCTTAACAGCTTATTTTATTCTCATTGTTCTTTCCATACTTCAAATATTTTTACATTGATTTCTGTAAAAATGTCATTTGCTTAAACAAGTCACAAGTGAGCAAAGTAGAAGTGATGGTGCCCTTCTTGCCTTCCCTACCAGTGACCCCATCTCCAGAAGTGGGAGCCATGGACTGCTTTCTTTTCTTTGAAATTCCAATGGCTTTGCTTACCAAGTCCCGGTGTATGAATTGGTGACTCTCCAAGAAGGCCATGCCTTCACAGACATCGTAGCACATTTCTAAGAGCTGGGAAGGTTCAAGTCCTTTTCCGTGACTCCTCAGGTAATTCAGCAAGCAGCCATTGCTTATATATTCAGTCACTATGTATATGGGGTATTCCTTTGAACACACTCCATAGAATTTAACCAGCTTGGGATGGCTGAGTTTCCTGGAAATAACAGATTTTCAAAGTTCAATGCTCCACACTCCATTTTCTACATGTACTGAAAAAGAGTTGCTCTCAGATTTCTGTTTGTTTTAATTCCCACCCCTACCCTCTTTCACTTGAACAGAGAAAGAGAGGGAAAAGTTTAGGATCTTATATTTCAAGCACAATTATCTTTGGAGGCAAAAAAAATTTCTATCTCATATCAGACATTGGTGACTTCAGCAGCAGTTTAGCAGTTTGTGAATGCTGTATTCAACTTTCCTACAGAGAATCAGGGTAGCAATGGTCTGTTGCACTGGAAACCCTGTTTAGTCTCATGGCATCCTGGGAACGTCCATGACTTATTTAGAGGAAGCCACACCCTAAGAACAATCATTTCTCTTTTATTAACTTTCACATCTAAATATTTCATTCTAAAAAAGTATATTAGAATACGAAGAATGTAGGCTAAATGAAGTTAGATGAGGTTTGATTTTTTTTCTTTTTTAAAAAAATTATTTTACATTATTGTTTTCATTATTTTTGAATAACAAATTTATAAAATACTAACCATATGAGGTAGCACTTCTGGTAGGTCATGATGGCATGGACACTCAGATTTTTTTTTAATGAGATAATTTTCATTTTATTATGGCAGATGGTTTTACCGTACCTCTTCCCAGCACCCTTTTTAAAATGATAAAGTTAAGTAGAAGAAAATGGAGCGTAATGTAGCTATGGGCTATTTATTTAGTAATCAGATGTTCCAGATGGAAGTGTTTAATCTTGCGAATTGAAGAGTCCTTTAGTGTTTCTTACTAATTTAAGTAATACCAATCTTAAATTTTGTACTAGCCTAGAGCTTAAAAGAAATCAAGCAAACCTTCTTGTAAAGTGTGATTCTTCTACCTTAATTACCTTTCTCATGATATCTTTTCTCACCTATCTTTTTTTTTTTTTCCATTTGTGAGATGCATAGGTTAAGCTAAATGTCTAGCGGAGTCTCTAGCAGTGTGCTGCCATATCACCTTTACTTCTCCAGACAGGCTCCCGAACTGCTGCTTTACTCTCTTTACTGTCTTCACGGTTAAGCATAAAGCCTTTTGAAAGTACTTAGCAACTCCAATTACTCTTTCTTTTCTGTTCTACATTGTATTTCAGTGAATTTGGACACATTTTTGGATTGACATGTACTTTACTCTTAGATTCTGAGCTGACTCTGAGTGATCCATTGTACAAACAAACAGTGCATTAGTGTAGTTGTTAATGAGTTTGGAGGTATTAGCCTTTTTGGGGAGATTAGTCTTTTGTCCATAATATGAATTACAAATAATTTTGCCCAGTTTGTCATTTGTCTTTTAGTTTGCATAGGGTTTTTATTTTGTTTTGTTGCCACGCAGAAGTTGATTTTTAAATTTTATTTTTTTTAATTATACTTTGAGTTCTGGGATATATGTGCAGAACGTGCAGGTTTGTTACATATATATACATGTGCCATGGTGGTTTGCTGCACCCGTCAACCCGTCATCTTCATTAGGTATTTCTCCTAATGCTATCTTTCCCCTATCCCCCACCCCCCAACAAGCCCCAGTGTGTGATATTCCCCTCCCTGTGTCCATGTGTTCTCATTGTTCAACTTCCACTTATGAGTGAGAACATGCGGTGTTCGGTTTTCTGTTCCTGTGTTAGTTTGCTGAGAATGATGGTTTCCAGCTTCATCCATGTCCTTGCAAAGGACATGAACTCATTCTTTTTTATGGCTGCATAGTATTCCATGGTGTATATGTGCCACATTTTCTTTATCCAGTCTAACATTGATGGGCATTTGAGTTGGTTCCAAGGCTTTGCTATTGTGAATAGTGCTGCAATACACATATGTGTGCATGTGTCTTTATAGTAGAATGATTTATAATCCTTTGAATATATACCCAGTACTGGGATTGCTGGGTCAAATGATATTTCTGGTTCTAGATCCTTGAGGAATCACCACACTGTCTTCCACAGTGGTTGAACTAATTTACACTCCCACCAACAGTGTAAAAGCGTTCCTATTTCTCTCCACATCCTCTCCAGCATCTGTTGTTTCCTGGCTTTTTAATGATTGCCATTCTAAATGGCGTGAAATGGTATCTCATTGTCGTTTTGATTTGCATTTTTCTAATGACAAGTGATGATGAGCTTTTTTTCATATGTTTGTTGTCCGCATAAATGTCTTCTTTTGAGAAGGGACACTCAGTTTTTACAAGCTCATTAACTTGTTCTTATATGATTAATCTAATTTTAACAATTTACAGGATTTTTCTGTAATGTTCAAATGTGTAAAGAAATCTAAATTTAACATGTGAAGTTTTAAATATTTTAATAAGAATTTATTAAATTTTTAGTTATTTTCTTCCTTCTTAGTTTAACTATAGGGACAATGCTTATCATGTCACTTAAGTTGATGAGCTTGGGAGTATTCATCTTTTAGCAGTTTTGGAGACCTGCATGGTACTCAACCCTGCTCCCTTCAAAGGGAAAGCTTGTGATGGCACAAAGGTCCATCACCCAATAAAGAAATATTCTTTGAACAAATTCAGTCACTGCCCAGGTGGCTCAAGGTGAGGGCGCCATATTAACTGATATTCCCCACATGATAGGCTTCAGCTTGACCCCTACATTTGGGATTAGACTTTTTCCCATTGTGGCACAGTTTGACATTTTTCTTTATGATTAGGTGATGTTTTTAAATGACTTCTTGTGATTTTTTTATGGATACCAGCTTGGTAATGGCAAAAATATGTTTTAAAGTTACACCAAGACACAGAGGTTACATCATGAGCCTGTAACCATGAGAAAAATCTGGCAGAAAGTTTCTGCCAGATTTTCCTGTCTTACAAGAGGAGAATATCAGGGGCCCCCTTCCCAGTTTTATGACAGTCCAATCGCTGAAGGCAGAACCAGTTACATAATTGCAGGCACCAATGCAAAATGAAAATGCAGGAATCCTTGTTTAAAAATCATGAAGTATTACTTCAAGATGGCAACAGCAGAGCATTAAACCAAGCACAGGGCCCTTCTAGGTACTGTGCCCTTCTAGGTACCTTCTAGGTACTAGGTACTTCTAGGCCCTTGCAACTGTGCAGATCTCATATGCGCATGAAGCCAGCTAGGGCCAAAGGCCTATATTCACATAGCATCTCTGCTTCCAAATAATTTTGCAATTATGGTAAAAGTGATTGTTCTGACTTTCCTAATTCCTTTGGTCTTCATAAAAGAATAACTAAAGAAATGGACCCTAGAATGTCTGCCTGAGTTTGTATCTCTGCTTTTCGACTTTTACTAGCTTGCCGACTCTGGACAAGTTATTCAACATTTCTGTGCTTCGGTTTCCTGTAAATCTAAGATAACGATGGTACAACCCTCATAGGTTTCTTATGGGGATTAAGTGAGTTAATATTTGTAAAGTGCTTAGAGAAATGCCTGTAAACACTGTACAGTATAACTGTTTAAGTAAAAATTTAAAAAGTGCTCTCAATCTCTAGCAGGCTAGGAATTTTTTTTATTTCAACTATTTTTGACCAGAGACCTACTATAACATCATTTTTCATACCATACTGATTGATTCTCTAAAAGTAGAGTGACCAACTGTCCTGGTTTGCCTGGGGCTGGGAGGTTTCCTAGGACACAGGACTTTCAGTGCTAAAACCTCCCAGACCTCAGCAAACCTGAATGGTGGTCACTCTACAAAGTCTGATTTACTATGTTGACAAGAAGAGGGAGAATTATATACAACTGAGAGAGGGAGAGAGAGGGAGAGAGAGAGAGAGGGAGGGAGAGAGAAGGAGAGAGAGGAAGAGGGAGAGAGAGGGAGAGAGAAAGAGAGAGAGGGGGAAGAGAGAGAGAGAGAGAAGACACAGAGGGAAAGAGAATACATATGTATTGCCAATAATTGAAGGCTGTTGTGCTGGGAGCTGAGACACATTAGGAAGAGTATTAGACTGTATTGAAGGTACCAAGAAGGAAAAGGATATTGTTGGTAGAGCATTAGTTTTCAGTACTGCATTAGTTCTGGGTGGTAGCCCCACTCTGTTCTTCATCCCACCATGCACCTCCCCACAGGGCAAGGAGGCCACAGGGCCAAGGAGACATGCCTACTCCGACCCTATATGTCCCTTTCTCTGCCACCCTTAGAGCACCAGGACTCTGAAATCACCCGACCATATAGTCCTGAGGCCTCTTTCAGGACCTGTGCTGACTCTTCCTTAAGGGGTCTGTCCGCTTAAGGGTAAAGCACACTACCCCTAGCCAAGATCATTAGCCACTAGATAATTGTTTGCGGGAGACAAAGAGGGAGCTTGTGTGTACTGAATGCTGTGTCTGTACATAACTACTGAGGCCCCTTATACTGCAGGACGGAGTTGGGTGTGAGGGGAGAAGCAGGAGGGGTGGAGTTTGGAAGACCACAGGCCAGAGGCTGGTTTCTTTGTAGAGTCTTGGGAATTCTCAATTTGAATATGGCCTTTCAGGTTGTTATGAAGGTATATTTGTCAAAGTAGGAGCATAAGACTGATTTGATTTAATAGTCTGTTAGTTCAATGTATAACTTCTAAATATTTATGTCTATGATACAGTATGTGGACTTTTGCTCTAGGCCTTGCAAAGTTAACAGCAGGCCTATTAGTGCTAATGCCCTCCCATGATGAGGGCTAAACAGCCATTCCTTGGGAAAAACTTACATCATAGTCTGGGCCTCCTGAAAGAATTCATCTTCTGACATGGAGCCCTCCTTGATCATCTTAACAGCAACATCATACTGCCCCTTCCACTTGCCCAGCTGGACCACTCCAAACTGGCCACTTCCCAGCTCCTTCAACAAGGTAATCTCTTCTCTTTTCAGTTCCCAGATTCCTAACAAGGCAAGACGGACATTCTTTAGGACGAGCATAGAAAGCTTTGGGGCTAACAGCTTCCCAAGTGATTTCTTCTCCAATGGGAGTTTCACAGTGACAATATAAACAAGACTTTTTATTTTAAGTTGATAAATTAAAAAAAAAACCCTTAGTGATGTGGTCTTGTGGCTACGTGATAATGGCACCAGGGCAACACTATTCTTGAAGTAGCTACAGTTATTTAACAAGAAGGCTCAGAGTAAAAACAATTTGCCAATCAGAGGCATCTTGGAGAGGCTCAGCATCAAAATGTACTCGATGTCCTTAGATTGGTGAAACATTGTCAGATTTTTTTTAATAAAAAAATTAAACTGTGATCGCAGTGGATGTGATCGTCCTAACACACAAGGTTGAATACTGGCTCTGCTCAGTGGGCACAAAATCCAGGAAAAAGATAAGACAGACAATGGTGTGCTGGAGGCTAATAATGGGGTCTGATAAGAAAACAAATTGATGATCTTCTTGGTGATTCTAGAAGCTTACAGATTTAGGTTGAGAGGACAGACTTTTTTTTTTTTTTTAAAGAAAATCCTTCCTGATACAATCTGAACAGAGGCCTCCTTCCTGTCTTTCCTCCTTTTTTTTTTTTGCCAGTAAATTAACCATATATTTCAATAAAAAATGATGGAAAATGGAGTTTAAGAACCCAAGTATGTATCCATACCATTTCCCAGGGACACAGAGTCGGGGACCTTGTTGGCCTTTGTTGACACAGGGTGGCGGAGCCGTGTGATCATGCCTGCAATGGAATCAGGATCATATCATCACATCATTATATCATATCCCATCACATTATGTAACATTGGTTCACAACTAGTCTCTCTCCAAAGTGGCTGAAAAAGCAGAGTTCAGAATGTTGTAATGCAGAGAGAGAATCCATTCAGTTGTAGTTGTGCTTAACTTGACTAATTAGCTTAATGTAAAGCGAAAATTAAATGAATAAAACACTGTATGTGATTTTTGAAAATCCCATAGAAATTAATTGCATGATGTAATCTTTTAAAATTCTCCCCCTTCTTTTTTGCTATCTCTTTACAATCTTATGCTTAAAATATGTATACTCACAGCACATACATTTGACAAAAAATTCAAACAATACAGAAGGGTAAAAATAATAAGCCATCTGAATTTTTAAAAACTGAACCTATTACTAAGTTTCATTAAGTAGTCAAGCCATTTTAATTGTTTATATTTAGTTATGGTAAAACTGGGTTAAAGTAATTATGAAATTTAATAGTGGCTTGAAAGAACCCATTAAAATATATGTATATATGTTTTTTGCTTTAAATGTGGAATGCTCTCCAAGTCAAGGGACCTATCACACATGTACTTTTCCCCTCCTTCCTTTTTCTATATATTTGTCTGGTTTTTATATGAGTGGTCTCCAAACTTTTAAAATCCTTTACCTTTAATCAACTAAATTAATTAATTAAAATGTAAAAATTAGTACATTTCTATAAAATATATATTTGGTGTGAATTATAAAAATAAACTCACAAACAGAAAATGTAAGAGAATGAGATAAAAATCCAAATATAAACAAACATCTTAATATTTCCTTCTGATATCCTGTGAAGTTTCCTGTGCATCTCTTTGTGCAATACCTTTTACAAAAGGTACTTCTGAGGTACTACAGGTTAAAATAAACAATTGAGGAAATTGGGGCAAAGGAAAAACATCAGTAAGAGCCAAAATGAAAGCCAGAAGTGAGGCCAATTCACCTACATGCATGCAATCAAGTCATATAAAGTAGCACAAATTAAGTGCTGAGCTTATGGCTTATTTTTACTCACTGTTGGAAATTCATCCAGTCACTGCTCTTAAGTGGCACTATTCTAGAAAACAGAGGGTATTTCTAGATGTATTTCCACCAGTTGATTAGGCAAAAATTTAGAAGACTAATAGCACCCAGTGTTGGTGAGGATGAAAGAAAATGTTGTTAGTAGGATTGTACATTTCTGAAAAGCAGTTGGCAATCTGTACATTTTAAGTATTCTTAGCCTTTGTCTCAGAAATTCCATTTCTAGGGATTTGGCTATAGAACCCCTCATATAGATGGACAGAGCTATGCATGCAGAATTGTGCACTGAAACATCCATTATAATGTGAAAATACTGGACATGATCCAACTGCTAATCAACAGAGGGCTAGGTGAATAAATTATGGGGTAACTATGATAGAATTCTACACAGCTGTTAAATAGACCAAAGTAAGCTCTTTGTGTTTGCGTGGAAAGACTTCTAAGACATGTTGAGTAAAGAAAGCAAGCTGAGCAATATGTGTAGAATGATCTCATCTCTGTAAAAATGTAATGTATATACATAATATATAATTTCTATTTATATATGTAATGATTAGTAAGTGCTAGTGTCAGCATGCAAAAAACCCTGTCATAATAGACAACTGGTCCATGATCCAACGATATGTATATATTTCTATAATATTTTAAATTTATAATCCTCTTGCTTCTATACACAGAAAAACCCTACAAATATTTTTATAAAGAGAATTTCTCTTTCTAAGTCACCCAGTTTACTCAATTTCATTCTTTCTGGCATTAAGGAGAGAATCATGTTATATTCCTGGGAATGTAAGCTAAAAATTATGATAGGCAAAAGACTTGAGAGGATTTTTTCCTACTTTCATGGTTCCCTATATAATTAAGAATATTAGGAGGATCAGTAGTATCCAGGAAAATTGCTATTTTACAACAAGGGCCCATAAAAGAAAAACTAAAATAAGTTACCTGCTGAATTGTGTTGATGATAATGAATAAGCTTTGGAATGGAATCAAAACAGTAGTTTTCTGCCAGGTATAATTTGTTCTCAGCATTTGTATGCACGTGGTAATGTTTGACAGTTCCTTTTTTATCACTAGTAACAGAAAGAATGTTAGAACATTTAAAATAAACAATTAAAGCTTGATTAAGCAAGGGTTAAATAATTATTTTAGATGCATTTGCAAATTTTGGAGAGGGAAGTCAGGGAGGTTTTCTCAGGCTTGGCATCTGGTGTTTTTCTCAGTCTTGACATCTGCTGTAACTATAAAATAATTATGGAAGAGAGTTCTTCTCTGAACTCAATGTATCTTTTGGTGCACATATAGATTTCATGTACAGTAAAATTCCAACTTTCCAGGCTTCTCCTCCCTTAGTAAGTGTATAAAACTGGAATCTTCCTTTGATGATCGAGAGAGGCTTGTAGTTCTTCAGGATCATTATTCTGAACATAAATTATCTTATAGGATAATAATGGAGGTGGAAATGAGAGAGATAAAGGTGATTAGGCTGTTGGGTATCCTCACCCCAAAACATGGGAGGAGGCTTTTTTGGGGCATGCAGAATGAAGTAGGTGAGGATGTCCTTTAATTCCTCATGTGAACTTGTACCTTCTCCACATAAAACACTTTTTTATTTTCCTCTGCTTTTATACAATAATGCTGAATTGATGCACGTTGATTTAAGCTAATCGGGAATAATACACCTGTCTTAGATTGTAGACAATGACATAGTGGTCCAGAACCAGGCTTTGAGTGTAGTTCTATCACTTGCTAGCTACACTGTATGGTTATGCCTGGCATATAAGAAACAGTTAATAAATTGTTGCTGTATAGCAAACTAACACAGGAACAGAAAACCAAATACCACATATTTTTACTTGTAAGTGGGAGATAAATGATGACAACACATGGACACATAGAGGAAAATAGTAGACACTGAGGCTTACTTGAGGGTGGAGGGTGGGAGGAGGGAGAAGAGCAGAAAAAACAACTATTGAATACTAGGCTTAGTAGTTGGGTGATGAAATAATCTCTACAAGAAAGCCGCATGACAAGAGTTTACCTATATAACAAACCTGTCACATGTACCCATCAACTTAAAATAAAAGCTAAAAAAATTAAAAAATTGTTGCTGTAGCATCAACCGAGTAAAAATTGCAAGTACAAAAGGAGAAATGGTTCTTCTCTTTGCTGCAAATGTTTAATCAGCTTTTGGTGTCAGCATACAATTCACTCAAGGCCATTGATGAAGTTTCATAAAAGAGGGCTTCTGTATTCATTTGATTCTTTATCTATTTGCTGATTTATCTACTTGGCTACCTTAAAAAATGAATCTGTAGTCAAGAAACTCAACTACGAGGACATCTGATACCAGGTTTGGCTGAAACTGCAGGGCCAGAAGGCCACAAAACTTTTGATACTCAGTCAACAAAGTATTCTCCTGATTCTTATTGGGTTGGCTTTAGCCAGCATCCAGGTGTTACCATGTGCAAAATAATATATGAGATACACTGGGGACATGGATTCTGGCACTGGAAAGTGCTGTGGGACAATTCAGGTATATCCTATTATCTCAAGTGTAGGTAGGCACTCTGTAAAAAATTTCAAAATAAAATAACGTTTTTATTACTTAATTATTATAAATATACATATATGCACTGTGGGGTAGGGCACATGGGGAAGGCACCAAGGCAGACAATCATTCAATCTAGCTGCTAAAAAAGAGTTGCACACATAGAAATTTAAAAGAAGATCCAAATCAATATTTGACCAGATTCTCATTTCAAAACATTGGGGGTTCAGTGTAAACACAGAGGTGTAGATAAAGAAACATGACTTGGCTATTGGAAGCCCAGCTTCAAATTAGTCACTTAGTAGCTCCAGGTAGGTCTTTATAAGCTCTTTTTGAACCTCAATCCTCTCATCTGCAATATGGTATAAATTAAAACAGCTTTCCCATTTGCTTTGGAGGATGATTAGAAGGAAAAAAAAAGAGCTAACTACCAATAAGAAAGTGGCTTGTAAAACTCTGGAGGAGGATTTTGATGATGATTTGCATGAGATGACTGTGGGGTGTCTTTTATGCCCAAGTGTTAGGATACAGGGAGTGGAGCAGGTAGAACTACTCTTCCCCAGCAACAACAACAACAATAATAGTAAGTACTATTAGTTTATTAAGTGCTTACTATGTGTCAGGCACTGTTCTGGATATAATAGATTAATTAACTCACTCCACTCATAGAACGTAACAATCATTATGTTCCCCTTTCAAATGAAGAAGTTGAGGCACACAGGCTGAGAAACTTGCTCAATGTCACAAAGCCCTATTGAAATAGTAGAGCCAGGATTTGGATCTAGAAGTTTGGCTTCAAACAAGAACTTTTAGTCACACAAAGAGGACAGAGCCCTGGAAGGAAGCTGTGTAGAGAACACAGCAGCACTGAGTCAACCTTCTGCTAACTCTGCACCCAGTGGAAGGGCTTACTAAGAACTGGACACTGGAGTAGGCATCTTTGCTCAGCAGGTGGCTAGGGCTGAGAGTATAGACGCTCCATTGCTATTTTTTTTTCTTTCCAGGCTTAGACCTGAATGAAAGGGAATCACCCGAGAGTCTCTTAATAAACATTTACTGAGGCATGCTGTGCTCTGGGCACTCTGTTACTGCCTGGAGGGGGGCAGGAGAGGATTAGCCAGAGAATGGCCTCTTGAAAGTAGTGGGGCAAGGATGGTGGGGCAGTGGGGTGAGAGTGGTGGAGGCAACTACAAATGGTCACATTCAATAGAAATACTTTGATTTAAAATTCCATCAGTCTTATCCCAAAATGTGATTGTGACCAGCATATTCAAAGAATATATGCAGAAAGAGAAAAGAAATTAATCCTTATCATACTTACTTCACAGCCTTACTAAATAAGGACACTGTGTACATTCCCACTTGGCTCGAATTTCTAACCATAAATGCTCCTTCTTTTCCCTGAAAAGGAAGGAAAATATAGAAGGAATAGAAAATATTTTCATCATTCTTGAAAATGATTTTGCATGGTAGGTAGTTGGAAAACAAATCTTTTAGATTGACTTTATATATCACAAAGGGCACAGGTTTCTCACTCAGTCTCTTTATAGATCTGCTCTATGTGTATGTGTATGTGTATGAACTCTTCCTCTCCAATTAATATTTAACCCTATCACTTACTTTTCTCGGTGTTGTGCTTATGCAAGCCTAATGTTTTCATCTTTAAGAAATACAATTTAGAACCGTGTATCACCGTATCATGCCTTTGGAAGGTTTTAGAAAACCAAAGATCAAGAAAAAATCAGTTGATAAAGTTCTATACTCAAGTTGTCTTTCTTAATGATTTGTGCTAATTCTAAGCAGATCAAAGTTCAGAAACAGCAGATTATAAACTATGAATGTGACAAAACACCAAATGAAGTCACTACATTCTCACTAGCACCCCTCAAAGAAATAAGTGTAATGTTTAGTGTTTTTATCAGGTTAAGCTATATCAAAGTGTCATTTTTAGAAATCAAAAGAGTTTGCTACTGGCATTCCATATCAATTAGTAATAAAGTCAGATAAACATGTTCTGTATCACATCTGCTATACTCTGGTCTAGGTGCTAACGAGCAGTGACAGAGCTGAGGTTAATGGCTACATTGACGGCCTCCGATAAATCATCTCTCTTATTCATGCTGTGAGCAGTCCCCTCCCATACTGACTCTAGGCTGAGCCATGTGACTTGCTATGACCAATGGGACCTTAGCAAACACAACAAAAGCAGAGACTTGAAAAGTGCTTGCACTGTGGGGCTCGTCCTCTTCAACTACTGCCTTGAGATCACCATGCTGTGAGGAGGCCCAAGTAAGGCACATGGAGAGACTGCTTGGGGAAGAACTGTGGAACTCCAGTTGACTGCCTCAGCTAAACCCAAGCCCCCAGTCAATCCACGACCCAAATGCAGCCACAGGAGTGCCCCTAAGCAAAACCTGCTTAAGAACTGCTGGCCCAGCTGACTCACAGAATCATGAGACATCATAAATCCCACTGTTTCAAGCCACCAAATTTAGGAGTGGTTTATTATGCAGCAATAGATAATGGACACAGAAGTAGTGGCTAGACATGAAGAGTCAGGCAACCCACAGACTGGACAAGCAACACTACAATGACTTGACTATATAATTAGCAGGAAGGTTTCTATGAGAAATGCATCAACCTCTGGACCCCAAAATGCAAAGAGATTCTGTGAGGCTGTTTTAAAGACAAGACTATTTACCTTTTGTCTGAGTAACTGTTCAGATTGTGATCTGGAGATGTTACCAGCAAACCAGCTGCAAAAGGAAAAAAAATTATATGTGAGAATCAATAAGTTTTAGATTGTATAGCTTGACACTCAACTTTCTAATCTGTGAAATGAGGCATTGGCTTACCTCAGGGGTTTCCAAGCCTAACTGCTCCAGAGAATGATTTGAGGAGCTTTTCAGAAATACAAATGCTTAAGTCCCCACTACCAAATTCTGATGTTGGGGTGGAGTCTGCACATCTAATTTTTAAATGGGCTGGCATTTAGGAATCTTTGGTTTTCTTCTAGGTGACTTCTAAGTTTTCCTACATTTTACCATTTTGAGTAAGGGCTAGAGATTAGACCTATGAAGAATATTCCAAGAGGAAAGTCAGGGCTGCCAAGGATGAAAGCCCTTGTCTTCCAATCATATAATTTCCTTGTAATAATCTGATTATAACATCTATTTTCACATCAAATGCTTTTACTTTATATGTGGAGCTCAACAGGCCAAGAGCTGTTTCTCATGTGAGGGCAATAATGTCTGTGGCCTTTGGGCTTTAGACAGAATGTCCTACTTAGGAAATGAGTAAAAGTAGGGCATGAGGTGGGATGTAGCATGGGTTTGGGTGAGTGGGAGGACCCACTGGCTAGAAGATAACATCTGCAGAGGAAAGAAGTACAAGAGGGGGGTGAGGGTAGAAGGGAGGAGTTATAGGAGAAATTCAATGTAGAAGGTAGCTCAGAACTTGGCAGGAATGGATGGGAAGTGGTTCTTTGTATAATCTCTGTATGAGTTTTGGGAAGGGATGTCAGCTGGTGGACAGCTCAATAAAATAGAAAGAGCCTTAGGTCACCCAGCTTGGAGGTCTGGGTTCTAGGCATAACTTCCCTATGTGTAATTGTATGACTTTGAACAAGCCATTTGGCCTTGTTTGACCTTGGACTTCCCTACCTATAAAACTAGGGAGAGGGTTGATCTTGATAAGTTTGAAAGTCTCTTTTAACTCTACCATTATGGATACTGTATAACTAACACTTGAAATTTTAACTGATCGTTTTTCTTATTAGTCAACATTTTAAGGTAATACTAGCTAATCAAAAGGCCCTTCAGGGGCTGTGATACAGGATATATACCTACAGGGGAATAGGCGGAAGAAAATCAAGAATCAGGAGAGAGGCCTGGAGAGGCAAGGTGATATAACCTATGTACCCTATACATTATACCTCCCACACACATACAAACGTTGCCTGTGTCATAATTTTGCTGAGGCCTGCCTCTTATTGTTTTAAATAATATTTCAGTATTCAATGACAGAGCAGCAGAGTCCTAGGCCTAAGGTTTTTTGTTTTTTTTTTTTTTTTTTTTTTTTTTTGACAGGGTCTCACTCTGTCACATAGGCTGGAGTGCAGTGGTATGATCTCGGCTCACTACAGCCTCGACCTCCCGGGCTCAAGTGATCCTCCCACCTCAGCCTCCCAAGTAGTTGGGACTACAGGAATGGGCAACCACACCTGGCTAATTTTTGTATTTTCGTAGAGATGAGGTTTTGTCATGTTGCCCCGGCTGGTCTCAAACTTCTGAGCTCAAGCGATCTGCCTAGCTCAGCCTCTCAAAGTGCTGGGATTATAGGCATGTGCCACTGTACCTGGCCAGGCCTAGTCTTAACACACGATTTTCTATCTAAATCTCAGGGCTTAGTGCTTCTGTCTTTAATGGAATTGACTGGAATTGCTCGTGAAGTTATGGCCATAAAACAAAAACTCCCATGACACTGATAGAATAGGAAGCTGGGAGCATTAAGCACAACGTGAGGTGACTGAGTCCCAGATCCTATAGCCCTATAATCCCGAGCTCCTTTTGGTATCTTTTTGATTTTGAAGAGGACAAGTCTTCCCTGAGAATTTCCTCAATGTCTGTCTCTCACACACCACTTGCATTCAGAAAAGATGGGAATAGAGACTGTTTAAATGGTCATATCTGGGCTTACCCAATCAGAGAAAGACTTCTAATTTATTTAAATGCTAAAGAGTACAATCCAAAATTAGAGGTTCACTCCCATTGGTTTAAGTCTTTGTGTTTCATTAAAGGGCAATTATCTTTGGAAATGACCATGCGTTGGTCATTCTCAGTCTTTTATGTCTTAGTATGAATTATTCCATCAATGCTTTCCTGAGAATAGATGTTAGGGAAGAAAGTAAAGCCGAAAGAGAGCTAGAAGGTGATAAAGAGACCATGCCACAAAGATGTGGAGGGTACAGCACATCTTCCCCAATGCAACAGGTATGGCTAGGACCAGGCTGGGTTAGAGATGAGAGGAGGAGTGAAAACAGTAGCATGTACTTTGTAAAAGCTCTTGTTTCACATGTAACCAATAAATCAATAATATAACACTTGTACAAAAACAGAACTGGAAATATGCATAATCCTAGTGTCCAAGTGAATTCTGTGCCATTTGGTATCAAGTGTCTGAGAAATGCAATATGCTCAATTATTCCCACCTCTTCTTAACAGTAATCTTTACATCTAGGAGACAATTATTTGTCCCTATTTGTAGAATGATAGACCCTTAGATTTTGGAAAGAACCTTAATAGCCACTTAGGCCAACCTTCTCAGCATATTTGGGGTGACCACACGTTCTTATTTGCCCAGAAGTCCAGTTTATGTCAAATGTTCAGGTGTAATTTTTATTTTAATTTTTGTGAGTACATAGCAGGTATATATATATGTGTGTGTGTGTGTATATATATATATATTTGTGTGTGTGTATGTGTTTGTGTTTGTTTTTTTTTTTTTTTTGAGACAGAGTCTTGCTCTGTCGCCCAGGCTGGAGTGCAGTGGCGCCATCTCGGCTCACCATAGCAGGTATATATATTTATGGGGTACATGAGATATTTTGATACAGACATGCAATGCATAATAATCACATCATGGATTATGGGGTATCCATCCCCTCAAGCATTTATCCTTTGAGTTACAAACAATTAATTATACTCTTTAAGTTATTTTAAAATGTATAATTAAGTTATTATTAACGGGTATAATTTTTAATAGTGCACTTTTTCTCTTTCAAAAGTATCCCAATTTTGATGTTAAATGAAAAGGTTGGCTGGGTGAGGTGGCTGACGCCTGTAATCCCAGCACTTTGGGTGGCCGAGGCAGATGGATCACCTGAGGTCAGGAGTTCAAGACCAGCCTGGCAAACATGGCGAAACCCTGTCTCTACTAAAAATACAAAAATTAGCTGGGCGTGGTGGCAGGCGCCTGTAATCTTAGCTACTCGGGAGGCTGAGGCAGGAGAATTGCTTGAACCTAGGAGGTGGAGGTTGCAATGAGCCGAGATCATGCCATTGCACTCCAGCCTGGGCAACAAGAGCAAAACTCTGTCTCCAAAAAAAAAAAAAAAAAATGACAAGGTCATCCTAAGAATAGAGATCTGTCGACATAAATATTGCCATGTTCAAGGTCTCATTTGTGCTACCCTGTAAAATTACTGCATCATTAACAACTTCTCCAAAAATATTACTCAATGTTAATAAGAGCTTTCAAACATCACCTTAATTAGAGGTCTCCAGGAAAGAAATAATGAGCAGAAACATTATATGTTACATCTACAAAGATAAAGTGAAATGAAGGTGACGCTGGACATATGATAAATCCAATGAGTATTTGCATCCAATTTAGATAATCCAGTTTTGGGGAAAATATTTTCATTGGTAACAACCCAGCTCATTGTCACCTGTCATCTAGATAAATGACCCAGAACATTACGTGAGTTTACCCATGTAAATACAGCCTCCTGAGACGGTCTCAGCCATCTGTTTTAATGTCTTTGAGGAAGAGAGTAGAAGTATCTATGTCTAATTTTAGAAGAACCCAGAAGACTTTCAATACTCACTCATAATCATCCAGGTTTTCCTCTTCTTCAGATGAACTTGACTCAGGGAATTCCCTTAAGAAGAGTTGAGAAACACGTGAGTGCAAAAAAGCACCAAGAAATAATCCAAGTGCATAGCCATGCAATATCAAATCCCACCCTGATTTTATCCACCTAAATAACATTTAGATTGTTAGGTTTCTCCTTCTGCACCTGGCAAGGTATCAACACAGCAACAGTAAAGAGAGAGTCACTCAAAAGTTGGGCTTATGCCAAGTTTTAATGAAAGAATGGTTCTTTGATACAGGAGATCCCCAGGAGGCCCCCAGAAGAACTTATATTTCTTTGACTTTTTCCAAAGAGTGGGCTCATGAAATAGATGAAGACTCCTTCAGAGATGGCTGTAGTATAAAGTTAAAAAAAAATTGGGTTGTGTATATAGCTATTCTTATGGAAGAGTTATTCAACTCTAGGTTGCTTTTCTTCCCTGCTAGAGATGCCTGGGTCAGGTATACTAATGTTTGTGCTACTACTGGATGCTGGCTAGGAATAGTCAGTGCAAGAAAAACTAGAACCCAAAAGCCATCCATTCAGGGTTCAGAGAGGCAAACTACATAGACTTTTTTGGTTTATATTTACCTTAAGTAGAAAGCCTAGCTGCAAAATTATTGCAAGTTTGGTTAGTTTTCCTGAAAATGGAAGCATATTCTGGATGTAGAAGAATATCTGAATTTGATTTACCATGAAATCTTTGAGGTGGTGTGATTTACATTTCTTTCTTTTTGGTTACTGCTTGCAGCATCTTCACTGCTGCTGCTACTGCAAAAAAGAGACATTTTATAAGTTTATAAACATATGTCTACTTATAAATTTTAAATGACAAAAGTAATTTTGTTCAGATATGTTTTATCTTTATTTGACATTTTGACCCACACATTTCACTTGTTTGGGAAATTTAAGCTAATGAGTTACTTTCACATTTTGGTTCTTTCAGGCATTCCAATAAAAGCAGTAGTCTGGCAACATTTCTAAACAAAAGAAAATTGTTAATAATGGCTCATAATTACCCCAAACAATGGAAAATCTAGACTAATAAATCATCTTGACTGGATTTGCCCTGATTTTCTTATATATATGCAAGCATTCTGTCACTTATATATTTTAAAATAACTTATTTTCCTCTTAGCTATTGTGACTACAATTAAAATTCTTGAAAATGCTGATCTTTTTACTCCTTCTGGACACAGATGGATAAGGAGGATTTTCATCATCCTCTGCCATAGATCATTTTATCTCTTTTATTTGGGGTATTAAGCAGAGCATGAAGAAGTGCCTACCTCTCAAAGTCTAAAGGCTGTTTTATCTGGAATGTGGAACCTATTTCCTGTTTGCCTTCATAGTGCAGACTTTTTTCAAAACCACAGTTCATAGAAACAAGCTTCCTTAGCAAGGAAATGCTCCCCTGGCTCTATTTCAAGGAATGCCTAGATAAAGCCCTTAAACTCTAAAATGCCTCTCTCTCCACCTTCCCAAAGAGCCTTGCCCACTAGAATAGCTTTTATTTAGCCTTGTTGTTTCTAAAAACACTTAGAGAATGTCCATCAATAGTGCATCACTTAGGTTTACCTAGTATCTATACAACTGGTACTTACAGACATTAAAAATAATCAGGCAATTTGCACAACAATGTAAATGTACTTAACACTACTGAACTGTATGCTCAAAAATAATTAAGATGGTAAACTTTATGTTATGTATATTTCACCAAAATTAAATGAAAATGAAATTTTAAAAGTCAGGTGTATCCTCATGTATTCAAATAGGAAAAATGCTGAAGATGTCAAGTGAAAAGAACAAATGACAAAGACTGTATCATGAGAACTTACTTGCTTTTGTATGCACATGGCCACATGTGCATAGAAAACATTTTAGGGGAATGTAAATGGAATATTCTGTAATATTTGAATGATTTAATGGGGGCATAGATTATCTTACTAAACAGAAAGTAGATTAAAAAGAAGCTCAGGGAAGATTGTAAGAATGACAGAAAGTTGATAAAAAGTATTATCCCATATATGAGATAAGAATCATGGCTGCACTTTAAAAAGTCAAGCTCCGTGAAGACCTTTTAGCAATTATTATAATTCACTTGCAGATGCAATGCTGCTCATGCTAAGAGGTGATCAATCAATCCTTTGTTAAAATAACTAGCTTCCTGAAGTTCTAGGGAAAATCCACAGTTGGGACTAAACCTAAGGAGGTGCGAATCTAAAGGAGTGTCAAAAACTCTATAATGGCAGCAACCCCATGTGAATCGACAGTTCTTCCTGGTTATTTGAAAACAGGGCAGTCAGTTTCACCTCACACCTCTCTCGATGAATCACTGGAGTTTCTGTCAGGAAGGGGACCTGGAACACAATTAACATGACTTTCACTCTCCTTGCAACTGGGTTTACTGATCCTCTCCTTCCACAAGAATGGTGGGCTGCAGGCACACAAATGTAACCCCATGCCTTGGGCACCAGGTATAGATTAATACACTAGGATTCTAGCTCCACTTTGGAATGAAAGGGACCATGGCTTAGTATATTGAAAAAAAAATCAAGAAGAACACACTTACATTATTTCAAATTCCGTATGGCTCTGTATTATTGAAACTTTGAGTAATTGGCTTTAGACAAAAACGATGAGGATGGAAAGAACAAAGGAACAAAAGGACATGGGAAAAATAACTAAGAAAAGAGATACATGGTGAGTCAGAGAGATGCTCTGTATCCATCGTGGGGAAAGGCAGACATGACTTCCCTGCAGGGATGCTGATAACTGAGTGAGAAGATGGCAGAGAGTAGACAACATGATAGGAAGGAGGTCTGAGACAGGAAATAAGGAAGCGGAGTCACTTGACCCTTTCCATATGGTCATCTTGCAATTCAATTAAACATTTATTGGGCATCAAGTGTAGGGCAAATTCAGTGCCATACCAAGAGATACATACATACACAATTTACATGTTGCCTTCAAGGAATTTTCAATTCTGGCTTTAGATAGAATCTTTAGGCTAAAAACTGTGAGAAGACTAATCAGGTCAGGAGAGGTGAGGTTGTACATTCCAAGAAGACAGGCCATGGCCTTGCTTGAAATGCTATTTGCCATTTGGCTAGTGATACTGGAGCACATTACAAAAGTAAGCCCATCCTAAGCTCTTTCATATAAAGGATAGATTTTTAAAGATTCTGTATTCTGGAATGTGGAGATATTTGGGGGGAGAAGGAGGAGAAAGGGAAGGGAATACAATGATCAGGCATTACTGAGATCATTAGATTAGATAATCTAAATGGAAAATCTATGCTTCTCAGCCCCAGTGGGGCCACTGCTTCCCCAGGCTTCTGGCTCAAGCACTGAACATTTTCTGAGAGGACAGCCTAAGACCTGGATCAACAGCTTTGAGGCTGAGGTCCAGGGCAGTGGGGTAGTGTTTACTCTACATGCTGGGCAGCCCATCTGAAAGCTGGGGATTACCTTTTCAGTTTTCTTACTTGCCACCAGTCAGGGAAGTCTTCCCTTGGAATATACTGCATGTTGAAGTTTGGCTGGGAGCCATAGATTTTCTTTGAGTTGCTGTCATATTGGGCTAGACTGGTACTTGAAGATGGTGGCTGGGAGCCATAGTTTTTCTTTGATTCGTTGTCATATTGGGCTAGAGTGGTACTTGAAGATGGTGCATCCATTTTGAGAACAGGAACTGCCCGAGGTATCTTCAGCTTTGGAGGGGAAGAGATTTTAATACATCACAGTGAGGCACAGATTCAGGTACCGGGAACTGACAATTAAGTATATCAGTTCTTGAAAGAGAGAGAAAGGAAGGAGAGAAGGGAGGGAGGAAGGGAGGAAGGAAAGAGGCAAGGAAAGAAGAAAGGTATGAGCAAGGATATGGAGCAACTGGAACTCATACTTTTGCTGGTTGGAGTATGAAGTGGTACAACAACATTGGAAATTTGTTTGCAGAATCTAGTAAATCTGGATGTGCATCTGGTCATACCCTACGACTCATAAATTTTACGTATATATACACAACAGGGAAACCAAAAGACCTGTAAAAGAATGTTCATAGCAGAATTATTTTAATTAGATAAAAACTAGAAACTGCCGACATGCCCATCAAGAGGATAAAATAATAAACATGTTGTGGTTGTTGAAGGCTGAAAAATGGTCTCCCGAATATGTTCATGTCCTAATTCCCAGAATCTGTGAATACCTTACGTGGTAAAAGAGACTCTGCAGATTGTAATTAAGGATTTCGAGATGGGGCAACTATTCTGGATTTTGTGGGGGTGGGCCTGATGTAATCAAAATGGCCTTTATAAAAGGGAGATAAGGTGGTCAGAGATTAGAGAGCTGTGAGGATGGAAGCAGAGGTTAGAGAGCAGAGGTGCTGCAGCCTTCTGGTTCTGCAGACAGGGGAAGGAACCAGGAACCAATAAATGTAAGTACCCCTTAGGAACTGGAAAATGCAAGGAAACAGAATCTTCCCTAAAGCTTCCAGAGGAAACACAGCTGTGCAGACCCATTTTAGACATATGATCTTCCAAACTATAAGAGAATAAATGTATGTTGCTTTAAGCCACTAAATTTGTGTAGTAATTTGTTAGAACAGTAATAAGAAACCAAAACAGTTGTATATTCACACAACTGAATTCTATACAATGATGACGGTAAATATAATCACATACTAAAAAAATAAGCGAATCTCACAAATTGAAGAAAAGAAGACACACAATAAATGACTATACACTTTATAATTCCAGTCATATAAAAGTCAAAATCAGGCAAACAATCTATGATGTTATAAATCAGGTTAGCAACTACTTTTGGAGGGTAGTAGTGACTGAAAGGGAACATCAGGGTGTCCCTGGTGTTCTGTGATGTTGTGTTTCTTTATCTGAGGGTGGATTATACAGAATTGTTCAGTTTGTGAAAATTCATCAAGCTGAACACTTAGGATTTGTGTGCTCTTCTATGTTAATGTTATATTTCAGTTAAAAATTCACAATATGTGTGTGTGTGTCTGTGTGTGCATGTGTGACAGAAAGAGATGCATTTAATATTTTTTCATGCTATATTTTAGTTTTTCAGAAATTTCATTTACTTGGAGTTAAGGCTTTGACATTCTGGAAATTTTAATTATGCAGGACAGTGTTATTTATGAGCTGTGAAGTGGGCTATGTCCAAAGAAAAATGCACTGGGAAGTTCCTTAAATGGAAATCATTTAAGGAAATCTCTTTGAACAGAACAACTAGAGAGCTGATTTTTATTTCCTCCATTCAGAAAATAAGCCCTCTACTGAATACTCTGGTAAAAAACAAAACAAAGAAAAACATACTTTACATGATACCCTCTGATCCCTGGTTCATTTGGGAAGCTTATAATCAAAACAGGCTTATGAACCCTTAGCCACTGATTTGCCTAGCTGATAATTTTCAATATATTGGCCAAAAAGTTCCCTGCTGGAGACTAGATGCAATGGTTTCTGGCTCTTAATTATCTTCTGCTCTTAGAGTTGTCAAAAACAAACTTTATTGGTAATTCATCCTTTTTAAAGTGCAGAATTCAGTGACTTTTGTAAATTTATCAACTTGTATAACCATCACCACAGCCCAGTCTTTCCATCACTCCAATAAGATCCTTCATACCTATTTGCAGTCAATTCTCATCCCTACTCTGGTCCCAGGCAACCACTGATCACCCTTTGTTTCTATAGATTTGCCTAATCTGGGCGTTTCTCCTAGGTGTTTTAGAGGGCCATACTTTTCAAGCTTCAGGACTGAAACATATTTTCAAACCCAAACAGCAATGTTGCTAATAACAAAGTAAAAACTCCTAACCATTATAATTGTTTCCTAGGGCTACCATGACAAATTGCTACAAGTTTGGTGGATTAGAACCACAAAAATTTATTATTTCACAGTTCTAGAGGCTAGAAGTCAAAATCAACATTTCAGCATTGCCATACTTATTCTGAAGCCTCTAGGATAAAATCTTTCCTTACCTCTTCCAGCTTCTGGTGGTTCCAAGTTGCTATGGTTTGGATATTCGACCCCTCCAAATTTTATGTTGACGTGTGATCTCCAGTGTTGGAGGTAGAGCTTAATGGAAGGTATTTGGATCATAGGGGCGAATCCCTCATTAATGGCCTAGTGCCATTCTCATGGTAGTGAATGAGTTCTCACTCTATGATTTCCCATGAGAGCTGGTTGTTGAAAAGAGCCTGCTATCTCCCTTCCCTCTCTCTTGTTTCTTCTCTCTCACCATACAATTTCTGCATACACTAGCTCCCCTTCCCTTCTGCCATGAGTGGAAGCAGCCTAAGGCCCTCATCAGATGCAGATGCCAGTGCTATGCTACTTGTACAGCCTGCAGAACGGTGAGCTAAATAAACCTCTTTTCTTTATCAATTACCCAGCCTCAGGTATTCCTTAGTAGAACACAAATGGACTAAGAAACAGGTGTTCCTTGGCCTGTGGTAACATAACTTCAATCTCTTCCTAGGTCTTCACATGGCCTTCTCCTCTGTGTATGTCTCTGTGTCCTCTCATCTTACTAGTCATTGGATTTATGGCCCACTCTCATCTTTCACGTGATTTCATCTTGATCTTTAACTAATTACGTCTGCAAAGATCCTAGTTCCAATAAGGTCACATTCTGAGGTTCTGCATGGATATGAAATTTGGGGGACATTATTCAGTCTACTACAATAATGGATTATTTTTGTCTTTCATGTTGATTCACGAAAATTATGTGGCTTTTACTTAGAAAGAGAGAAGTGTGTGCGAATGTGTGTAGCTGAAAATAAGTACCCAAGACACCATAGATCCAATAGATGGGTGGAGATGTCCCCTTGCTTTCAGGTGAACTTCCAGAGAACCAATGGGAAGCCATTTTTTGTGTATCCTGGCATTTGAGGAGGCTCACACCTGCCTGGGAACCCTAAAAACAGAAGGCTGTGGCTATGAACCCAAGAGAGTAGAGCAAAAAGACAGCAGTAGCCTGTACTTCGAGAGAGAGCTACATACAGCTTAATTAACCAGAGCAATCAAGGTTTTGTTTGTTTTCTTATAGGCCAACTCCACTCTTGGGAAAAAGTTGGCTGACAGCCATCTTGAAAGATTGAGGGCTGAAAATCCAAGAGCTGAGGATCAAGATCTCTCCCCTGTCATAAAACTACATATGGATCTGCCCTTCAGTAGGAAATTCCTAAAAGTCCCCCATGAGATAAAGAATCAGTGCTGGAAAACTCACTCCGATACCACCACCACCAAATCGTGATAGAAACAGCTATGTGTGTCTTTTTTTAATTAGACCTCATCTTCCTTGGAACTAACTCTGAAAGGGCCATGAATCTCAGCCCCCCCAAAATCCCTCCCCAAAAGCATGCTGCCAGGTGATGCAGGCCCAAGCTAGGTGACGGATGTTTAACTTAGAATGATGTTTGCAGTCATGTGATAATAACACTGGATGGAACAATTCAGAGGCTGTTCTCATGATTACAAGTAATGGGGACATTTTTATCATTTGAGAGTGACTGCAAAACTATGGAATCTGGCAAAGACTTTATTTGGAAGCAGGGAAGAAAGCCCATTGAATAGCTTTGAAGGGATAATGGAGGGAAAGAATTATGTTGTTTTCTGCTTTTGTCCTATTGAGTTTCATTTCAACACCAGGATACTTCCACAAAGCAGTCTTGGCCATGTTGATGGTAAGGAAAGAATGACAGCTAATAACAGCTGCCTGTTATGTGTGATGCCATCTTAAGGACATCTCCCGCATGCACCCATTTTTTTCTTTTTTTTTTTTTTGGTGACTATTTATGGGCTTACTGGCTAGGAAAAGACACAACAATGAAATGCAAAAATATGAGATATTACAATGGTTCCATATTTGAATCCACTATTCAATACCACCCATAGCTATTATCTAGAGCTCATGGTTTTTCTCTCTTTGCTGAGAAGTCTAAATGAATTCCACATTTTCTAGTCTTGAATCTGGCAACTCTTGGTTTATTTAATATAGCCTGACCATGAAAAACATTTTTAAAATGTTGACTTACCACTCTGTCTGGGAAGGTGGGAACTCTGTGTTTCTCTTCATTGACTGCAGTATGCAGATTAGCATCTGAACATTAAAACAAAGTAATATCAGAAGGAACTTTAAACAAAACAAAGAGAAACACTCAATGTTATGAATTAAAAGAATGAACCAGCTTGTGTGAGCAATACTCCAGATTAAGTGAATCCAGACACAACATCTGGAGTGATTCTGTAGCTTTCCTATATAAGGCCCAACTCCTATGTAGGCCATGTATCCTGGAAAGAGGATGGATCAAGGCATCTTGGACAAAAAGAAATAAAGACACCTAACTTTTTCTCTTTTAGTTGTTATGCCCATGGACTTCCCAGTAGCTCAGCAGAAGAAGCCAAGGGAATAAATTATACTTGGACAGATAGACAGTATTACAGCTGCTCAGGAGCTGCAACACCTCTACACTCTGTAGTTTTCCTCAGAGGCACAGCACCTGTGGCACCCAGAACACATGGTGAGTGTCATCCAGACAGAGCCTAGGAAGGCAATCCCAAGGCAGTGCTCTCTCTGGCCTTTTTCCTGCTCCTTCCAGAAAGTTAGGGCATTGTCAAAGCTGGAATCTGACCTGCTAGGTAATGATAATAGACCAAATAGACCATAGACAAAACCACTGGGGAAAATGATTAATACCATAAGGAGACATTACTCCTCAGTCCCTTACAGTGGAGCGAAGACCCATGTGCAACCAATCTGTATAGTTCATTAAATAACTATAATTCATGAGTATATAGAGCAATGTGATGTAGTTGAGATTAATAAATATTCACTGTATAGTCTAATTAAGATGGAAAACACAATGAATATTTATTAATTGATTTTTTGGGGGTAAAATGACCAGTATTAACATTAACATGATTGTTGGGTATCAATACTGTTATGAAGTGAATTTAAAAAATATTTTATGTGCCTGTATCTTTTCCAGTTCATGAAGTTCTATTTTGTAGCTGATCTCATTCAATTCTTTAAAGCCATTGTAATCCAGGCATATTTTGTCCAGGCTGGTAAAACTGTTACCAAAATAAGTTATCCTATTTTGTATTTATCAACAACTTTATGTTAAATAATTATAAACTTTAAATACATATAAGTCCCTCTTGTTTCCCTGGGAGTACAACTCTGGATAGAATCTGATTTTACGTAAAGCAGCCCCTTCTCTCATGTCATTAAGAAATTAACACACATATAGAGAATGGCAAACTGCTTTAAATATATATTTTAAAATTTGACCATCATTTTAGTATATATGGTGATGAAAAGTGTTACTTAAATTATATCTTTTTTTTAAAAATAATGTTGTTTTTTCAGTTTGTGATTTTCGTTATTTATACGAAGAGCGAGCTGGTTTTCTTACCAAACTGGAAACCTAGCTGTTTAAACTATGATGACATATCTAACATATTCTACCTTTTTGGAGTTTATCTTGAACCAAGAAAAATTATGGGAGGAAATAACCGCTCATTGCTTGATTAATGATTCAAATTTTTAAAATGTTTCTCATGAAATGAAAGAATGGCAGATGTTAATATTGTTATTATCTTAATGGCCATGACTCAATTGACCCTAGAATGAGATTTCATTTGTCACATAGCATCTGCAAGGCTGAATTTTCATGATGCCAACCAATCTGGCACATCTTGTTTTCTGGCAAGCTCTTCTGGCCTCTGGCAGGTTTAGCCTAATGGAGCACTATCCACCCAACGTCCAGTCCAACAGAGGAATCACACATTACATGCTTCCCAGAGGGTACATCCTGGGGCTGCTTTACAACTCTGCTGGCAACACAGGAACTTCCCATCCACGAAGAACCCACTATGGTACTTGACCAGCAGGTGGGGGTTACCCCTTATCTCTGAGGAGCAGACAGGAAGAAAACAAGACGTTAGCAAACGTTGATCCAAGAGGAGAAACATTCAGTAAGTGCTGTTATCACAGAACAATAACAACCCCATTTGGCCAGCAACCAAGGTAAGAGCAAATGGTTCCGGAAGGATATAGGTCTTTCACTCAACAGTTAATAAGCCAAAAAGAAAAAAGAAAAGTCTAACCATGAGTATGTTGAGAACAACACAATTACATATCATTTTTGAAGAAAAAATAACTAGTAAAATGCATATACAGATCAGCTTGATGTTAGGATTTTAGAGATATATCTGTAAAGAAAGTGAGTGGGTTACAACACATGGTGTTTTCTTGTGGCAGAAGGGGAAGGGTGGGGCTAAATTTTAGCAAAAGGTTCTAAAGAAAAAGGCCTGGATAAACATACACTTCCATCTACTTTTTATTGTGAAAATTTTCAAATGTACAGAAAAGTTGCAAGAATAAGATTAATACAATGAGCATCCATATGCCTTTTACCTAGATTCACCAATTATTAACTGATTTCCACATCTGCTGTATCTCTTTCTCTCTGTACATATGTATTATTCTTTAAATTTTAAAATCATTATTATATTGTGCTTAATAATTTATGAGGAAGTAGTAGATGGTATGACCTAAATAATGTCATCCATAAATGCTTCAGCACATAACTTATATTAACAAGGATGTTCCCTTATATAACTGTAATACGATTATCAAACTCAAGAAATTTAACACTGATACAATATTATTATTATTATTAATTTTTTAAATTTTTTAATTTTTATTTTACTTTAAGTTCTGGGATACATGTGCAGAACGTGCAGGTTTGTTACATAGGGATACATGTGCCATGGTGGTTTGCTGCACCCATCAACCCATCATCTAGGTTTTAAGCCCCCCATGCATTAGGTATCTGTCCTAATGCTCTCCCACCCCTTGCCCCTCATCCCCCAACAGGCCCTGGTGTGTGATGTTCCCCTCCCTGTGTCCATGTGTTCTCATTGTTCAACTGTCACTTATCAGTGAGAACATGCGGTGATTGGTTTTCTGTTCCTGTGTTAGTTTGCTGAGAATGATGGCTTCCAGCTTCATCCATGTCCCTGCAAAGGACATGAACTCATTCTTTTTTATGGCTGCATTTATTATTTAAAATATATTTCATCTTTAAAATTTTTCTAATTATTCCAATAATGGCCTTTATAATCACTCACTTTTTTTCTGATCAAGGATCCAATTCAAAATCAAACATGGCACTTAGTTTCCCTTAATTTAGAACTGCTTCTCATCCCTTCCTTGACTTCTGTGACTTTGACATGTTTATACTAAGGAATGAATGGTTTATGGGGCTACTTTCCTAGGAATATGTGCATATTTTAAAAAGCCACGGGAATAGGGCAATGTATAATTCAAATAAATGAAACTGTAATCTATAACAAATTAGCCTCTTTTGAAATACAACAGAGAAACCTACAAGATCTTAGTATATTTTAAGAAGAGTATCTAGGTGAGAAGGGCTGGTTCTATATGTGCCTTTAACTCTTTCTCTCTTGACCTTATGTTCATCTTGAGATTTCCTTATGTTGATCCCAGGAGAGTTATGCTTATCCTTACAGTCCTGACTCAAGGAAGCGTATGGAGATAATAATTACTTTGCTGGGTCATTGGGAGGCTGTTAGATAATGTATGTAAAGCACCCAGCAGTGTTTGGCCCAGAGTAAGTAGGTGTTCAATAAACAGTAGGCTTTAGTGATATCATTCCCTTAATTTAACTTAGCTCAGTTTAGCTGAAAATGCTGGCATTAAAAAACTTTACTAATGAGAATTAAAGGGAAATTATAACAGAAATCACAAAAGGCAAAAAGAGTTAAAATTATAAAACGTAAGTTTCTGATTTTGGTTCCAAATGGCCATTGCAATCTCTTGGGCACATTACTTGCCTTCCTGCTCTCTAAGCTTCTGGCCTCCACGTGTTGGGATTCCTATTATTTCCTTACTACATGGATTTGGTTTCCTGGGTAACTAATTCTTTTTCCAACCAAATCCAAAAGTCTACATTGCAACAGTCTCACCACCTAATAACGACAATAAGAGGAACTCATATATTCATATATCCATAGGACTTTACATTTATGTATTTTCCTTTACATATGTCCTCTAATTTAATTGATTCAAGAACCTGAGGGGTAGCTATTGTTATTACATCTCTCACAGAGTTAGGTAAACTGAAGTGCAGAGAGGTAGTACAATTGCTCAAGTTCACAAGCTTAATAAATAGCAGACCTGAGACTCAGCCTCAGGCTTTTTCTACTACATTACGATGTACAGGTGCCAACTCCTCTGCAAAACCCCCTTCTGTTTTAATTTTTGGAAGGAAGAGCACATTTTTTCCACATCTGGTTAGCTGAATTCAGAACCATGATAATTGACACACACTCCTATGCTACCACTGAATCAGCCCAAACCTTCCAAGTGTAGGTTAATATCTGGAAAATTCTGTCTTAAATGTCTACCTCAGTTTATAATGCTTGAGCCAAATAATAGACACAAAAGGCAGGAGGAGCCATTATAGCACAATGAAACTTTGTAGGGGAGAATATTTGAGCAGGAGAACCTCTTTGTTTTCCTGCAGCAGGTTGGTTGGCCAACTTGACAGCAAATCCCACGCACCTTCTTTCTCACTATCTTCCAGCACAGAGACTGGAAAAAAAAGATACTGTCTTCTTGCCTCCTTTGTACACATCAATGGCCATCAGATATAGTTCTGGATGATGTGACATAAGCACAAGTTTGCAGGGAGGCTTCTGGGAAGGCTTGGAATCTCTCCTGCAGCTTCTAAGGATAACAGAGCAGAAAGCTAGGAGGAGCCTGCATCCCTACTGACTTCACTGAGTTGCTGCACTAGCCCTTGACTGACTGCCTATCTTTGCATTTGTTACTGTGAGAGAAGAACAAAAGTGGATTTGTTTCAGCAACTGTTTGATGTCTTTTTACCTGCAGCCCAAAACATCACTAACTGATACAAACCACTTACTGTGCATAGAGACAAACCACTTATTGTGCATATGGCAGCTGTAGTGATGGGGACTCTCTGCAGTTTTATGAGGGGCTAGGAGATGTGTTTTTGCTTCTTCCTCTGCTCTTCCTTTACATTTCATATGTCTTCACATGAGCTGCTCAGACACATGAGATCTAGCAGGGCATGACCAAGAGCTGTACATAGGACATAGCACCTACCGCTCAGGAAATTCCACCAAAGGAGACTAAATGGGAAGCCGAATCTTAGAGCTCCTCCTAGAAGCCCTACAGTAACCACAGTGACTCATGTTTGTGCATAAGATATTTTAATATATTTATGAGTGTCTCATCTGTGGCTCGTGACTGCTCTAGGAGAAAAGAAATGTGATCTCCTATTTGACAGGTCAGGATTAACTTAAACCCAGAGATGGTAGATGATTTTATTAGGTGACACAGCAAAGCAGGACTTTGCTGCAGGTGTGTCTAACTCTAGAGGGGTTGCCTTTCTCATTTCAATGAGCTAGCTGGTGGTGGGTAGAGGGAAGCTTCTGTCCCCCAATGGACCACTTGCTACCCGCAGAATGGGTTGCTAAACCTTTTTATGCAAAGGAAAAATTAAGCCCTATGTGTGAGAAGGGTGTATTTGCATCAAAGTGGAGTAACTGTGTGTAATTTGGGGTGTACCAAGAAAGAACCATAACCTAAAACTTAAGTAAAATAAAATAAAATAAAATCTTCCTCCATCTAGGAGCATAATACCTGAAATTTCACAAATGGAGCCATTCATTTGAGTTAAATATTGTCTTCACACCATTACCCATCTTGAAAATATCAGAGGGAAATACTATAGTGCCAAATCATTAACAATGATTCTCTCCCTTCTACTAAAAGTTGTTACCAGGGCGGCCTAAACATCACTGAATAAAAGCTTCATTAAATCTTCAGTTTCGCCTAGCATTTACAATGTATTGGTTAAAAAATCAGGTTTAGGTAATTGAGTTCTGAGTCCCTCGTTACTGTATCTATGACAGTGGCCATGTTTTAAAAACTTTACTTGTCTGAAAAATGGAGAATAATATTACCCCTTTCAATAGAGTTGTCAAGAGGGTTACCTAAAAAAATGTTTTATAAGCATTTGATAAAGTAGCTGGCAAATGGTAAATGCTCAGTATAAGTATTAGATGTAACTTTCTATAAACATCAAAAGTGTGGTAGCTACAGGACTTGACATAGCCCCATGATGACCTAGACTTTCCCCCTGGTAAAGGCAAGCAAACTGAGTGGAGAGCAGGTGGCCTGGCTTCCCCTAAGCTGCTGGGAAGGCACAATACTGGCTCTGTGCGGGCCAGGGAATCCAATCCACAGGCTTCCTGTATGTAACAATGAGAAAGCAAAAATGAGGATGAGTCTGACACATTCCCTGAGGTTGGTAGGAAAATCAGTAGATTGTCTCTTGGCATTGAGTCTTTTTACTGCCATGTCTTTCCTCCACCAAGCCTCAAAAAACGACTCTCTTTTATGACTTTTTTTGACCTTTCTCTTTCAACATTTCTTTTTTTGAATTACCTTTTTGTAATGCTTTCAACCACTGACTTCGGCTCTCTTCATTTGATGCATAGACATAGAGAAGCCCATCTTTATAGACAATCTGGAAAGGAAAATATTTGGTGTGTTTATATATAATTGCACCATACTTCACTTTGGTGCACCTGCAAATTTTTTGTCATCCAAAAGAAACCTTGAGTTTGCTTATACAGTATACATCAGCTCTGGAATTAGATGAAAAAAATTTTCTTAAAAAATCCTCCAGTTATCAATTTGTTTTATCCCAGACACTCCTATACTTTGGAAAATTACAGCGATGATGTACCTCATAGTAGTGGTGAACACTGAGTTCTCATCAGGGACACCCTGGACTATGGACATTAATTTGTTAGACATTACACGTGTCTTAGTATTGTTCTGGTCCATTTGCCTACCCAGTGCATGATTTCCTTACAGCCCACTGGAAAATGTTTAACTGCTCTATCTTTAAAAATACCTTCAGGGATGGAATGTTCTTTACTCTGCTATGTCATCTCTGCCAATATCCATATATTCTGATCATTATACAGTTCATACTTACATTGAGTAAAAATATGTTTCCCTGTTACTTTCATCTGTTTCATCATGTGGCACCCCAGGAATCTGCAGAATATATAGTTTTCTGTTTCTTAAGACAAATGTTTAAACGTTTGAAGATTACAATATCTTCTCCAGATCCTTCTCTAGTTTATTCAACTCTTGTTGGTAAATATACACAGCATTTGTTAAACACTTACTAGTTGCTGGGCTCTTTCCTAGCTACTTCAGTATTTTAATCTTATTTCAACTCTGTGAGAAATAGAAGTTGAGTACGTGTTTACAGTTGCACAAGTATAAGTGGTGGAACTAGGAACTCTGTGGGGGCTCCAAAGCCTGTGATCTTTTGAGCACTATGCCTCTATGAGGTGAGTTTGCAGCATCTTCCATGAGCATGCCCTCCCCTGGTTTCCCCCAATTGGGTAATTTTTTTAATGAAAACAATGTTTATGTAGAGATGAGGTCTCACTACGTTGCCCAGGCTAGTCTTGAACTCCCAGCCTTAAGTGATCCTCCCTCCTTGGCCTCCCAAAGTGCTGGGATTACAGTCATGAACCACTGTGCCTGGCCTGGTAATATTTTTTCCAAATGGGAAGTATGGGTTGTTAATCAACTGGATTATTGTATTTCATTTTTGGCCACAGGTTCCTAATACTAGCAGTGGGTAGTCAGGCCATCTGAAAGACAATCCATCTACCTTTGGATCAGAAATGTAAGTTTTTATGCTATAAGAAAAGTAGGGCATGACTTAGATTAGGCCACTTCCAAAAGGTACTACCAGCATACACTACATACCATACCATTGTTTAAAATACTTCAGGGTAAAATGAAAACTCCTTAGCATGGTCACCTCTCCAGGCTATCTCTTTCACTGTCACATGGGCTTCTTTATTCATAGGGACTACTTAGTGCTCTCTAAATGTGTCATACTGTTTCACTCATCAGTGCCTTGACACCTGCTGCTTCCTTTGTCCCACTGTCCTTCTCATATTTGCTGGGTTAAATTTTACTTGTCCTTCTCAACTTGAGTGTCACCTCCAACAGAATATCTCTCTAGCCTCTTGGAGTGAGGAATGAAGCTTCCACATCCTGGGACTCCATGGATGCATTCTGCTGACCTCCACCTTAACTCTCACCCTCACTGCTTTGTAATGGTCTGTGTATTAGTCTATTTTGCCACTTCCCTGTAAATGCCTTGGGGTAGGGGCAGTGTTTTGTTCCCCATAGTATGCCTACTACTGTGTACCACATCGGAGATACTCAGCAATGTTTGTTAAAAGAGATGATCAGACCTGAGGCAGGTCAGGTCACTGTGACTTACGCTCCTGTCTTGCTTCCCTTCCCTTCCCTCCAGGGAAGGCAGATTGGTGGACAGAATTTTAGCAAAATGCCCAACTCCCATGTGGGAATATTCCAAGCCTTGTTTAGATTATTTTGAAATATCATTATTTTTCCTAGATATACTGAGTTCACAATAGAAAAATTGAAGGAAGAACTATCCACCCAATGCAATGTCGTTCTTCCCTTTACCTGAAATGGGTACTGTCTCTCTACAGGCGTCTGCTCCTCGAGATTTACTTTCTCCACACATCTGATTTTCTTAATTTCAATGGATCCTTTTCTGCTGCCCCTTTTCTGAATTAAAAAACAAAATGTAAGATACTTCCTGCAATACATCATGGTGCACAAGGAAAGGCATAAAGCTCAAGTTATGCCTGAGAGGGAGATTGGGGTGGGGGGTGGGCAATGGAGAGTCACTTCCTATTACCCTGTAATAGTCAAAATCCAATGACAACATAATCTATTCCTTGAGTCTGGACACAAACACATATATTCCAGTGGTTAATAATCTTGTTTGATTATCTTGAAATGTGTTTCAAATCACCTACCATGTGGTTAATATACTCAGGAAAATCAAGATTTAACTTCTGCAAAGCATCTTCATTTTGGCTCAGTCTTATGACAGTATTTCAGTGTTTTTACTATAGTAGAATTCTCAACTGTACAGGAATAGTCTTATTTCTAGCATTGTTTTAAGGCACTATTGCCATTTAAGGCTGGGTAATTCTTTGTTGTGAGGACTGTCCTGTGCACTGCGGGATGGTTAGCTGCATTCTTGGCCTCTACTCACTAGATGCCTTTAACACTTACTGTTCCTATCCCCCAGTTGGAACAACCCAAACTATCTCCAGTCTTTTCCCAATGTCACCTGGGGAGCAAAAATGCCCTCAGTTGAGAACCACTGTTCTAAAGTTATAATTTGCCTTAGTAAAGTTAACTAATGTTTTAAAATCCTTTATCTTGAATTCATTATACTTTCATTAAGAAAAGGTCATGTGATAAGTGGATAGAAGAGGATCTTCACTGTGTAAGTTAAGAAACCTGATATTCTTTCATTATGATCAAGTACTTTGTGGAGACTTAGGAAAAATAATAAATAGTATAAAAATAATGGAACACATGATGTCTCACCATTTTGTCATATTCATAGTAGGAAAGGTTTGTTTTGGTCAAAACAAAAAGCCGTTCTTTGTAATTATTTGGTGACATTTTCTTCTTTTGCTGTGATCTTTTGAGAAGAAGTTCTTCTAGAATAGATTTTGTATCCATATTATCATCCTAAACAAAATAAATAATTAAAATGAGTATTTGCAGCATCTAGGTAAGTTCTCTTTAACCTTCATATCTTTTCCTCAACGATTTCCTATTAAGGGATAATATAAATGCTGATTTTAATAAATGAGACTGATGTAGGATTATAGAATAAATTACACAATAGCTACAGTTTTTCTGCTGCCTTTGCTTTGGGTTTTATAAATATGTTGATTTTTAAAAAGCACTTTATACTTTTGACTCCTCCCACTGTGGATATTAAATTCATCATCTTTGCCCCATTCTCCAGACCACCTTATCAAAATGCTCCTTACTTTTTAAACATTCTATATGTGTTGGTTGAATTGAATTGGATATAATAAAACTTCAGAAAATTTAACTCCAGACAGCTCACAATTTATGAAGTAACGGCCTGTAATTTGACCAAATTACCCAAACCACTATGAGACACTGACATTATTGTAAATAACACCTGCAGCCCCTGATCATGGCCAGATCTTTAACATAAATTACACAGGTATAATTTTCAATATCTATGAGAATTTAAAATCAAAGTAAATGCCTAAGATAAGATAAAATGAGGAAAATGTATGAGGGTGCACTAACAGATGCTATCAAAAGAGATTTAAAAGAACTGAAAAAATGAGTACATTTACAAAGTAAAAAGACTCTTCCTTTTTATCCCAAAATCATGTAAAACATTAAAACTTAAGGTATTTCTGAAAAATAAATGCATTAATTTTCTAATTCTACTAAGACAGTTACTTCAACCCTCAGTCTAATATCAGGTCTGATCATGAAAAGTAGCAATGTTGAGCAGTAGGCCAGAGAAACAAACTTTCTTATGTTCTTCTTTGCTTTGTGAAATTGCATCGTTATTTGAATTCACATGCCCAATAGTTAAAATCTTTCTTTATTGATAATCTGAAGGCTTTACTCACCTTAGACTCGCTAGAGCCGAAGTATACGTGTGGGTCCTTAACTTTGACTCTCAAGCTCTAAGCAAAAAGTTACTGCTTTGAGGCACCATCACTCATATTCCCTCTGGCTATGCCAGGGTCATGCATTAAAAAGAAGATATTTGCATCCCACTCATCAGTCTTGATCAGGAAGCACCCACACAGGCATTGCTCTGTCTGCATGGAGGCGGGCGCCAAGCGAACCCATCCAATCACTAGAGGGCACTTCTCACTGGCCTGGGAGTATGATGGACCCACTATGGCAGAAGAGTGAAATGAAAGGGAGACTAAGAAATACAGCCTGGCATTGAATTAACCATGGTTGGCTCCAGCCAGCTTTCCTCCTAACATAGACCACACAACTCTCAAAGTGGAATTAAGAAAACCAGCTTTTATTATTTACTACGTAGAACAAAAGATTATTTATTAATTCCTAAAATGTCCTCCAAGGGCATTATTTGATTTTTAGACAGAAGTAGTGGAAATCTTATCCATTCAATATAATAAAGTCTTAGTTACTTTTTCCCTGGGATATTGTTTTAGCTATTTAAAAAGGATAATTCTTTCACAAAAGTATAATGGGTTTCTTCTGAGTACAATGGGTGCTATTTGCCATGGTCACTGGTTTCTTTGCCCAGTGATCAAAGACAGGGCAGAGATCAGGGTAGAGTAGAGCCTATGGAGGTAAGAGTAGCATGCCTTCCTTTTATCTTTGCTTCCATTGCAAACTCTACATATCCACCTGCCCAGATAAGCTTATTTTCTACATCCAAAGTCTGTGGCCGGAAGAGAATTTGCTCGGAGACTTATGGAAACAATGAGGGTCTACTTTTTTTGAGTGAAAGCCTCCTTTGGGGAGGCAATATCACACTGGACATAGTTGTAGGGTACTTTTGCCTTTTATATTTCTGTATTTTACTAATGAAGCAGAAGGAGAAAACTGTGAAAACTCTTGTCAATTTTTTATATCCACAGCTGAAACATCATTCCTCAAAGCAGAGTGCTAATTAAATAGATCCGATTAGTTGAATAGAAAATTTACTTTTTAATTTTTTTAGATGCTGAATCGATTTGTGACATTAACAACACTGTATTAAAAATGTAAAAATCCCAATGTCCAAGGTGCTATTCAGTCTTTCCCAGTACTATGTGCTGGTATACATATTTTTCTGTCTATAGAACTTTCACACCTAGGCAGGGCACAGTGTCTCATGCCTGTAATCCCAGCATATTGCACATTAGGAGGCTGAAGAGGGAGAATCGCTTGAGGTCAGAAGTTTGAGACCAGCCTGGGAAACATAGTGAGATCCTGTCTCTAGAAAATGTTTTTGACAAATTAGCAGACATGGTGGCATGCACCTGTAGTCCCAGCTACTAGGGAGGCTGAGGCAGGAGGATCACGCCACTGCACTCCAGCCTGGGCGATAGAGTGAGACCCTGTCTTCCAAAAAAAATTAATAATAATAAAGAAAGAAAAAGAAAAGAAAAATAAAACTTTTATGTGCATCACACTAAAGGTGAGAATTTTTGGAATTTTATATAAAAAATTAATAAGATGAGTCACAGAGACCACTGACAAATTCACAAAGTTGCCTCTGTGTATTGAAAGGAAGAACATTGAGTAAAAAGGAAGGTATTGAGCCCTCAAGCACCTTCTCCAGTAAACCTCCAAGGGTTTACAAGCGTTGTTGCATCTGATGAAATATAACTTGTGAAATTTCAACATAATTGTTCATTTCAAAATCCTGCCCTTTATACATTTTTTGCTTTCATTTTAAGATTCATATGCAATATATGTTTATTCTATAAAGCCAAGAGATACAGACAGGGAAAAGAAAAACACAGCTCATCTCTAGATGTTTTTCTTTTCAAATATTTATGTACATATGCTTATTTTCTCAAAGATGGGTTCACATACTGTGCACTTGAGTCTGTAATATGTTGTTCTCGTGTAACAAACACCTGAAGCCACACGTTTTTGAGGTACCCATCCAAGAGGAACAGTCCTTCAAAGCTCCACTCCCTAAGCTGGGCTACTGAGCCTTCCTAACAGTCTTGAAGGACCCCACCTTGATGACTCAAGCTTTTTTCATTTCCAGATCAGTTTCTTCTAAGATAAACCATTTGGTTTCTGCTCAGGCTTGGACTTGCCTTTCTCCTTCTATTTACTTCTGTCCCTTCCTTATACTTCTCCTTTCTCCTCTACATGGCCTAAATTCTAATTTGAAAACATTTCTGTGGTCTCTCTTGATATAGAAAGATAGTTGGATAGTTGCTGATGATTAATTTTTAGAAATGCAATATCTTCTCCCCTCGTATTTTGACAATAAATAAACAGGGCTTACTGTTAAGTCAAATGCCTGTCCAACAACTAGCAAACCCTGCTCTTCTTATGCTTATTTAGGGAAAATTCAGTTGGGAAGGTGAAACAAAAAACCTTTTATAGTAAAATGAGATCCTAAACCCAGTCAGTCTTAACAAGAAATCTATTTCCATAGAAGAGCTAGTGGGATCTGGGTGGACTCTCATATTACCACCCACATAGAATAGACCTATCAATTTGCTTACCAAATAGCCCAGGCTGCCTATTTCCATAAACAGATGAAACTAGAAAGTGATTAAGGCACAGAGGAGACACAAAAACCTGGCAGAAATCAATATAGTATTTCTTATAAGGAAGCCAGCAGCCATTCGTTAACCTCTTACATACATAAAAGGTGTGTGTTGAATTAACATGACTTGTAATCACTATCGTTTTTTAGGATTTATAAGGAAATGATGTCATGAGAGTAAGAAGTTCAAGTCGGCAGTTCTATTTGGCATGCTTGATTTTGAGCCTACAGTGTGTCCAACATTGAGTGACTGGTTCCAGAAATAAAGATCAGCTGTCCGTGGCCCTGAGTGACGATGAACAAGTTTGAGAGATGGGCTGCATAACTAATTAATATGAAAGATTGCTGTGGGGTGGCAGACTCGGAACGCATGGAGGAGGTTACAGAACTGTCATTTGTAAACTGTGTCACCCTGGCCAAGCCCCTTCCCTGCACTAACCTTCAGTTTTCTGATCTGTAAAATGAGATAGGTAACAACTCTCTTACTTTACGGGACTTAAATGAGAAACCTTATGGTGAAAGTATTTGGCACATTGTGGGTACCAACTATGTTTTAAAAAAGAAAAGATGGGGAAAAAAATGTAGGTGCTAGAGTAGAGGCTATTCGCTTTGCTATGAAAGGTCCAAGGAAGGAAAAGTTGTTTTTTTCTTAAGGTAGCCAAGTAAGGTATTTTAGAAGGGAGCACATTGAAATTAGACTTTGAAGGATGAGAGTGATTTTATGATAATGATCCTAGCCAATGCTTAAGGAGGGCTCACTATGTGCCAGGCTGTTTAGAGTTTACTGGTCACAACTGCTCTATGGGGTAGGTCATGACACCTCCACCTTATGGGGTAGGCCAGAACACCCCCACCCTATGGGATATTTTGTGATACTCCCAGCCCATGGGATAGGTTGTGACACATTCACCCTATAGAGTAAGTTGTAACATCATTCCCTGCTTATAGCTTATGGAGCTGCAATAGATAAATAAATTGCCCAGGTCACACTGCTAGTGGGTGGAGCTAGATTTGAATCCCGGCAGTCTAACTCCACATCCCATATTTGTGACCACGCTACTAATGCTAGAGAAGGACATGCCTGCTGTGTGACCCTCCTAAACCAGAGACTGCTCTAACCTAAATACAGGAAGGCAGTCATAGGATGTCAAATCTTATAGGAAACCTAGAAGTCATTTTACAGATGTAACACTGAGCCCCAGCAGCCTAAGTGACTTAGCCAGTACTGTTAACCAGTGACCTAAGAGGCATGGCCCTGGGAGCCAGCTTCAGGTGTCATACCTGTACACCATCCACTCCATGATGGCAGTAAACAGAGTAGGAGATATCTGTGTGTTCAGCCAAACATACTACAGCTTTGCTAAGGGACATAGTTTGGTGAAACTACCCATAAATCTGAGTCTTAACAGACCAGTGCAAGAGACATTTTATTGGAAATATCAGAAAGATGTTACCTATAATCTTTCGATAGGAATCTCCTGCTGAAAGGCAGTGTTAAATAGCAAAATTTGAAACCACATTCTGAAAATAGGTAAGAACATACAACCTCAAAAGTTGGAATAAATTCTCAGTGGTACAGAAGGGGAGCAGGAAACAGGATACCAAGGGAGACAGGGTTATCTAGTTAAGTGGCCATTGGATAGTTCCCTCAACCAGGAAGTGTATTCCCTGACTGGCTCAGGGTGGTGTCTTTAAAGATTTATCTTTTAAAATTCACAGATAAGGATAGCAATTCCTTACCCTTTGACTTGGTTTAGTTATCCTCTCTTACTTTACATGCCATATAGCTAAAGATTTTGGTAGGTGTCAAGATGTTAAAATAATACATGTGGTGGGAGGGCAGTAGAGCAGGAAGGGTGGGAAAGAAAGGGAAGACGCTCCAAGTGGGGTGGGATCTGGAAGGGAAACTGGAGGGCCCTGTGACAAACTTGATCTTCAAATATTTGTCCAAATGCCAGGCCTGCTTATCTTCGTGCTAAATAACTGAACAAAATGTGATGGTAGGTTTAAACAAGAACAAAAAGTTTGACTGAGAATCAAGTAAAGTGGTTCAAAAAGTCTTAGGATGCTGGCCAAAGACAAATACTGGCTTCACAGAACCTGACAGATCCTTATTTCACATGATGTTATGCAGGAGAGGGAAAGTTAAAGTTGATCTTGGCATGATATGGACAGAAATCTTTTAACATTGACAGTCAAATTCTCAGCATCTTGGAGCATCATACCTTAATTGGTCCAAAATGAGTGTATAAAAACCAGACACTTTGGGAAGATCATTTTCTCACAAAGAAGGCAAGAATCTTAATGCTAGTCTTTTTGGAGCTAAGTTTTGCTTTAGGTGTGAGATTAATCTTCAGTGCCCCATAGAGCTTTTCTAAGTCTTTTCTTCTTTTCAGTAACCTCTTTCTTTCTGCTCCCTCTCCTCTGCTTAGGGCACTCTCTCTGGGCACCTTCCTTAGGAGAAAAGCAAAAAGTAATAAATCCATGAGCTAGCATCTCATGCTGAATTAAACATGTAACACTGCTTTCATGATGCCGGTTAGTGCAAGTGAAAGCACCGAGCTGGGTTCGAATCCCTGCTCTGTCTCTATGGAATCTGTCATGTTACTTAACCCAGCTAAACCTCAGCTTCCCCATCTGTAAAGGCAGTGAAACAATAACCACTTCGAAGGGTTATAAGTAGTCAAGAGAAAATGGTAGCCTAATGCCCAACACCCTAGTAGATATTCTAAAAACTTATGTCCCTTCTGATCACTCCATAGGCAAAGTTTTAAAAAGGACCATAAAAAGTTAAAAAACTAAAGACAATGAAATAATAATGATCCTTAATGATAAAATTTTACTTCTCATCCCTCTGTCCCCAGCTCCTGGGTATAGGAGAAAATGGGAGGCAGGAAGACCTCCTCATGTATTGCCATGTCAACAAACACCAGTCCATACATAGTAGGTTTGTCGCAGACTTTCCATCCTGAGACGAGTTGCCATAAAATGAGGTTAAACCATCCCCTTATTGACTGTGTATTTGTGCCACCATATTTCCTACAAATAAATACTTGGATGTGACTCAAAGTGTGGTCCGTGCACTTGCATCATCCGGGCGATCATTAGACATGCAGACTCTCAGTTCCCACCCGAGACCTCGCGCAGCCAAATCTTCATTTTAGCAAGATCCCCAGGTGATCCACGTGCACAGGAAAGCTTGAGAAGCACTTACATGGACCACAAAGTTGTACTCCTTTTCAAATCCAATGAAATCATTGTGGCCCACAAAATCTTTCAAAATTATATGGATATGAGTACAACTGCATGGTTCACCTCCCTCCCACCTGTCTATCTCCATCTAAAATACACAAAGCACTTGATTTAGGGAGACCTCAGGAACCTAAGAGCAAATATTTGTAGCTAAAGTAACATCATAAAAACACAGTTAAAGAAAGTATAAGGAACATTTCTATGTCTCTTTGGAAGCAGTTATGAGGCCAATATGAAAGGCTATGGAAAGGCAATACCTAAAGAAGCGGATGGAGAAAATTAGCAGAGAATACACACAAAGCTAGATAGAACTGGTGGTGATACATAAACAACCTGAGAGCTTCCCTAACTGAGATTTTGAGCGAGGAGTGAATTTACAGTGAAATTATAGCAGTTTCAGCTGTTGGCCTCCAAATTACCTGGTCCCATCTAAAGTCCCAGAGAAAGCCCTGGCAATTTCATATTAAAAATGTTGTACTATTTTTCTTAAAGTGAGCTTCCCAAAGTTTGTAACTTCAGGCCCCACAACACCGGGAACCAAACCTATTTTCCCCATAGTATACGACACTGAGTAGCCACCTGCCGCTTAAACGCACCATCTCAGCTTGTTCCGTGCTTGCCTGGGTCCGCCGCGGTGGTTGGTCTGCTCTTGCAGGAACACAGCCCCGGCTGTCCTGTTTCCAGAAGCAAATTGTTTCACATTTTCCTGGCTGCCGGGTCAGAAATGGCTACATTACTCAGTGCCCCCAACACGTTTATTGTCCTACAGAGCCTTACACAATCCCACAGGAAACCACGCTCAACACTTAGCCAACACTTGTTGATCTGATTGAACGCAACAAAAACGGAGACAAAAGCATACTTCATAAAGTTTCCAATTTTGATAACTATAGCTCCCACTTTTCCCAGGCAGCTCTCGGGTACATGTGATAACCCTGCCTTTGTTTGTAGAGCTCTATGCTGGAAAGGACAAGAAAATATCTCGGCAAAACCCGACTGCTGACGCTGACTTCTCTCACATGAGCCAGGAAACCATTAGGTAATGCAAAGTGCACAGAGAATATGCAATGAAAACTTCAGCTCAACATTTGGACAAAGGAAGGCCAGAGAATATGTAAGAACAGTTCATATGATGGAAAAGGAGCTTACTTATATAGTTTAAGTTATTAAGAAATCCAGAAATGGAAAATAGATTGTTTTTGCTAAGGTATGGTACACTTAGATCGCAATGAAAAAGTGTGTCACTTGACATCATTATGACAGACTCACAACTTTTGGCTTCCCCCGTTCCACTATTTTCTCTGGTGCATACTGGCTGGCCATCTGTAACAAATCTAAGGACATATTTTATGTCCTGCTATGGATAGCCAAGAAAAGTAATCATCCTTTTGGCATGCATTGACACACTGTGTTTACTTATAAATTGTTGCTTACTGTAACTGATTTGTAAGTATCTATGATGTGAAGAAGTCTTGGGTTGGCAGAGGAGAGTGAAGCTACTGGCTTTCAAAGAGGTATTCTTTTGAGTGTACATGGAATTAGCATCATTTCTATTAATTCGTTCAGTCAAGTCTTATTTGAGAACCTGCCATGTGCTGAGCATTCCGTTAGGGGTTGGAGACACAAGAGCAAACAGAAGAGAGGCAGCCCACATCTTCAAGGGGCTTATGTGTGTGTGTGTGTGGGGAACCACAAATAGTGGTTTAATTACAGTAGAGTATGGGAAAAATAACTTGCAGAAATATTTTTTAATATTTCAGTTTGGAAACTAGAATTTTGGGAAGGGAAAGGAGTCCTTCAGAAGAATTCAAAAGATTGTAACTTACATTCTAATAGCAAATTAAAGTCACTGATGGATTCCAAGTAGCTCTCCATTCTTTAGGAATATAGTAGGTAGTCATTCAGAAAATTAAGGGTGAAGCAGGGCAAGAGTGGCACAACAACCTGGCCAAATAAATTAATTCTACACTCTGCTAGTTAATTTCCTTTTCCACATGGCGATTTGTATTTACTTCACAATTTATATACGGTAATATGGCAAAAGTTCGATTCTAGAATAAAAAGTAAACTTAGGGTAGGGGAAGGAGGAGTTGGTGATATGGTTTGGCTGTGTCCTCACCCAAATCTCATCTTGAATTGTAGTTCCCATAATCCCCACATGTTGTGGGAGGGACCTAGTGGGAGGTAATTGAATCACGGGAGTGGATGTTTTTACCGTGCTGTCCTCATGACAGTGAATAAGTCTCACCAGATCTGATGGTTTTATAAAGGGCAGTTCCCCTGCACACGCACTCTTGCTTGCCACCAGGTAAGGCATGTCTTTGTTCCTCTTTCACCCTCCACCATGATTGTGAGGCCTCCCCAGTCATATGGAACTCTGAGTCCATTAAACCTCTTTTCCTTTATAAATTACCCAGTCTTGAGTATTTCTTCATAGCAGTATGAAAATGGACTAATACAGTTGGTATAACTGTGGAAACACCTGGGCACAATCTCTTGGGATTTCCATCCTTTCTTGGGGCATAAAACACCCAAGGGCAGCTGGGAGGAGTGGTTTCCTCTAAGGCAAAATGTCACAGATTTATTTACTTTATTCTATTCATTCACTTCCTCTGCCACTTCTCCTGTTTCTTTGGCTCTGTATTTTCCATGAGTTTAGTTACATCCTAACTTTTGGCAACCTGCTATTACGATAATATGACTTCATTTACTCAAATTATACTCTGCATTGTCATCTTTACTCAGTTAGAATTTTAGGAATTTTCTCCTAAGCTTGTTCATGCAAGCCTTTAGCCGGCCACAGCTAAAGGGACATGGCATGGGATAATTTGACTTCATGATGTGAACAAGCCTGTTTACTTGTGCTTACATTTTTAAAATAAAAAAGAACCTGGTAGAATCCATTGTCAGAGAGAGAGAGAGAAAGGGGGATGGGGGGAGAGAGAGAGAGAGAGGAAGAAAGAAAATGAGATAATCAGAGTCCTTCTGGCTTGTGGCTGACCTGTATTTTTCTCTCACTTTAGAAAATTCACTTGACTCATGGCTTTAAACACCATCTATATGCTTATGACAGCCAGGACCTCTTCCCTGAATTCCAAACTTATGTTTGACTGTCAACTTGTCCATCTGTACTTGGGATATCTGATATATATGTCAAAACTTGTCCAAAGCTGACCTCCTGATTCACACCCACCCCCCCACCCCCAAAACTAGTTTTTCCTACAGTCTTCTTCTTCTCAGCTAATAGGAACTCTCCCCCTCCAGTTGCTCTGGCTAAAGAATATGGAGTCATCCTTAATTTTTACCCTTCTCTTGCACCAAACGTTCAATCCTTCATGAAATAAGGTTAGCACTAGCCTCAAATGTACCCTGTTTGGCCACTTTTCAATACCTCTACTGCCACCTACTGGTCTGAGTTGCCACCACCCCCAGGGGGAATATTGTACTAGTCTCCTGACTGTTCTTCTTCCACTCTTGCCCCTGCAGTCTATTCTCCACTGAGTGGCCAGAGTGATTCTTTAAATGTAAGTCACATCTTAGCACTTCTCCAGTCTGAACTCTTCGCTTGTCCCCCTGTTCTGGTCCCCTAGGACTGTCTCTAACATCATCACATGATTATTCTACTTCATCTTACCACTCCTAAAACTGGCATCTTTTCTACTCCTCCAATATTCTGAGCAACATCTGATCCAGGACCATTGCATTGGCAGTATCCTCTGCTTGGCAAACTGTCCCAGATATCTGACTGGCTCGTGTCCTCATTTCCAGGTTCTGCTTCTAATGGCATCTTCCTAATAGCCCTACGCAGACCACCCTGTTTAATATCACAGCCGTACCCTCCACCCAGCACTCCAATCTCCCTTACTCTGCTCTGTGTTTTCTTTCTTCTACAGGACTCATCACCTTATAGCATAATACATAATTTAATTATTTATTACCTTTATTATTTGTCTCTCCTCACTAAAGAGTGAGACCACAAGGGCTCCAACAGCTTATCTCTGCAGTTTGAACTTTGCTCATGGGTATCTCTTCTTTGGGGACATCACTCCATTACCTCCTGCATGTATTCCTTCTGGTGCTAAAATAATCTGCTTGTAAGTTGGGATCAGATGTGAATTATTCACACTTACTAGAATTGAAGATTAACATGTCACCTCTCCTAAGGGTGCTTGCATATCAAACCTCAGGCTCAGTGCCGGAAAAACTGCCCTGTTTTTAATGAAAGGAAATGGGCGAGTAGGAGGTGGAGGTAGACACAAAAATGTTTGTTGTTTCCTTTTGTTATCACCCATGTCCTGTCCTGTCACCCATGAAACCTTTACATAGATTGTTGGCATTTTGTCAATCTTACTCCTGTTTTTCTAGTCGGAGGTAAGTATTTGTGGTCTACATGGAGTTGGTGAACTATGAGCCCCATGAGTTTTTGTGAATAAAATTTATTGGAACACAGCCACTATTCCTGCCCCACGGCCTTTGCATTGATGGTATCCTCTACTTGGCAAACTGTCAAGTGTTGTCTATGTCTGCTTTCAGTCTACAACGGCAGAGTTGAATAGTTGAGACAGAGATTGTATGCTCACAAAGTCTCAAATACTTACTATCTGGCCTTCACAAAAATAAATCACCAACTCATACTCTGGAAGCATCCTGCCAGCTTTGGAAGTGATCTTGTAGCTTGGAATTTAGTTTAACAGCTCCATTCAAAGGAGAGTCACTTCATTTACTGTGTACAAGGTGCTAGAGTTGGAAGCAAAGAAAGTAGACAAAGGGGTATAACGTTTTGGAATCCTTCTAGTTCTGATTCCCACTGTGACTCAAATTATTTTTTTCCTAAGACTGTATCATGAAACATTTCAAAATATAGAAAAGTTAAAAAAAGTCAAAGCACCAATACACCACCATCTGGATTCTACAATTGACATTTTGCTGTATTTGCTTTGTCATATATCAATCTGTTTATCCATCTCTCTATTCATCCATTAATTCACTTTGTTGTCATTCCTATTATTATTGCTGCTATTGTTATTTTTTGGTGCATTCAAAGTAAGTTGCGGACATCAGTACACTTAATCCATAAACACTAGTTAATGTACATAACATTAACTAGAGGTTGTTAGTTATTCAAATTATTTTTTAATTTTTACTCCAATACTGTGATCTAGAAAGCGGCCTCCATTCAGCCAGAAGACAAAACTTTACGAAAGCTGAAAACTGAGAAAGGTTATCAGGGTAATTGAGGTAAGTATCAGGGGAATCATTCATCTAAATTTCTCCAGTTTCCTGGTTCAGAGATGAATTGGCCTTTCAGGCCTGAGAGTATTTTGCTTGTGATGGATTCTAGAAAGTTCTGTGGCTCAAAGGAAAGGGTCATAAGCTATTTTTTTTTTTCGGAGACACTGCCAAAAACCCAAGGGAAAGATAGAGAAAAACACAATTATGAGTTTCATGCAACAGCTGATCACATGTAGCTTCTTGGTCAGAGCACTGGTCGATGGAACAGACCGTGTCTGTGCAGAATGCTCTCATGAGGGTGGATATGGGAGTCACATGTGCTCATCTTTTCTGGATATCTTTGGATGTCTTTAACCACCCAGTGTATTTATGGCCTTCGTAAACTAGCATTTATAAAATAATCAGTCCTTGACTTGGAGCCAATTGATTTCCTGGGTTCAGTGAGTCTGAGTCTTTATAATATGGAATATTTCAGAGACATTTGTCATCTAATGAATAGCAGCTACACTGCCCTGAAGGGCAAATTAACAAAATCTACAAGAAAGAATTTTTGAGTTGATGGCTTGAAGAAGAAAGAAACAAAAATAATGAAGTGTTTAAGATGTCCATGTACTTTTTTTTTTTTTTTTCATTTTTGAGACTGAGTTTCACTCTTGTTGCCCAGGCTGGAGTGCAATGGCACGACCTCGGCTCACGGCAACCTCCGTCTCCTGGGTTCAAGCAATTCTCCTGCCTCAGTCTCCCGAGTAGCTGGGGTTAGAGGCATGCGCCCCCACGCCTGGCTAATTTTGTACTTTTAGTAGAGACAGGGTTTCTCCATTTTGGTCAGGCTGGTCTTGAACTCCCGACCTCAGGTGATCTGCCTGCCTGGGCCTCCCAAAGTGCTGGGATTACAGGCCACCGCGCCTGGCCCCATGTACTTCTATAATATGTATATTTGAAAAGAAATTCAATAAGTTTTACAGAGGAGGAAAATGGAATTCGTGAATAAAAAAGAAAAGAGTCAAGGTACCTAAATAATGTGGTTGTCTTTAAAGATTATAATGGTGTTATTTGGAATCATTTAGGGAAGGCTTTGTTCATTGTCATATCAGCATGAGTTTTCTTTATGCTTCCCAAGATTCCAAAGGTGATCAACAGTCCATCTACACACTCATATATTTAGCCGCCTACTCCACATCTTGATCTGGATGTCAATGACGGTGTGAAAAGTGCTCAAAGCTTAATATACAGGGTCACATTTCTCATCTCAAAACAGGACCCTGTTACAGTGAAACATTACACACCCTTTGTTCATTTGTAAGAATTCTTCCCTCTCTCACCTTTGTTTCTCCTCATTTTAAGTCTTCTACCTTTTCAGACTTGTTCTTTTTTCTTTTCTTTTCTTTTTTCTGCAGGGGCCTGTAAATGGAATTCCTGCATTGCTCTAACCATGTACACCCTTGGACTTAGCTTTTACCTGTAACTGGCTTCTGAGAGACAAAGAGGAGAAACCTTCACTCCTAGTACACCTATTACAGCTGCAGAGGTAGAGGAGACAGTTGCAGAACTAGTTACAATGACGATAAGAAACAATACTTTGTTATTCCATAGCACTTTTAATGTTCATGTGTATTATCTCAGCTAGCCTTGAACCGCCTAAGTAAGGTGATGAGGACAGGTTTAAGCCCCACTGATATTTTAAAAGCCCAGAGAAAAGTGTTCGTTCCTCTACTAACCTGTTCTTATAGAGCAGGGATCTGCATACTAGGCCTGCAGCCAAAATAAGTAGGTAGCCCACTACCTATTTTTGTATAGCCAGAGGGCTAAGAATGGTTTTTACATTTTAAGTGGTTTTACATTTAAGATCAAAAGAAGGATAACATTTCATGACAAGTAAAAATTATATGAATTCAAAATTGTATGAATTTTATGAATTTATATTTCAGTATTCATAATTAAAGTTTTATTGAACTACAGCCACATTCATTTATTTACATGTTATCTATGGCTGCTTTCTTGCTACAAAGGCAAACTGGAGAATGTGCATGGCCTGCAAAGTCAAAGTATTTACTATCTGGTCTTCACAGACAAAGTTTTCCAACCTTATTTTAGAGACACCACTGTCTTTCCTTTCTCAAAACCAGGCAATGAGCCTTCTGGTGTTTAGAGAATAGAAACTGCAGCTATGCCTGTACCACTAGTTAATAATCCTAGTAATCAACTAGATCCCCTCACTGGCTTGTACCAGCTCCTCATTCTTCTGGGAAAACTCTCCAACGCCTGCCCACTGTGTTCCAACATCATACAAACTCTTAACCAATTATCTCCCCACTAGAGTGTGCCTTCTCTTCAGGCAGGAATAAAGACGTATGGCTGCCCGTCCCCACTCCCGCACTCCTTTTCTCGCAATTCTAACTGACAAACAGCAGGCAACTTATCTATGGAACAAACGATTCTGTAGTGCTTAGAATGTGACAGGCTCATTTAATTCTCATTTCAGCCCGATAAGGCTGGCACTATTATCATCACCATCCTCATTTTATAGAGGAGGAACCAGAGGCACAGAGAGACTGAGCCACCTGCCCCAGGTCATGTCAAGTGGTGCCTCCCAGCGGTGGAGGCAGCACTGGAATCCGTGCCGCCAAGCTCCGCCGGCTGGGTGACAGGGAGACTACAGTTAAAAACAGATTTCCCACAAGACCGACCGGAGCGCCGATCAGAGCACCTGCCCGGGCCACACATTTCCTCCTGGAGCACAGCAAGTGCCGCCTAAATTACCCGAGTGAGCATCTCTTCCCGGCACGAGAGGCAGGGAGGCCAAAGGGCCGCCAAGCTGGCCTGGGAGAGGCGTAGGGCGGAGCGAGAGTGGAGTGACATTCCCGAGGGCGGAGCCCCAGGGCCTCCGAGACCCGTAGACTCCCGCCTCCCGCCTCCTCTAGGCCGCCGGCCGCGAAGCGCTGAGTCACGGTGAGGCGACTGGACCCACACTCTCTTAACCTGCCCTCCCTGCACTCGCTCCCGGCGGCTCTTCGCGTCACCCCCGCCGCTAAGGCTCCAGGTGCCGCTACCGCAGCGTGAGTACCTGGGGCTCCTGCAGGGGTCCACTAGGTGAGGGAATGCTGGCGGTCAGTTTGCAAAATCCTGCCTTCCCCAACTCACTTTAGACTCCTAGGGGAGATAACAAGAGATACTTAAATTGTACTACGAAATTTGGTGAAAATGGTAGACGGCTTTTCTTTCTGCAAAGCACTGAGATCTAAGTACCTCATCAGTTGTTCACATGCATACAATTTAATCGTAGGAGTCTGGAAGGACCCAGACATAATCTAGATGGGGATAAAGATACTTTCTGGTTGCTTCGATGTAGGTGATGACCGGCCTGTACTGCTTTGAGTATTAAGCTCGTTTCTGCGCCTTGCAACCCATCACCCAATAAATATTTATTGATTACTATTCAGGGAGGATACATTTTAGGGTAGGCCTTGACTAAGTGGAGGGTATTGTGGAGTAGAGCCCTTCTGAATAACAGCAGCTAACATTCTCATAGCACTAACTGCACCCCTTTGAGGTAGGCGGTCTTATCATTCCATTTTACAGATAAAACTGAGCCACAGAAAACCTCAGGTCACACAGCTGATATGTGGTGAAGCTGAGATGCAAACCTAGGCTGTCTGGTTCCAGAGTCTGCTTTTTGCCAAAGCACCTCTCTTCGTTTCAGTAGGAATCTTTGAAGGAATTGGGTATATTTCACTTGAAGAAAAGATTTAAGGGATTGGGGGTACTGTCTGCAAACACTTGAAGTGGAATAGGGATAGATTATATTCCTTCTGGGATAGTCCATTAGAACCTAGACCTCCCAAAGAGGAAAAGACTTTCGAATAACAAACTCTGGCTATAGGTAAGTCCTGAAATATGAGATACATTGCCAAGAACAGCTGGTCCGTGACTTGCCTATGCTCTAGGAGACTTCATGAGTAAGCTGAAAGATTTCTTGCCCAAAATGTTGGCCCTGAACTTCAGGAATCGATGGGTCTTTGAATTCAATGACCCTCGAAGATCTCTTTTAATGCCAAGATCTTCAGCATGTTCTGGTAAGAGTTAGGGACCTCTTTGTTTTTCTCCATTTTCTCTAAGGCGCCACACAAACCTGCCCCCATCTGTCAGCCTCATTGGTAGCAACTACCTCATGGGTGCTACCAGTGAGGCTGACAGATGAGTGGCACTGGGGAAGGGGTGGAAGATCGAGAGAATTCAGTGAAGTAAGAAAGACAAAGTGTTCATTGGAGATTTTTAGTAAGTGGCCAACAGAGCTGCTAAAGTCATGCTTCACTTAACGATGGGGATATGTTCGGAGAAATGCATTGTTAGGTGATTTTGTCGTTGTGCAAGCATCTTAGAGTACACTTAGACAAACCTAGCTGGTATAACCTAGGTGTGTAGTAGGATATATGGTATAGCCTATTGTTCCTAGGCTACAAACCCATACAGCATGTTCCTGTACTGAATACTGAGGCAACTGCAACACCATGGTGAGTATTTGTGTATCTAAACATACCTAAACATAGAAAAGATACGGTAAAAATATGGCATTATAGTCTTATGGGACTACTGTCATACATACAGTCCATATATTGTTGACTGTGTAATGTTGACCTGAATGTCATTATGTGGCAGGCACATGACTGTATCGCTAACCTTCGCACAAGATGACTGTAGGATTACATGAGATAGTTGTAAATAATTGGTGGGGTTCTGGGCACCTAGTAGGTATGCATACATGTTCACCATCATTATGGTTGTTTTAAATCACCTAACCCAGGCCCTGCACATAGTAAGACATCAACAAATTGTAGCTGCTACTATTTTGCGCATCTAATCTTAATATCATTTATTTTGTAGTCCTTGGATGTTCCCTCCTTTATGACTTCTTTTTTTTGTTGTCCTTCCTTTAGCCCTCCATCCTCTACAGCTCAGCATCAGAACACTCTCTTTTTAGACTCCGATATGGGGTCCTCCAAGAAAGTTACTCTCTCAGTGCTCAGCCGGGAGCAGTCGGAAGGGGTTGGAGCGAGGGTCCGGAGAAGCATTGGCCGACCCGAGGTATGCTAGTTGGGTGGCCGCTCCTTGTTTTCTTTTCAGAAGGGACTGGTGGGATGTTGATGGTGATTTGGGAAGAGGGGGCCAAGATAGTCGTGAGCTGGCCTGTGGAGTGCATAAGTGCAAACTTTAAAGTTTGCAATTGGGGGCAAACCAGCCCCAGCCCAAAGGGGGTTTCTGTAATGTGAATACAGAGGTCTTGGGCAGAAAGTGCAGCTGAGCTTCCGGAAATGTCTCTGCTTCTCTCTGCACACTGGCGTGCCACCCTGGGCTGACATGCTATCTGCCTCAGCATGCATATCGCCAAACATGCCCACCACACAGCCCCTAAGTTTATTTGCCCACACTTCAAAGCACCAGGGAGTAACTCTGATTCTCAATTCCAAATTCCCAGGAGAGAGAATCTGATTGGTTCAGCATAGATCAGGCCTCCACTGCTGGCCAATCTGCCGTTGCCAAGGATTTAGATTCACTGAGAGACTGCTGGGACCCAACTCTGTAGACGTCTGGTGAGGGACACGTGTAGATGGGTCTAGCTCTCAGAGAAGGTGATTATAGATTAGGTAGATGTCTTTCAACTTTAGAGAATGTTTTCATTTGAATATGGGAAATTTGGGATTTGTGGGGGAAATAAGTCTTATATGCACAGAAAGGTATCAGATGGTGGTCATAGCCTAGGGAATACAGCCCCTAGCACCATATCAGATCCCCAAAACATTTTCTAATAGAAGAAATACATTACAGAGATGGATTCCATTTTGAAAAGTGAGACTGGTTTGTCCCTCTTAAACTCTACTCTGATAATTTTCATGCTACTTTGTTGCTCAACTTAAGCTTTAAAAGGGTTACTTTCTCAACTTTTTAATCTTTGAAATGTATTTATAGGGTTTTAAAAAACTCCTGGCCTTCCTCAATGAGTGCTGATCTACATTTTTGATGGGTTCAATTTTTTTTAGTTATGTTTTAAATTGACAAATAAAAATTGTATATATTTATGATGTACAAAATGATGTTTTGATAGGTGTCTATATTGTGGGATGGCTAAATCAAGCTAATTAACATATTCATTACCTCACATACTTATTTTTTTGTGATGAGAACACTTAAAGTCTCTCTTAGCCAATTTCGAGTATACATTGTTATTAACTATAGTCACCATTTTGTGCAATGAATCTCTTGAACTCATTCCTCCTGACTGAAATTTTGCATCCTTTGACCAACATCTCTCCTTCCATATCTTCCCATCCCCTAGCCGGGGTAACCACCATTCTACTCTTTGCTTCTGTGAGTTTGATTTTTTTAGATTTCGCCTATGAGTGAGATCATGCAGTAATTGTCTTTCTGTGCCTGGCTTATTTCACCTAGCGTAATGTTGATTGGCCACTGAGGCAGAGGAAAAACTGTCAACACAACTCTCCATCAGCCCCATCAGGCCATTTCTCTTTCCAATTAGCTTCCTGTTTGCACCTGAATGTCTTTTGAGGTCCATCAAACAGTGTTTTCTGAAGGATACCTGCAAACAAGATTATTCTAACGGCTAAATGCACAGGGAGTGTTGGGGAGATGCAGATGGAGGTGGTATCATATTCTACTAGGCTACATCACCAATAGAACAATTGGAAAGAATTTTGGGGCCCCAAACACACCTGTTACTAAGCCACTATTATATATTGAGGGTAACTAACACTTTAATTAGCCAATCTGTCAGGAACACATCTGCTGAGAATTTCTTTATTGTTTTTGTCCTGTGAATCCCTTTGGCAGTTTGATGAAACCTATCAATTTCTTCTGAAAGCAATGTTTTAAAATACATAAAATAAAATACATAGGATTACTAAAATAAAATATATAGGATTACCAAGGAAAACTTTTATACTGAAACATGGTTAAGAACAATTTTAAAAACTATTTCATAATCTGGTAATTTTACATTAAATAACACGATTTGGTGGCAGTTCTAGTAACTGCTGAATTTCAAAGCTGTGAAGAACACGAACAATATTTCGATATATCTACTAACAACTGTAATGTGATATGAAAATAACTTTGATTTCAATTGGTGACAAAGTCACAGGTACTGGTAATTTACTGTGGTACATTGACTACATTCATAATTGAAGAAGTTAAATTTCAGTCTGGAGATGACAGTAATGGTTGCACAATGTAAATATATTTAATGCCACAAAACTGTACTCTTGAAATGGTTAAAATGCTAAATTTTATGTTATGTATATTTTACCACAATAAAAAAAACAAAAAAATTAGTAGAGGTTAGTGACAATAGAGATATAACTTTTTAGCAGTCCAAGTTTACAACCCCTCTGAGTTCTATCAGTGGTGCCAGGTAAAAGTCCATGGCTGATAACTTATGCTTTACAGATCCCCATATTTTACTGATTCAGATCTCCTGTACCCCAGGTATGACTCTACCCTAAGGAAAAATAAATGGATAGGAATCATTCCTAATCCCATCAGCCTGGTTTAATTACTGTTGAGACAAAGGGTCTTTTTGTTTGTTTGTTTCCATATAATTGTATATTTTACATCATGGGATTATATAGAACAAACAATTTTGTGTTCCAATTTTTTTTCATTTAACAATGGTAGCATAAGGACTTCCCATGTTATTATAAATTCTTCATAAACATCATTTTAATAGTTATGCCATATCCCATGTATAAGCATTGCATTATTCTCTTACTCGTGAATTTTTGACCATTTAGATTGTTGCCATATTATTTTTGCACTCTACATACTACCAACTTGCCAGAAAGGTAGACTCCCTAACCCTCCCATCAGCAGAGAATGAAAGCATCTGTCTAACATCAAGAGATTACTTTTCTTTCTTTTTCTTTTTCTTTCTTTTCTTTTTCTTTTTTTTTTTTTTTTGAGACGGAGTTTCGCTCTTGTTGCCCAGGCTGGAGTGCAATGGCACGATCTCGGCTCACCGCAACCTCCACCTCCCTGGTTCAAGTGATTCTCCTGCCTCAGCCTCCCAAGTTGCTGGGATTACAGGCATGCGCCACCACGCTTGGCTAATTTTGTATTTTTAGGAGAGACGGGGTTTCTCCATGTTGGTCAGGCTGGTCTCAAACTCCCAACCTCAGGTGATCCGCCCACCTCGGCCTCCCAAAGTGCTGGGATTACAGGCTGAGCCACTGCGCCCGACCAAGAGGTTATTTTTCAAACTCTGCACCAAAGCTTCTGTCTCTAAAGAAATATCTCATAAACTTTGGACCCAGAGCTATTTTAGCATAGTGTTTACAACAGCACTCAATATTCACAGCCGCAAGTGTTTTGACTCCTTTGACTGCAAATGTGGAGATAGAAGAGGAATATACAATGCTCTCACTGAGCCTTTCTGTGATTTAATAACAAGGAAGAGATGGAGTGGGGCTGGCCCACACCCTTCATCACAGTTATACATGGGCCAGCCTAGCCAGACTGGAATTTGAATGGCTGAGTAGCATAGGTGCTAGGGAGTGGTTCCTCTGTGCTCCCAGCAGGAGGGAAATCCACTACTAATCTGCACTTGCTTCTATGCCCACTCCTGCTACCAGACACTCCTCGGTGTAATGTGATTCTCCATGGGTCACTCTTATTTTTATTTTGTTAATGAAGAATTTCAATCATCATAGAAAAGTAGAGAAATAGTATGACGAATCTCCATGTTCCTTGCATCCACAATGATCAACTCATGGCAGTTTTATTTCATCCATATTATCATCCATTTCTCCCCTCAAAGTATTTTGAAGAGAATTCCAGCCATTATTTTATTTCACTTATAAATATTTCAATTTGTATCTCTAAAAGATAACTTGAAAAAAAACACTACAATCTCATTATCATACTTACAAAAATTTTAAAAATCCCTTAATATCATCAAATAGCCTTGACTAATCTTGTTCTTCACTGATTTAGCCTGTGTAGATGATGCTTTTCATTATCAAGGTCTCTAGATATTGAGTCAAGGAAGTGGGCCATATAGTCACAGCTCAAGTCCATTCAAGGCTGTATCTAGACCTCAGTCTAGGATATGTGCTGCAGTTTCCTTCTGCCTTCTCATTGTTATCCCCAGGTTCCAGTCTAGAGGCCGAGTAAACCCAGAAGGTAGCCTGAGGTGTTGGAGTCTATCTTGAGGAGCCTGTTCCTTCAGCTGCTCCCGTATTGTCTTGATGTAGGCTGACCTAGAATCACCTGATTCTTGGCTACTACCATAGGAATTATTTCCCTTATATCAGTTAGGATTAGGTTCAACTGTGTGTAAGAGAAAGCATCATCCAAAACCAATGATATACATAAGTAAGTGTTTGTTTCTCTTTTGTAAAGTGCCAAAATAGGCACTCCAGGGTGGCCTTCCACTCTTATCAGGAACCTGTGTTCATTCTATCTTAGGTCATAATTCTTAGTACATTCTTAGTGCATCGCCTTATAGTCCAAGACAGCTGTTAGGGAAATGGCAACCATTTACCCTCTGGCAAAGAAAGGAGGAAGAGGGGAAGGGCAAAATGATACTCATCTGCTGTCCATCCTCCTCTTATAAGGAATTTTCCTAAAAGTTCCACCCTGCAACTTCTACATTGTAGCTAGATTCAATCATATGAACACAACTAGCTACAAGAGATGCCATGGACCTAAAACAAGTACCACTCAGTATATTATGGAGTACCTTTTATGTACACAGAATTATTGTAAGTTCAGTGGAGCATCATAAAAAAGCATAGCATCGGCCCCATCCTCAAGGAACTATTATTCTTGGTAGCTACTTCTAGTGCTTCCTGTTGTAAATAAAATTCCAGGCTTTATTATGGGAGTACCACATGCCTGAGGGGTGGTGGCCACAAGTTTTGATTGACCTTCTTTTTTTTTTTTTTTTTTTTGAGACAGAGTCTCACTCTGTCTCCCTCGGCTCACTGCAACCTCTGCCTCCTGGGTTCAAGCAATTCTCGTGCCTCAGCCACCACGCCTAGCTAATTTTTGTATTTTTAGTAGAGACAGGGTTTCACTATGTTGGCCAGGCTGGTCTCTAACTCACAGCCTCAAGGGATCCATCTGCCTCGGCCTCCCAAAGTGCTGGGATTATAGGCATGAGCCACCGCGCCCGGCCTGATTGGCCTTAAGAGACTAAAAGAAGTAGACTGGAAGCTGCCACTTGAATTCAGCAGCTAAAGGATTTAGAACTATTTGAATGAAAAGAAATTCTCATGTGGCTCAAAAACGTTAAAAGATTGTCAATTTGATATGTAGAGAGAGAAAGATGTGAATGAATTGGGGACTTAGTGAAAACATTTTAGAAAAATCAGAGTTTTGTAAATTAGATCTTGTCTACAGATAACACATGTTTATTTTACATGCTATTGAATTCCTGCTAAATGTTTAGAGAATGTTAGGAAGTTTGACGAGGACTAATACCCAGTACTGCAAATAACACTTTAGTACAACAGTCTAATGCAAGATATTCTTACTTTTTGGAGGGAAAGTGTGTCTTACACATATCACCAATTTTCTGGCAAGATAATCAATTCATCCTTCTGACTCTTACCTTAATCAGCCCCCTAGCTTCTTCAGTCTCTTTCTTGTGCTGACTTTCTTCCTATGTGTGTTCATATTTCATGGATTGGTGACCAGAAGGATCAAATGGGCAATAAATATGACAAATAGTACTGATTTGGTCTGAATCTATGTGTCTTCCCTACTCCAAATTCCTATCATGAAACCTAACACTCAATATGATGGTATTAGGAGGGGAGGCCTCTGGGAGGTGTTAGGTCATGAGGGCAGAACCCTCAGGAATGGGATTAATGCCCTTACAAATGAGACCCTGGAGAGCTAGCTGGCTCCTTCCACCATGTGGGACACAGCTAGAAGGCACTGTGTCTGAACCAGAAAGTTGGACCCTCACCAGACACTAAATTTGTTGGTGCCTTAATCTTGGACTTCTTAGTCTCCAGAACTGTGGGAAATAGATTTCAGTTGTTTATAATCCAGCCAGTTTATAGTATTATGTTATAGCAACTCAAACAGACTAAGACAGAAAATTGGCACTGAAATTGGGATCATTCTTCCATTGTCTTGAACAATAGGTCCTGGTTTCTGTTTTGATGGCTGACAAAGCTCCTTATTAAATGGTGAAATGGTCATTTGGCCACACCCTTGGTGTTTTCTCCTGAACATGTTTCTCATTTTTTATAATATGGGTAGGCTGAAAATTTTCCAAATCTTTAAGTTCTGCTTCTCTTTTGATTAACAATTCTGCCTTTAAATTATTTTTCTCTTCTTGCATTTTACTATATGCCATCAAGAGGAACCCAGTCTCTCAACGCTTTGTGTACAAATAGCATCAGCTAAACATCCAATTTCATTGCTTACAGGTTGTACCTTCCACAAAACACTAGGATATGAACACAGTTCAACCAAGTTATTTGCCACTTTATAACAAGGGTAATCTTTCCTTCAGTTTTCAATAACATGTTTCTGTCTAAGACTTCATCAGAATGGCCTTTACTGTCCATATTTCTACAACGATCTGTTCAGGATTACTTAGGTATTCTTTAAGAAGATTGAGGCCGGGCACAGTGGCTCGTGCCTGTAATCCTACCACTTTGGGAGGCTAAGGTGGTTGGATCACTTGAGCTCAGGAGTTTGACACTAACCTGAGCAACATGGTGAAACCTCGTCTTTACAAAAAATACAAAAATTAGCTGGGCATGGTGGCTGGCACCTGTAGTCCCAGCTACTTGGGGCACTGAGGCGGGCGCATTGCTTGAGCCCAGGAAGCAGAGGTTGCAGTGAGTCGAGATCATGCCATCGCACTCCAACACGGGCAACAGAATGAGACCCTGTCTCAAAAAAAAAAAAAAAAAAAAGAAAAGAAAAGAAAATTGAGACTGTATCTACAGCTCTCCTCTTTTCTTTCTGGGCCCTCACCAGAGTTGCTTTTAATGGTTCATTCACAGCAATGTAGGCTTTTGCTAGCATGACTTCAAGACTTCCAGCCTCTACTCTTTAAGTTTAAGCAGTTCCAAGGCTACTTCCAGTTTTAGGTATTCATTACATCAGTGCTCCAAGTTCTTGATAATAATGAATAACTACTGTTCTGAGGGTGGTGGATGGTGATAAGGGTTGGACTAAAAAGAGAGAACCTCTTGGTTTTCACAGTTTGACAGCAGGGCATATTTGCTCATATAAAACTCTTCGATACAAAGAAACAATAAGTATTTCTTTATCTTGTCTTTACCCATATTTTAATAGAACCACAACAACACAGAATTTAAAAGTTATCTTAGAGCTTCAAACACTTTGTTTTGTACCTAGGGAAGTGATGGCTGTGATATTTATAGGACTGGTGCAGTATAATAGATACCACCCATCTATGTAGAACCTACAGTGCTTTGGGCACTGGACCAGGTGTGCTACATTCATTGTTTTCAATCCTTATAATCTTCCAAGGTATATATTATCATGTGAGGAGAAAGCAATGTATAATAAGGTATGAGAATTCTCAACCTCTCCTCCTACCAATCCCAGTTCTGTTCCTGGACTTTTAATAAGCCGATGTGGAAAAATGAATGACAAGACTGAAAGGAAACAAATTTGCTTGATTGATTTTCACTGGAAAGGGCAGAGACTTACTAGTGGAAGAGAAAAGAGTAAATACAGAAGGTGAGAGGAGAGGAGAAAAGGAAAGAGGTGTCTTCAGATGGTTTGAAGTGATTTGAAGAGTTAGAGTGAGAGAAAATGGAATCATGGGAGACAGATATATACATGGAGAGGGGTAAGAGGGATTTTAAGCATATCTTTAAATTGAAGCCTCTTTTGGTGTTTTTGAGAGGATTCAATAAATAATTTGAATTTATTTTCAATTACTTTTAAATATTGGACTGGATGAAACACCAGGTTGAGATAGGCTACAAAGTGCCCCAGCTTTATATGGGTTGCAGTCCACATTTTCAAATGAAGAAATTGAGAATTGGTTAGGTTAAAAAACTTGCAGTAGCTTGTTGAATTTATATATATATATATATGTATATGTATAATGTATATGTTATGTATATGTGTGTGCGTGTTTTTTTCATAGAAAGTTAAAATAAGAAAGATAAAACCGGAGACTGAGAAAGTTGCATACTTTAATTTCTAGTAATATGACAGAGTAGAAATCCTGAAATAAATAACTTAATTAGCTGAGCTGCCAAGAGGTTGCTGAAACTCTTAGAGTATAAAACAATAAGAAAGAAAGAAAAAATGGAAAATCTGAATAGTTTCATAGCCATAATGGTAATTGAATGAATACTTTAAAAGTTTATAACAAAGACAGCAGGACCAGAAGATTTTATAAACAAATTTTACAAAATATTTAAGGTGTAAGTAATTCTAATAATGCACAAACTCTCCAGGGGATAAAATCCAAGGAAGCGCTCCTCAAATCACTTCATGAAGCTGACATTACCTTGCTATCAGGACCAGACGAGGACAGCCAGTGAAAGAATAATTACATCACATTTATGAGAATGTTTGCAAGAATCATAGAAAATTAACCAACCAAATACAACAATGTATTAAAAGATAATATATCATGACCAAGTTTGGATTATCTGAGGAGAGCAAATTTGGTTTAATGTTAGAAAATCTATTTGTGTATTTTATTAACATTAAGAGGTTAAAGGAGAAAAAATCATATAAGTGTCTCAATGGTGTGGACAAGACATTCGACAGAATTCAACATCCATTCATGTTTAAAAAACAACAACTTTGTAAACTAGAAGTAGAAGGGAAACTCTTTAACCTTATGAAGGGAATCTATAAAACACCTGCATTAAACAACCAGATTACCAATAAAACTTTATAAAGCAATCTATGTAAAATCAGGTAGAAGACAAGGATGTCTACCACCACCATTTCTACTCAAGACTGTTGTAGAGATGCTCGCTTGTAAAAATACAAGAAAAAGAAATAGAAAATATAACGATTGAAAATGAAAAAAAAGTCCCTTCTTATTTGCTAATGGGTGTTGGTCGAAATGTTACTACCAAATATTCATTCCTTCTCTATAATAGGATTTTACACCCGCATCCATTTTTAGGTACATTACCCATGAGACACATAGGGAGCGATTAAGTGCCCTCCTCCCTGACTTTGGGCTTGGCCATGTCACACGCTTTGACCAATGGGATGTGTTAATGTGATTGTGAATGGTTGACTTGACTTGCTTTTTGCTCCCGACCTTGGCTATGAGAACATAATGCCCTCCATAGTGGCCGCTGTTTCAGCTTGAATCCCAGAGTGAGAAGACATGTCAAGGCCAGCCAGGCCCATAAAAACCCAGAGAAATTGCAGTCTGCCACGGCTTTAATCCAATGCAAGACAATTTTTTTGTGTGTGAACTATTAAGCAAAAGTTTATTGATAAATACACTGGTGATATGAACATCTACAAAGAAAACCCAAAAGAAGCTACAGATGAATCATTAAAATTAATAAGAGCTTAGCAGGGTTCAAAAATTGCCTAGCGCGTGTCTAATTTCCAGCAGCAAACTGTTCAAAATATAATGTGTAAATGCTGTTTGCAGTAGAATTCCATTAAAAATACAAGTTAGCTAGAAAAATAATTTTAAAAAATATGTAAGACCTTTATGGAGAGAATTGCAAATCCTTATTGAAATATGTTTAAAGACCTAAATAAATGGGGATAACCATGGTTCTATTGAGGAAACATTGAGGAAAACTAAATATTATATAAATGTCAGTTCTTCACAATTTGATCCATAGATTAAAACTAATTCCAATCAAATGTTCAAAATTTTTCTTCATAGAATTTGATAAATTTCCTAAAATTTATATAAAATAACATGGTCAAGAATAAGCAAGACAATCACAAACATATGTTGATGACAACCAGATATGTTTCTACCTCTCATTTGAGCTTGAGATTGATCTTTAGTTGTCTGCTAGCCTTTGCATAATATAATGTGCACTTAATAGTTCTATTTATACAGATAACATTTATATGGATATATCAAATTCAGTATGACCTAAAATGAAGTCATCATAGCTATTTCAAGGCAGCTTCTTCTATTATGTTCTTTAAGTGCTGAATGGCCCTACCATCTTCCCAGATACCATAGTTAAAAATTTGGGAGTCAGTTAATGCTCTTCCTTTTTGTCTCATAAATATCTACCCAGTCACTCAACCACTCTCCATCACTACTGCCATTGCCTTAGTTCTGGCCTTTGCCTTTGCTCAGACTATTTGAGATAACCTTCTAGATATTCTTTGTTTCCTGTCTTCCTTTACCACAGAGTGATCCTTCTAAATCTGATCATATCAAACTCTGATGAAAACTCCCATCACCTTCAGGATAAAATCCAAACTCATTTAGGACTTGTCCTCCATCGTCTGCCCATGTATCTCATAATTCCATATGCATCTTTTGCCCCAACAGATTAGTTTCCCTTAGTTCTTCAAGCATGCCAAGCTGTTTTTCTGCTTTTCTACCTGGAATATCTTTCCTTCTCTTTTTCTCCCATCTACTTGATTAACTCAACCATGTACTTCAAGACAGAGATTAAGTGCCATATTCCTGAGTTTTCTGACCTTCTTTGATCCCTTCCCACTCTCATATGTGTAAAATTGTCTTCCTCCAAAGCATTTATCATCTTGTTGCAATAATTGATTTTCTAGTCTGTTCCCCTGTAAGATTATGAATCTGTTTAGGATACAGAATACATCTTGTTTGTACTTGACTATTTATATCTTAGATGATTATGAAATGTTTGTCCACTCTTTGCGCTTCTCATAAAATGACAACTCTCTAACACAATCCGTAAATCCTTGTGTGTGTGTGTGTGTATTAGTCCATTTTCATGCTGCTGATAAGGACATACCTGAAACTGGGCAATTTACAAAAGAAAGAGGTTTAACTGGACTCAAACAGCTCCATGTGGCTGGGGAGGCCTCACATTCATGGTGGAAGGCAAGGAGGAACAAGTCACATCTTACATGGATGGCAGCAGGCAAAAAAAAAAGAGCGTTTGTGCCGAGCAACTCCCATTTTTAAAACCATCAGATCTCGTGAGACCCATTCACTATCACAAGAACAGCACAGGAAAGACCTGTCCCCATGATTCAGTCATCTCCCACTGAGTTGCTCCGACAACACATGGGAATTATGGGAGCTACAAGATGAGATTTGGGTGGGGACACAGAGCCAAACCATATCAGTGTGTATAAGAAGTTGTTCCTGAAAGCAATTTTCATTGTAAAAAGTTGCCCATTGGCTATGTAGTTTTCAATGAGGCTTGCTAGATCTGTTAATAAATGTAGCCCCTGGTAGTATGGCTTAAAAGACATAACTAATCTGCAAATTTTATTTTTATTTCAGTTAAAAAATCTGGATCCGTTTTTACTGTTTGATGAATTTAAAGGAGGTAGACCAGGAGGATTTCCTGATCATCCACATCGAGGTTTTGAAACAGTAAGTACAATAATTTGACTGCAGAAGTGTGTATTTTGAAACATACCTCTTTCTTCTAATAGAAAATTCAATTTTAAAAGCAATAAATAATAGGCTAAAAATTCATTTATAAGTTGCAGGCTATTTTACATAAGATATACTCAAATTTAAATATTTACTGTTTTTAGTATTCTTTGAATTTATGCCACCAAAAACATTCCTATTTGTGCAGTTAATAAGTTGGCTTATTAAAATATTTTTGTAATTAAAATAATTCATTGGGGATAGAATAAACTATTTGTGATTAAAATACTTTTTTATATAGAAAACCTGTTTCTAATCATGTCACTACCCTCCAGTCTGGGCAACAGAGTGAGACCTTGTCTTAGAAAAAAAAAAAAGAAAGAAAAAAACCTGTTTCTATCTTGTTTCTACCCAAGAATGTTCAGATGTGTGTAACCTCCTGTAATATTATAAACTCCAAAAAACAATCTAAGAACTACATGAGTATTTATACTAACTTCTAAGGAATTATAGAATCAAGGGGCACAAATATAACATAGCCTAAAAATTAGGATTTTAAGGACATACATATACATTTACTAGTTTAATTGCAAAATTTAGAGATTCTACTGAACACTTAATATTCAGCTTTAGTTAGATACAGAAATAAAATGTGTAACATAATATTGTGGCACTTTCAAAGATTCTCATTGTCCACACACATATATTCTGTGGAAGCTCAGGGATTGTTACTTCCTAGTTACAATGTTTAACCATCTACTCACCAGAACAACCTGCATTAGTAGAGAAGAGACCAGGGCTTGTTAAAGGCTCAGTGTGTTTGTAAACCCAATTAGTGAATGAGTAAATATTTATTGAAGGCTGGCGATATGCAGGCGTTGGTGTAGGGTGATCTTTTGTATGTTAGGGTGTGTTGTGTGTTGGGAAGTGTGAGCAGAAAGCAGAGGGAGGGAGGCTAAAGAAGGGTGAGGCATATCCCTGCTTGCCTCATATGCAGTCTAGTTAAGGAGGTTCAAGATGTTTGGGAAAGGGCACCACCACAGTGTAAAAGGATAATGAACCAAGAAGTTTCTGGAGGTAGGATCAGGGTAGTTGGACTCTTTTCCCTTCCTCATTTAGCCATTCGCCTTCCAGTTCCCTTCTCTGCTAACATGTTGAAGGCGCTGTGGCTTGCTTTGCAGCAATAATGGAAGCCATTCCTTTCACCTACCCTACACTCATACTGGATTCTGACCCTGTTCCTGGAAGATGTCTCCACTCTGTGCTCCTGCTCGAGCTACTTCTTCTGTGCTCCATCCCATAGCTCCACTTACCACCTTACTAATCCTTCAAGGTCTTTTCGGATATCACCAGCTCCATCAAATTTTGCAGACAATCCCAAGAGGATGCACTTTCTCCTTCATTTGGTCCTCATCGCATTATATTTTTACCAGTCTCATGCACATTATGCCTTTTTGATGACCTTGATTGTATTCTGTCTTGCATTAGAATTGGGGATTGCCTCAACCTCCCCTCACATACCCAAGAGGATCATAAATTGCTTCAGCTGAGATCATTCTCTGTGTTCTCTATGTGGAGATACTCAGTAACTACTGGCTGAATTTAACTGGATAATAAAAAGTTGAAGACAATGAATATATTAAATAAAATGAATGATTAAATATATTACTTTCATTTCCATTATGGAAAATGCTTTCTGGGGGGGGAATGCTTTATAAATTATAAGGTACTCAGCTTTAAGCAACTCCCTCAAGGAGTGCAGCTGTAGAATATTAGTGTTTGGCTCTTTTAAGAATTTTCTTTAAAACTGTAACTGTAATTATTTGTCAGTTCATTTACTTGCTAAAATTCATTTGTAACCCCCAAATCAGTACCTGTGGTGCTTTTGTGGTAATTTGTGGGCATGTGTAGAGTGGCAAAAAATTTGAGCTGCCCAATGCACACATTCCCAGCTGAGGTTGAATGAAGCGATGCTCTTTTTTTCTTGTTTCACAAGAAAGTGACCTTTCACAGTGTATTTAGTGCCACTTTGTCCACACTTTTGTGCTTTGTGTGGGTAATTTCACTGTTTAAAATGGCTCCCACACACAATACACTAATGCTGTCTAGTGTTCCTAAGTGTAAGAAGGCTGAAATGTGCCTTAAGGAGAAAATATGTGTCTTAGATAAACTTTATTCAGGTATGAGTTGTAACACTCTTGGCCTAGAGTTCAATGTTAATCAACAATATTTGTTAAATAAGGTGTCTTTAAAGAGAAATAAACATAAAACAAAGTCATGTATTGATCAACTGAGCAAAATATTGTGACCAGAGGCTTGCAGGAACACAATCCTGTATTTATCCTAGGAGCAATGGTCTAGTATTCTCTAATTCAGTGATCATGGCAACTATATAGAACATTTTTTCTATAAAAATGATGAGAATCAACTGTATCAGTTTTCCTCAGGAGTGTAGGTAAGCCAGAGACTCAAGTGGTAAGCCATTATCTCTTAATGTGAGCTTTAAAAGGCTGAAATTTAAAGCCAGCCCCACTTGTACTCTCTCATCACCTCCCTGGAGCATTTTCTAAATTATACAGGCTTGTAAATTTTGAAAATGCTGACTAGGATAAAGAACAAATTTAGAATCACCTGTGATGTTAGCTCACCATCCAGAAATAGCTATTGTTTTTATTTTGATATATTTTCATTCAGTACTTTTTTTCTGGTACCACATTATGTTTTGCATCTTTTTGTTAGCTTAGTATTATACTATAAGCATTTAAAAAATATTATTTAAAAAACTAATTTTAATGGCCTCATTAAGCATCTGCCACGATGGTTGTACCAACTGATATCACCACAGTGATGTGTTCTGAAGGTTCCTGTTTTCCCTCAACATCAGCAACATAAATGTATTTATTCGACTTTTCTTACCTTTGCCATTTTTACAAGTGAAAAATAATGCTTTATGATAGTTTTAATTTATATTTCTCTTATTTGAGCGAGATTGATTTTCTTTTCATTTTAAAACATTCATTCACCATACATATTTAATATTCTTGGCTTTTTTTTCCTGCTGGGTTGCTGGTATTCTTTTTATTATTTTATAGAAGGTCTTCATATATTAAGGAAGTCAGATCATTTTCAGTGATAGGAATTGCAATAGTGTTAAGAGGGATTGGGCTTGTTTTGTATGCCTTCAGAGGTAAACTTTTGAATACAAAGCATAGATACAAAATAGAAGGAAGAACTTTGTAACAATTAGTTATGCAAAGGTAGAATAACTAATATAAGCATGCACTGGAACAACATAAGCATGTACTGAATGGTCACATACTTGATGTGTTATCAGGATCAAGGTCCTCAAAATAGTGATGTGCTGGAGCTCCCATTTATTTATTTTTTAATAAAAATGAAATTTTACTAACACATAAGTATAAAATGTAACTAATATACATATTTTGAGTGCACACTCACATTTATTTTAACTGGTAGTGATACATGATCAAAGAAATGTGGAAAATATTATTCTATAAAATTCTCATTATCTCAGATGTGACCCATGAACCAGCAGTGTTATCATTTGTAGCCTCAGTCTCCACTTCAGAGCTCTGGATCAGAATCTACATTTCTACATCATCAAATGATTGATATACACATTAAAATTTGAGAAATGCTGGTCTAGATCTTCCAAATCAGAAATACGATTCTATGAGATAAGTAAGAGAGAGAACCCAATTTTACTGGGTTAATGGCTAAGCCATTTTTAAACTTAACTCTTAGGTTTGAATAGCTATATATTTTCTATTAAAAATTTGCCTGAAAATTGAGAAGGCGTACTCTAGGGAACAGGCACAGCTGGTTGTCACAACACAAAAGGAGAAATGCATTCAGTTTTTCCTACCAGGAGTTTGTTTTCTGGGGAGGATTGTTTTTCAAAAGGCCTGAGTGGTAAAAGGTGAAATACTTTTGCATTTACCCTGTTTCTGGTCAGGCCTGATATTGTGATTTGTTTAGGGCAACTTCAGTTATCAGAAACAAAGAACAATCAGAGACATGGGAAAGTCCTGCTAAAGTTTAGCTCGAAAAAGGAGGTACTTATAGATCAGACTCCGTTGATGAACCTCTCACCTAGCTTAGGAAGAAACATGTGTTGTGCCTTTTGAAATCATCCTTAAATGATAGCCTCTGGACTTTTCAGGTTTTAGCACTGAAAGGCTCCTGTCCCCAGGAACCTCTCAGTCCTTAGCAAACTGAGATGATTGGTCACTCCTGTTTAATTAAACTTAGGAACTATTAGGAGAAAACCATCCTGCCTGCTTTTCAGGGACATTTTAGGATGGCCTTGTCTACTGTGTTCTCAGTTAGGCTGAGAACTGTTTTTAAAATTTTTTCACTACAAGCCTCAGCAAGTTCTTTGATTTTGTTCACGAGAACAAAACCACCCTGTTTCCAAGGGTGTGCCCATCAGAAAAGCCACGCTCATAATTACTTGTTGGTAGCCGACAGTGTTTGCATGCAATGCCTGAACAATACCCAGGAGAGGAAGGGAAAGGTCCTGGTGATTCACACCTAAAACTTATGACCTGATTCAAACCTCCCACCTCCCACATAGCCTGTTTTTTTTTCTAGCTTGCTGTGCACCACTTTCAAAAGCAAACCGTACCATCAAGGCTGAAAAAAAAGAGACTTGATTAAATTCAACATCCATTTTGGAAAACCGGGAAAGGATACTTTTTCAATATCATAAAGACTCTCTATTGTTCAGGGAGCATCTTTTGTTATATTTAACACTGAGATATTAGCTATATTCCCTATTAATATGAGAAAGAAGACAAGACTGTCTACCAGTACCATCACAGTTTAATATGGTTCTGGAAACTTTGAAGCTATTAATAAGTAAGAGTTACAGTGTTGGAAAGGAGGAGAAAAATTATTTGTAGGTAATAAAATAAGAATGAAACTCACAGTGGCTTAATGTGGCTTTGGTTGGTGATATGACTGGAGGAGGGAGGAAGGCTCAGGATTTGTCCTGAAGTTGTGATTACAGTGAAGCACACAAATCTTAGCATATATATTCATTTGGCATGATTTGAGAGTGAAGGTAACAGATATAAGAAGGAAGCTAAAGCCACCTCTACTCTCAAGACACCCCTTGGCACCACTGTACTAAGAATGTCAACCAAAACCTATTAGTAAATGGCTGGATATAAAATAACTATGAAAAATCAATAATTCTCCTGCTTAAAAGCAATAATCAGATGTAATGGTGGTGTTAAAGCAAACTAAATATGGCTTGAGAAGGACTCTGTATTTCTATATTTGAGTCCTTGTGGACGCACCATAACCTAAATTAATAGATAGACAATATTGAAAACCTAACTTAGAAGTATGTGCCTGTAACAATAGCTGGGTCTTGGCTAATCCCAGCAGCCATACTTCAACCACTCATACACTGCTGAGTGTTCAAACAAGGCAAACACTTGTTTGAACCAATCCAGCTGTTTCTGTACCTCACTTCTGATTTCTGTACGTCACTTTCCTTTTGTTGTCTATAAATTTGTTCTGACCACGTGGCATCCCTGGAGTCTCTCTGAATCTGCTGTGATTCTGGAGACTGCCAGATCTGCTAATCATTTTTTTTTCTTGGTCCGTTAAACTCTGTTAAATTTAATTTGTCCGAAGTTTTCTTTTAACAGGGGAAAGCATCGTACTCATAATGGCAGTAAGAACCCGATATTATTCCCTAGAAAAAAGTTATTCTCCTTTAACCCAGTAACCCTACTTCTATGACTGTATTTCTGGGAAAAATCCAAAGTAAGAAGAAAGGCTTATTAACAAATGTTTATTCTGGTACAGTTCTTAAAAAATAAAAAACAGAGGCTGGGCGCGGTGGCTCACGCCTGTAATCCCAGCACTCTGGGAGGCCGAGGTGGGCGGATCATGAGGTCAGGAGTTCGAGACCAGCCTGGCCAACATGGTGAAACCTTGTCTCCACTAAAAATACAAAAATTAGCTGGGTGTGATGGCAGGCGCCTGTAATCCCAGTTACTTGGGAAGCTGAGGCAGGAGAATCGTTTGAACCTGGGAGGCGGAGGTTGCAGTGAGCCAAGGTTGCGCCATTGCACTCCACCCTGGGCAACGAGCAAGACTCTGTCTCAAAAATAGATAAATAAATAAATAAATAAAAATAAAAAAGTATTCAAAATAGTAGAGGAATAATTATATATCTAGAAATTATCTATAAGAAAATTATTATATATTTGAAAGATGGAATGTTATGCAGCATTATCTATAAAGACAAATATTGTAGCCAATTTAAATATTCGTCAATCATAAACTGTTTAGATTGTTTTTTTTAACCTCCACAAGTAGTGACTTTTTGGATGCATAATTCTTTGCTATGGGGGGGCTGTTCCACGCATTGCAGGATGTTTAGCAACGTCCTTGGCCTCTACCCACTCGGTGCCAATTGCATCTGCCTACACCCAGTTGTGACAATAAAAAAAAGTCTCCAGACATTGTCAACTGTCCTCTGGGGGTGTGAGAGAGGGCAAAATCACCCCTGGCTGAGAACCAGTACTTTAAATATATGTGCCCAATAGCATGGCTTACCATGCAGTCATTAAGGAGAATGACATGGCTTGATAGGTCCTAATATAGAACAATCTTGATGATATTTGGAAAGTGACAGAGGCAAGGTGCACAATTCTTGTGGCATAGTGTAGCATTTATATAAAAAGCAAAAACTATGCCTTTTTTCTTTTTTAAATGGCTTATTGCCAAGTTTATTGTGGGGAAGATGGATTATTATAATGAATGATTATTTCTACAGACTATCCTGATGCAAATAAAATAAAATTACAAAATACATGTTATAGTATCCAAAGAAGATGGTGTTTAAAGAGAAAATGAACACATCATAACAGGTACAAATATGTATTTACAAAGCTTTTTAAAAAGTAGTGGTTTATATATTTATAGGATTGCACAACCATCACTGCTGATTCCAGAACACTTTCATCAGCCCAGAAAGTAAACCTGAACTCATTATCAGTCTTTTCTCATTCTTCCTTCCTCCAGCTTCTAGGAACCACACTTTCTGTCTCTATTTATTTGTCTATTCTGACTATTTTATATAAAAGGAATCATATGGTATGTGGCCTTTTGTGGTTGGTCTCTTTCAACATTAGCATAATGTTTTCAAGGTTCATTCAGTTTGTAGCATGTATATTTCTTTATATGCCTGACTAACATTCTATTGTATTGTATGGATATTCTATTGTATGGATAGACCACATTTTGTTATCCGGTCATCCATTGGTGGACACTTGGGTTGTTTCCATTTACACCTTTATTCATAGACTTGCCTGGATTATCTCTGAAAGGACCCCCAAGAAACTCGTAATGTGACCTCTAGGGAAGGTTAGTGGGTGACAAGGGAAAGTTGTGGACAAGATTATTGGTTTTCGCTGAACCCTTTTTTTCTCTTTGTACCTTTAGAATGTTTAGTTGTATTTGTTAATTATTTAACAAATTCATGTTTTCAAAATTCCTTCTTCGCATACCAGCCATTCAGATATTTAAAGATGAACTGTGCCCTCATGGTTAGTGAAGGTCCTGATGATCACTTGTTCTCCAGGAACTCTTGCTGAGGCCTCCTACTTGGGTTTGCCCTCTCCAGATAAAGTGAACCTTACCTGTGTTCTATTCCTGTCAACCAGATAAGCTAATAATATATGCCATTGTGTAATGGGGATGAGGACTTTCTCTAGAAAACATCTGTGCACCATTAGAGGGGCGCCTGAGATTTAGGAGTGCCTTAAATCAAAAGGATAACTTTCTCCTCCACAACACGTTGCCTAGCTGAAAGGATATTAAAATAGTGAGTGCACTCATGAGTTTAGAAGTGGAGGCAGAGGACTTTCAAATTGCATGAAAGTTAGAAAATAATTAAGGAGGAACAAGATGGGTATAGTTGAAGAAGTTTCATGTTTTGAGGCAGAAGCTATCCCTTCTAACAGAAGGATCTGGGAGGGCTTCAGGGAAAATTTGCCCATTTAGTAAGGCCTTAACCAATAAGTAAGATTTGACTCTCTGGATAGTGGAGGTAAAGGTGAAAGTCGCGGTATGGGGATATAGTAGAAACAGTGAGTCGTCTAATCGGGCTTACAAATGGGATGTGGAAGGATGGGAGGTGGAGGAGTATTATAGGGTCTAAAATTTTAGGTTGGGCCATTATTGGGGAAGGCCCAAGCTTCGAAGCCCAAGCTTGATCTCTAGCTATAGATGAATGAACAATATTTCACATCCTGAAACTGTCAACTTAACACAATCACGTTAAAATAAAACCATCTTTAGCCTAAAAGTTCTGCTTTTTGTGGAGTGCTGTCTGTGTCAGTGGTTCTCAACTGGAGGTGATTTGTCCATCTGGGTCATATGGCAATTTCTACATTTGATCTTAGCCAAAAGCCCGAGAAGCGACTCATTTGCAATTTCTGTAGTCATTTCTGAGTGTCACAACTGGGGAGTGCTACTGCCATCTAGTGGGTAGAGGCCAGGGATGCTGCCAAACCTCCTACAGTGCACAGGCCACTTCCCACAGCAAAGAATTAAAGCCTCGTCTGTGTTAACAAGCGTAGGTCACATGAGGGAGAGTAGAAATTTAACTGAAATATTCTTTGAAAGTAGTCCAAATAAATTCCCAACAAATTTCCCTATACATCCTACCCACACCACATTGCAATTACAAACAAAAACCATTCATGTCTTAAAGGCTACATTCCAAGAGTTTTTAAGTAGAAAAATTGAGTGTTGGGGGGGTGGGGGGCCGGGGTGCGCTGGGCGCGGTGGCTCACGCCTGTAATCCCAGCACTTTTGGAGGCTAAGGCAGGTGGATCACTTGAGGTCAGGAGTTCAAGACCAGCCTGGACAACATGGTGAAACCCCGTCTCTACTAAAAATACAAAAAATTAGCTGGGCGTGGTGGTGGGCACCTGTAATCCCAGCTACTCGGGAGGCTGAGGCAGGAGATTCGCTTGAACTCAGGAGGTGGAGGTTGCAGTGAGCTGAGATCACACCATTGCACTCCAGCCTGGGCAACAAGAGTGAAACTCTGTCTCAAAAAAAAAAAAAAAAGAAAGAAAGAAAGAAAGAAAGAAAAATTGAGTGGGGGGAAATGTAATAAAGACTATAAGCCAATCATTAAAACATTATTTTATATCACCAAATATAAAATAAAGCTTTTCAAGTGAAACGAGAAATAAGTCCAAAGTAAATTAACATAGATCATTATATGATAAAAAGCTTCATGCAAATTGTCCACACTATTAACAAAGCTGCTTCAGAGTCATCCAATCAACAGACTCTTAGAATCACAGGCCTGACTACACGGGATTAAACTTGAAGGAAATTTGCCATGCAACAGTATTAACTACTGATATATGAGAAGCTTCATATGTTGATACATTACCTGTAAGCCTCAAAACAATCTTGAAAAGTAAAAATTGTTATCTCCCCCATTTTACACATGAGGAAACTAAGGTTCAGGGAGGCGGTGACTTGCGAAGTTCACACAGGCCATACAGAGCAAGATTTGGTGGGCCCATATGATCCCAGGCCCACATTTGTCCACTCTTTTTTGCTACCACTCCTTCTGGAACAAAGTTCCCTTTCTATATATCTGATATTTTCTCAATACTTTGACACATTCAGATGATTAAAAGATTTTTAATACCATTAGAAATGAGATTGTTCAGGTGACATAGACCATAAAACTATGAATAAACACCCCATACTCCTTCTGCCACTCACTTACTGTGGGACCTATGCTTTCATGGTCCAGGGATCTGAATTTTCCTATCTGTAAGTCCAAAATAGTGCTCTCACTTGTCCTCTGAACTTCCAGTATAATGAGGAAATGGGTTAGGTTGATTGTACCTGGCTATTTAAGGACAATCATTTACCTTACTTCTTATAGCTGCAACACTGTTCATGATCTAGTAGTAACATGATAATAAATTCATGTTTCAGTTGCTTATAACTTACTACAACCTAATTTTTCCCTCTTTCTGTATACCTTTTCTCCCCACCCTACCTTAATTTTTTCCCCCAAATTTCTTCTTTTTAAGACCCACCTGGGAGGATTCCACCTCCACGAATTACTCCCTCATTCCTCTGGAATCTTTGTCACAATCAATCTTTCTTCTAGATTTGCTTGTACTTCTCTTTAGCTTTCATTTCTCTTGTCTGCATATTTTAGTGGTTTATCTTCTGCTAGAGTGGTAGCTCCCTGAAGGTATGGAAGCAATGACCACTGTGTTCCTTCTAGGTGATTCCTGACTTCCTGTTTGTGAGTTTGTAATGACATTTTATCTTGGGTGGGCCAGAACAAAAGAAAGAAAAAGAAAGGGGAGGGAGGAATGATTAGCAAAGTAGTGGGCCTTTTCCTAGAGATAAATTTATTTTATTTAAAAGACTGTTCTTTATTCAGATATTGCTATTCTTCCTTTTTTTGGTTGTTAGAATGGCCTTTCTTTTATGAAATGATGACCATAGTAGATAATTTTTACCTTTCACAATCTGAATTTAAAAGTTGGCACCACCACCCACCATTGAGGAGTATTCTATAAAATACTTCACCAGTACTCTTCAAAATTATCAAGCTCATGAAAAACAAGGAAAGAGTGAGAAACTGTCACAGATGGAAGAAACCAAGGGGACATGATGACATGGATCCTGAACCAAAAATGGATATTCATAGAAAAACTGGTGAAAGCCACATAAGTGATATACTTTAGTTAATGGCAGTGTATCAACATTGGTTTCTTAGTCTTGGCAAATGTTCTGAGGTTATATAATATGTTAATGGCAGGAGAAGCTGGGTGGACTCTCCATACTATCTTTACAATTGTTATGTAAACTTAAAAATTATTCCAAAATTTAACTTTTATTTTTAAAAGACTAAGGAAGGCAAAAAATTGGCATCCCTCTCTCAGACCCCTTTATTTTAAAATGTTTTATTGCTTCTTGATGTCCAAAATCCTGGGGCCTGGGGCCCAATAACATCAAGTTCGATGATCACACTCACTCAAAGTTTGAGAAATTAAATCTACAGTGAATTGAATCAGGGAATCATAATAATAATGTACCCATAAAAAGGTGTCAGCTGCTTAATTAAATATTGTTATAATGAAATTTTAACAAAATATTAAAAGGAAAATCGACATGAGTCTCTGAAACCTCTTCCTCTGTAAGACCTCTGTGAGTCCCAAACCTGCCCAAGACCATATGTGCAAACAAGTGTTTTCAGGCACTTCATTCTTAGGCGTCTGCCTTAACAACTTTTAACTGGAGACTGTACTAAGCAGAAGAACTTCCCTCTATGCCACAACATAGCTGATCCCTTAATGACTAGATGGCAGCCTGCCACAGTGACACACAGTCTTTAAGCAGAGACGCCATGCATGTGCTACAAGACATATTTAGTAATCAGTGGATCTGTTGGCAAGACATAGGTCTGGTTTGGTGAGGTTTGATTTTAGGAAAAGAATGAGCACACATAATTTGTGTCAGCAGGGGGCTCTCTTAAGCAACAATAGTTCCGACTACCCGTTTATGTGGAAATTTGGGTAGTCATAGAAGTTAGCAAACCATTCCCTTCAGGCCCCTTCAGTATAACATAGAAATTAAAACAATGGAAATGAACATCTTGAGCACAGTTTTGCCAGATGTAGGTGGTGCCAGTTAAGAAGTTGGGCTGCTGATTACATGACGACCCAGGCGTAGCTTGTCTGAAGAGATTCCCCAAAACATTTATTCCTGATCTGGGTTTGAAGGAGAAGGGGCATGCCTGGTCCTGGGGTTCTAGAAGCAGCTGGAAGTTTCTGAGGGAGTTTGTAATTCAGCTCTTTTGAGTAGTTAGGTTTGGGAATATGATTATCATAGAACCTTGATGTCCATGTCAGAAATTTTAATCAGAGTGAAAGAAAAAAATAGGTTTGGGAGACTTGAGAATGGGAACAACGTAAAAAAAATAAGAGACAAATAAGTCAGTTGTTCTTTTCTTTGTAGTTAGATGGTAGGTAGAACTCTTTGATACCCACATCAAAGAAGGATTTCATGATCACCTCATCTCAGGATCCTGTAGCTTTGGGATCTTCCATAAACCTACTCCCTTCACTCAGAAATCATGAGGCCTATTTTCAGCTTTGTGTATATTAGCAGTAGGACCCTTTCTTTGCCTGAAATAGCCAGTTTGCCTGAAGCCATTGAAGTTGGCAAAGTCCCCTTGTTACCTGTGTGAAATCCCTGCAGTTCTGGCTCCTATTGCAATTGTCATGGGATTTCTCCTCTGAGACAAGCCCTGTGCTCCCAGCACATACGTTACTGGCAATATGCCGTCAGCATTTGTGAGGCAGCATGGGGGTGGGGGAGTGAAAGTAGTTTTATTCTCAGGGACAGATAATGTTGTTTTAGATCTTTGTTCTGCTATTGTTAACTGTAACCTTAATCTCACTAAGCCACGATGTTTTCATCAGTAATATATAGGTGATCACATATTTCCAGGATCAGATGCTTTGTAAATGCTGAAATGCTATGCAAATATAAGATGCTATTCATCCATCCATCCATTGATTGATTGATCAATTCATTCATTCATTGAACAAATCTTCAGTGCCAGCTGTATGCTAGGCACCATAGTAGCTAAGTTAAAAAAGGAAGTTAAAAAAGTCCCTGCCTTCATGGGGCTTACATTCTCTTAATGAAGACAGACAATAAATGAATAACAAATAATTACATAATATAGTGTCCCATGGTGAAAAAGCTAGGAAGAAGAAACAAACCATGGTTGGAGGATACATAATTGATTGATAAATTAGACCAGATGGGCTGGTTGGAGGTGGCCTTTCTTAGGCAGTAACATTTGAACAGAGGCCTGAGTGAAGCGAGGAGGTGAACTATGAGACTGTTGGAGGGGGTAGGGGGAACTATTCCAGGAAGCGTGAATGAAGATCCACGAATGGGATCTCTGCCCACGGAGCTGTGGTGGCTGTGCCAACTCTAGGACTTACCCATCACCTGTTATGGGCCAGGTGCTTTGCACACATTACTCACTTAGTCCTTACCACTCTCGGAGAGCTCACCTCCTAGGTCTATGCTGTACATGAGGAGACTGAGCCTCCAAGAAGTGAAGGGACTTCACCCTGCATACCAAACCTGGTAAATGGCAAACCCGAGGTTTGCACCAGAGCCCCAAAGCCAGAGTAGTTTTTGGAGACAGGGCCACACCTGCAGGGGGCAGAGTGGCGGGAGTCTCTGAAGCACTGGTGCTTCTGCAGGGTGGTGGCAGGGAAATGTAAGGCAGGACCTGGTAGAGCTTTAAAATACTCGGATTTATCCATTGGCCGAATACCTGAACCGTGTTGGTTATCTTTTCCTTTTTGTTAAAACCACCTTTTGGAACTTGTGAAGGTGCGTATGTGGGGTTGGGATTGGGTGAGTCAATTTAGTCAATTGGGTGATTTTCCCGGTTTCTACTCAAGTCATGAAAACATTTTTGTAAAATAACTTGAGTCCTTAATTGTATGGATTCAGACATCCTTGAAGACCAGTTAGCAGCTTCTATTATGCAATATGTTCCTTGCTGGCATCTCTCATCAGCCATGACCTCAACTCGTGTTTTGTTTTGTTTTTCTCTTTTTCCTACCAAGCCACTAGTAGACAAAAAAAAAAAACAAAAAACAAAAAACAAACAAAAAAAAACAGCCACCATTTTAAAGCAAATGGAAATTAAAGGAAAACATAGTTTTCCCTGTAATATAAACATTTTGCTTTAAAGAACAGGTCTTGCATCTTATTCCCAAACACTGAATGAGGTACTCAGACTCTGCCTTCTAAATACCAGCCAGAAAGAAACAACAAACTATATTATCTCTTGCGTTGTAATTCTTCAGAATTAATTTATAGCTCCTTGAGGTACACCTTTCCTAAACTTCACATGGCAAGTGACACTTTTCTTTCATCACTATTGTGTGTTTTGTCTTTCTGCCCCCAAACACAAACACACAAGGAAATAAGAACTGACAAGGAAGCAAAAATATTTAGTAAAGACCCACGGAAAGAATTAGAAGGAGGAAAAGAGGAAGCAGGACCAAGAAGCACGTCAAGTGCTTTAAGAAAACACCTGTTTCAGATTACAAATTTCTTACTTAATTAGACACATGCAACTCTTGAGTTTAAACATAACACTCACAATTCGTCAGCCACCCACGGCAATTCTCCAGGTGTTTGTGATTATGTAATGCCCTAAAAAATCATCTGGATTGTGTCAACTCTCAGAAGTACTGCTTCAGTTTTTTAAAAAATCCTCTACAGACATTAATTTATATGTAAAGTCTCAGTCTAGCATTTACACTACTTAGCAAAAAAACAAATAAAAGGTTATAATAAGTAAAAGGTCAGTGGTTTCCTTGGTTTCTGATTTTTTTTTCCCCAAAGGCTGAAAGTATGTTTTTTGCTTTAAGTAGTAAAAGATAGGCATTTTGAATTCAATAAAACTTCATTGACCAGACTTCTCTAATTCAGATTTTATGATATTTAGGATAGGAGCAACGAGGTTTAATTGTATAACCAGGGAAAGGAGCATCCACACTGCAAAAGTAGAGGAAAGGGGGGATAACTGTTTCCTGAATCTTTTTAAAAAAGTGTTGAAATTGCTTCCTAAAATCAAATTTGGAAAAAAAAATCTTGATGTCCACTTAGATTTTTCATCCTTAAATGAGTCATACTCACCACAATTTACTTTTTAAAGTTGCTTGACATATTTTTAGATGGTAAGCAACCTGAAAGCCCTTAGGCTTGGATAATTGAAAAATATTTGGGGATGGAAAAGAATATGATTTGAAAGGGACTCCTTTGAGAGCCCAAAAGGGAGCTTCAGCCCAAACAGAATGGAGATTGACTTTCTCATGCAATTATTTTAATTAAAAATGCATGTGCAGCAGGAAAAGAAAAGCAATTCTAGACACCACTCCTTATAGTTTGGCTGATTGTTTGAAATCTGGAAACTTTTGTTTGTCCTCTTAAATTTTTAAGCTTTGTATTAGATCCTAAATGCTTTGTTCCTATTCTGACATAAGCGCTCTCTATAAAAAATGCAGGTCTTTTCCACACAGTAACACATGTTAAAGTCGGAGCTGCATTGTCCTACATGTAATATGGAGCTACTCTTCTGATTCTTAGTGTTTCTCCTTGTGTCTCACTGCCTTTCTATCCAGCCCCAGTTCACCTAAGCAGGGAACAAGATATTCATCAGCGTCTATGTAAAATAAACTATATCACTTACTTTCATCCACTGATTAGCGGCAGCATCTTTCTTTTTTCCAAAACAAAAAAGTTGTTTCCATTGTATAAAAGTCAATTAATTATTACAGAAAATTCAAACTGTCAGAAAAATGGAAAGAAACATATCTGAAATTCTACTATCTGGAGGTGACCACTGTTCACATTGTGATGTATGTTCATCCGGGCACCTCCATGCATACTAACACAACTTGATAATTTTATTTAAATGAGTCCATTTAAATACATTGTTTTATTTGTCCCCTTTAAATAGAATTGCTGTTCTGTAACCTGCTTTTCCAATTAAATAATATTTCATTTTTTTCTGTGTCAATAAATAAAGATCTATATCACTTTTTAACGGTTGCACAGTATTCTCTTATATGGCTACACTGTAATTTAGTTGCGTTACTTATTAACCTATCATCCAGAATGTCCCTGTCTTTTGCTATTGCAGTAAATATTGCAGAGAATGGAATTGTGCAGAAAATCTTGTATTTTTTTTGTTTCCTTAGATTTAAATCTCAGAAGTATACTATTTGCATTTAAATCCTTCATCCATTTGGAACATGTTTTTGTATGTAGTGGGGGATTACTGTCTTTTCTCATATGGTCATTTGTTCCAACATCATTCACTGGGAAATACATCCTTGCCCCACTGATTTGAAATTGCTACTTTCATATATTAATTTCCCATACAAATGGGTCTCTTCTATCCCTGTGCCAGTGTTGCATTGTTGCCATTACCATAGCGAGTTCCCAGATGGGGGTTTTAGACTTCAAACCTAGAACCTCTAATTTTTGTAGCCATCTACCTGTGACCTGCTGGGGTAAAGGCCCTGCCTAGGCTATTCTGTTCACAGTATACCTCAATGATATTATTCTGCAGGATGAAACGTGGAGAGTCCTTGTGTCAGCCAGCCCTGATTTGCACTGTATTATGTGCTCTATAAATATTTTGATTCAAGAACTGGCATCCAATAAAGTTAGCTCAGGAAGAGGAGAGTTTATTATAAATCTGCAATATAAAAACGTCAACAACATGACAGTAGCAAGGCTTTTATTGCTTTTAGTTTAGGTATTAGGAGGCATAATAAATAATAACTTGTTCTCCCAGCCTGAATTCTCAACCAATTGAGAAGATAAAGGAGTAAGAAAGATGGCAGACAAAAATACCTTTATTTCTGATAAAGCTGATACTGGAGAAGGTGGCTTATATCTGCGGGCAGGTGGGCTTCTGAATACTGCACCTGAAAATAAGGCAGACTTACTCAGATCTCACCAGCTGTGCTAGACCCCTGTAGGCTACCACCACGGGTGCTAGTCCCTCTCACGGAGACAAAGAGAAAGAGGACACTTGCTTTCTGTGGATAGGCTGACTCTCAAGAGGAGGGAGAGAGGAGGGGGCTTGGCTCTGCAAACTCAATTTCTACTTTCAACTCTACCAGTCCTACTTACTATATGTCTTCCTCATGAGAATATAAGCTTCATGAAGACAATTACTGTATCTGTCTTCTCCAATTTTTTATCTCCCAACACAGTACCTAGGACATTATAGGACTTCAGTGAGTATTTGTTCAATGAATGTTGTTGGTGCACTTACCTTCTCAATATATTATTTTAAAATTATTGTATCATAGGTTTTATATATTTGAATTGATATCTTATGATTATGTCCTAAATATACAAATATGTAGGGCAAAATAATAACCATTGCTGTTTATGATTTTTAAAACAAATTTTTGAATTTTCATGTGAAAAAAGACTATTTAGGTCTACTTTTTATGCCTTAGGATAAAGCAAAAACATAGACGACAAAAACAATCTGGCTTTGACATATTCGATGAGTGCTTGTATAGAGGAGGAAAGAACAATTTTGTTTGTGTAAAACAGCAATATCTGATGTATATGCTGAGAACTTCATAAATATTTTCTCTTCTCTTGCCTCCTGGGCATTTTTTGTTTTTCTTTCTTCTTTATATCTTACAATATTTCCACTCTGTTTTTTATTGTGGATTTAGGTATTTCTTGAAGGAGTTAACAGATAAATTTCCCAAATGCATACAAAATGGATGTCGAATCCAAATAGATTACACAAAAAGAGCCCATGTCCTGACACACAACATTTTACGCTTTAAGTGCTAAATTATATATTTCAAATAACAATGTTGCCATGTTCCTGAGGTAATTTTAAATTCTTACTAATTATTTGGTATCTTTTAATCTTTATTTGCTAGAGTAATCACTATAGCCTTAAAATGAGAAGTTTAGAGTTGCTTGATTTTTCCCTTTAGTAGAATAATGAAATAAGAAGGGTTTACTTTTCTTCTGCTTTTTAGAGTTGATGCAAGTCTTGTTCTACCAAAAGGTACTGTGATTGCAGAAAGTCCTGGGAAGGTTTTTCTATCTACACAAAATGCCTACCATAGTTGACTACTGATTTTCAAATTCATTCTATCTAAACCTGTGCTATCAAAGGGAATTTTCTGTAAAGATGGAAATGTTCTATAATCTGCACTACCCAATATGATAGCCATTAGCCGGATGGGGCTTTTGAGCACCCAAAATGTGGCAGGTGCACCTGAGGTGCTGAATTTTAAATTTTATTTAATTTTTTTTGTTTTTGTTTTATTTATTTATTTATTTTTTTGAGATGAAGTCTCACTCTTGTTGCCCAGGCTGGAGTGCAATAGTGCGATCTCGGCTCACTGCAACCTCTGCCTCCCAAGTTGAAGTGATTCTCCTACTTCAGCCTCCCCAGTAGCTGGGATTACAGGCGCCTGCCACCACGCCCGGCTAATTTTTTTGTAGTTTTAGTAGAGACAGGGTTTCACCATGTTGGCCAGGCTGGTCTTGAACTCCTGACCTCAGGCGATCTGCCCACCTTGGCCTCCCAAAGTGCTGGGATTACAGGTGTGAGCCACCGCACTCAGCCAATTTTATTTAATTTTAATTAATTTAAACTTAAATAGCTGCATGTCGCTAGTGGCTACTCTATTGGGCAGCATAGAATTTCTTTCCATTTTTAGATTTAGTATGGACATGTCCCTGGAAAAGTTGACTTATTTTCTATGAATTCATTTAACATATTTTATAAACATTTATTGAGCACCTAGTGAGTTTGTGTGCTTGGTGTCAGAAATATGTTTCCTTTGGATTTCCTGAGGCAGCTTTTTGGTGGTGTGGAGACCTCACATATGCCATCCCACACACCTGTGTGAACAAGCCTTGGTAACAGGGACCCTGCTGGTTCAACAGGAGCTGTCTCTCTTTCACCCCAATCTCCAGGGCCCACCATGCCAGGACCATCATCTGCTGGGCTGAAGGGGTGAGTGGCGGCTCTTTTCACTCAGCTGTGAGCTCTGGCAGGCTCGGGGATGCATCTGCTAGGAGGAAGGGGCACCTAGGTGAAATTCTGTCAAAGACATTGTATGGCTAATGTGGCCCAGTCACAGAGATTCTTTATCTCAGTTTACTCCTCTTAGTTGCTCCTGACACTTTCCTCAACAAATTTTCTGTGGAAAAAGCAAACACGTCTTCACAGCTACCCAATAACACTTTTTCTTTTTCATTTTTTTCAAGCTTTATTGAGGTACAGTTGACAAATAAAAATTGTTTATATTCAAGGTGTACAACGTGGTGATTTGATGTATGTATACATTGTGGAATGATTACCACAATCAAGCTAACGTATCCATTACCTCACATAGTTACCTATTTTTGTGGTGAGAGCACAGAAGATTACTCTCTTAGGAAATTTTAAGTGTACAATACTTACTATTAATTCTAGTCACTATGCTGTGCTTTAGGTCTTCAGAACATATTCATCTTGTCACTGCAAGTTTGTACCCTTTAATCAACATCTTCCCATGTTCCCTACCTCCTGACCCCTGGTAGCTACCCTTCTACTCTGTTTATGTGAGATCATGCAGTATTTGTCCCTCTGTGTCTGGCTTATTTCACTTAGCATAATATCCTCCAGGTTCATCCGTGTTGCTGAAAATGGCAAGATTTACTTATTTTTTAAGGCTTAATAGTACTCCATTGTGTATATATACCACATTATCTATTTATTGGTCAACAGATACTCTAGTTATTTCTATATCTTGGCTATTATGAATAATGCTGCAATGAACATGGGAGTGTAAAATAACTCTTTGAGATAGTGATTTTATTTTGTTTGGATATATACCCAGGATGAGATTGCTGTGTTGTATAGGAGTTCTATTTTTCATCTTTTGAAGAACCTCCATATTCTTTTCCATAATGCCTATACTAATTTACCGTTCCACCAGCAATGTATAAGGATTCCCTTTTCTCCACACCCTCACCAACGCTTGTTATCTTTTGACTTTTTGCTAGTAGCTGTCCTAACAGATGTGAGATGATATCTCATTGTAGCTTTCATTTGCATTTTTCTGACGATGTTGACTACCTTTTCATATACCTGTTGGCCATTTGTATGTCTTCCTTGGGAAAGTGTCTATTCAAGTCCTTTGCCTATTTTTTTTTTTTTAATGAAAAGGCAACTCACGGAATGGGAGAAAATGTTTGCAAACCATATTATCCAATAAGGGATTAAGTTCCAAAATATACAAGGAACTCATACAAGTCAGTAGGGATAATTAAATAATAACCCAATTTAAAAATAGGCAAAGGATCTACTTTTTTTCCTGTTTGTTTTTCAAAGGTATCCTACCTCCTGGAAGGGGGCAGCATGGCCCATGAAGACTTCTGTGGACACACTGGTAAAATGAACCCAGGAGATTTGCAGGTATGGCCAAGGACAAGGAATTGCTGGTGGTTTGGTAGTTTTTGGGTGCACATGCTTGATCCTGCCCACTTCCAGTACATTCACCCTTTCCACACTCTCTCTATTATATTCTTGACTTTTCCCTTTCTACAGATTCTTTTACTCGGCCTGGAAACCACACAGGTCTCTTATATTCTTCTTTCACACTTTCCTTGACCCCTCAATCACTTTTTAGCTCCCACCTAGTCTTTTTCTTACATTTCTCAAAAGAGTAATCAGGAATGATATCCCAACTTCCTTATCTTTCATTTGTTTTGTACTTACTGAGATCAGATTTGGCCTCTCAGTAGCCCCTTCCAAATCTTTACTGAAGCTATTCAGGTAATGGTCACTTGTGATGTCCCAGTTGCCAAATTCAGTGATTGTTTCAGTCCTCATCTTTCTAGACCTCTCTGCTGCGTTTGAGACAATGTATTATTTATCTTCCAACTCATTTGCAGGGTTAGGTGTTATCACTTAAGACAATGACCTCGAGCCCTCCATCATCCTAGTCTTGTCTGAGATATGTTACAATTAAAATCCCCCAAAATACTTGGGTCATATTTGCCAGTTTTGTAAGTCAAAACTCTATACCAGGTACTGTCTGGGATTTTATATGTATATGTTTTGAGGAATGATAAATTCACATATTTGAATCATAATATTTCAATGAAAGTGAAATTTAAAGACAAAAAAGCAAAAGAAAAAGGTCATGGCGAAAAGTCAATAGTAACCTCTCACTGGAGCAGAACATGAAATGAAGGCTGCTTGCAAAGATACATATGATGACTGGAAATGTCCTGATCGTGGAAGTGGTGACTTCTGCCATCTGCACCATGGAGCTGCCTAGCAGCCATACGTGTGAGACAGTGGTCAACACTTCTTCTACCACTATAACTTCACATTGATTAGGATGATGATTGCATAGTGTCTTTCAGTTTATTCAGAGTTTTTGTATGCATGATCTCTTTGCGATAAGTAGTATTATTATTATCTTTTTGAGACAGGGCCTCACTCTCTTGCTCAGGCTGTAGTGCAATGGTGCATTCACTATTCACTGCAGCCTCGACCTCCCCAGCTCAAGCGATCCTCCACCTTAGCTTCCCTAGTAGGTGGGACCACAGGTGCACAACACCACACCTGGCTAATTTTATTTTTTTGTAGAGATGGGGTCTCGTTATGTTGTCCAGGCTGATCTCAAACTCCTAGGCTCAAGCGATCCACCCGCCTTGGCCTCCCAAAGTGCTTGGGTTACAAGCATGAGCCACTGTGCCCAGCAAAAAGAACCATAATATTATTCTCATCTCATTTTTAAAAATGAGGAAATGGGGATTTAAAGATGTTTTTAAAAACAGATGCCCATAGCCTCAGAGCTAGTAAATGATGAGGATGGAAAGAGAACCCCATTCTCCCCTTCCAGATCCAATATATAGGCCATTTTAGGTAAAGTATTGCCAAACTAGCTCATATCTAAAAAGGATAACCAAGGTATTGAAAATATGAAGAAATGAACTTTAAAGGGAAAAGGAAAATGCTTAAAAATGGGAGGATGTCTTTGAGGGACACCAAAAACTATCATTAGACAGAAGAAATGCAGCATAAGAGGGTGTTTAGGTATACCTTATACTGCATTAGAGCAGCGTCAACAAATTTTTTCTATAAAGGGCAAATGGGCTTTGGGGACCATATGGCCTCTGTTGCCACTACCAGACTCTGTCATTGCAGCATGAAAGCAGACATAGACAGTATGTCAATGAATGGGCATGGCCGTGTGCCAATAAACTTTTACAAAAACAGGTGGCAGGTTAGATTGGGCCCCCAGGCTGTAGTTTGCCAACTCCTACATTAGAAGGTTTAACAAGCCTTTTCAAATGGGAGTAGAGGGAAATCTAGACTTCATGGAAGAAAAAAATCTTTAAAGTATGCACTGGCCTCCTTTCAGATCCTTCAACTAATAATGCTCATTCTTGTCTCAGATTCGTTTTCACATGCTGTTGTTTCTCTGTGGAATCCTCTTCCTCTTCCCCTTCCCCTGGCTAATTCTTACTCCTTGTTTGAATCTCAGCCTGAAGATTGCACCCTCAGATAAGCTGCCTTGAACTGAGCAGGGCACTTCACGTGCTCACAGAACCCTGTCATTCTTCGAAGCGCAAGCACAATTATAATGGCAATAATGATATGCATGACATTGTTTGTTTAAGGATTTTTCTCCTGATGAGGGCTGTGTGGAAGATGCTGTTGATGGCCTGCCTCATAGCCCCTTGGCCCAACTGTGAGTTCAGGTGGTGATGGTCCCCATATGTGTACAGTACCATCTCAAGTGCTGTTACTCTGTCTGAGGGCTTTCTCCAGCCCTCACTGACCATATGTGGGCAGACCATATGTGTCAGTGATTTAACACTCCCATGGGAACTCTTGGTCAGTGAAGGGTGGGAATTAGAGTCTAAATACCCTAGCTTCCCCTCTTCTCCATGCAACAATTTCAAAGTACATATATGGTTCCCAGTGGAACCATATATGGAATTCATCTGGGATTGAATTCCAGATGTCCACAGATATAACCTTCTCATTAACAACTCTTTTTGGCTTTCTCCCTTGCCTCACTCTTCCCTACTCTCTCACTTGTGCTTTCTGCATCACTTTCCAAATAAACAACCTGCACATGTCTTTGTCTCACAACTTCTGTGGGAGAACTCAAACTAAGACAGGTAGGAAATGCATCTATGATGTTCATACCTTCATCTCCAGATTCCAAGATTTAGTCTTTGGGGCTGGTCCTTAATCTGCTTTTAATACAGACATGAACAAACACTTGAAGAATCTGCACAACAGTGGAGGCAATAATTGTTTCTCCAAGTAGCGAGGGTTCCATTACTGGAACTGAGCAAGTACAGATACAAGTTAACCATCCACAGTATAGTGGATACTGGGGACCTCCAAATGTATCTGTAGGCCCACATATTTATCCTCCAATGTCTGGGAACACTGGCTGCTGATGGCTCACAACGGCTTCCCTTCCTAGGAACTGCCCTCTGCAGCAGGGAATTGCCTCACCCAAAGTTGTGCTTTCCACTTGGGGATGGCCCACAGTCAATGGTTTGCTGATGTGGGGATATAAAAACTTGGCCACATTGTCTCAAGTCGGGACAATTCTGAAGGTTCATCTCAACTCCAGAGCTCCCTGTTGGATTGGCTAAAGCCTCTGTAGTAACTGCATTGCTGGGGAGCTTCTCCCCCTGCCCAATCCTGCTTTTTTCACTACTTAAGTTGTATCTCCTGAGAACACAGCCCAGTATACTATCTTCCTGCAACTCCCCATCTTAGAGCTTAATCTAAGACTCAGGGAAGTCAAAGAGAGGATTCCTCCATTTGTGGGAATTCCAGTTCCGATGTGTTGATTTCAAGTGAGGAAGCACAGGAAGCATTTGCAAAACTGGAAAGGGCCCCAGCAATTGTCACTGATGTTTATTATTCCCCTCGATGCCCAGGGGCTCTGATAGCAGCACTGGTAAGATGTCTCACTTAGTGATGGTGTTGTAATTGTTCCACCTATAGACTTATTAGGAGCTTGGTTACATTTCCCTCTTGTTGGTTTTGTGTTTGCAGTGGATGACTGCGGGCCGGGGCATTCTGCACGCTGAGATGCCTTGCTCAGAGGAGCCAGCCCATGGCCTACAACTGTGGGTTAATTTGAGGAGCTCAGAGAAGATGGTGGAGCCTCAGTACCAGGAACTGAAAAGTGAAGAAATCCCTAAACCCAGTAAGGATGGTGTGACAGTTGCTGTCATTTCTGGAGAAGCCCTGGGAATAAAGGTAAGCCAGGCTATTGTGTCTGTTTAACCTGAGGCATGCAGTGACATAAGGCTGGCCCCTTCTGGATTGTTAGCTCTCACTAGGTTTACCAAAATTCATGTCCCATGGGATGGACTTGATTCATAGTTGTCAGAATAAGTGCAATCTAAGAAAACTCAGAAATTTTTCCTGCCTACAAACCCATAGAGTTAGGAAAATTACAAGAAAGCAAGCTCATATAAAGTTTGGTCGAGGAGCAATTTTCAAAGTATGTCTTAATATGTGTGCTGATTTAGCCTAATTCCTTTCACTTATAGTGCAATTTTATGCTTTAAATTATAGCTCCTTAGTACAGCAGGATTGCTACCTTTAAGAAACAAACAACCAAAAAGCAAGACTAAACTCCACTTCACAAAGATTTATGTAAATTACTTATGTCCAACTTAGTAATGTAAGGAAAGCACACTACTACATTGCAGAAAGTTTATTTTTAAATTTTAACTTGACAATTTGTCCAACCCATACATGACATGCCCTGTACATTCTTTTCAACTGGGACTTTATACTATTTGGGTTTATAGTCTCACCTTTTTGATTAAATAAGTCAATTTAGGCTAAAGATTATGGACATATTTGTGGGAGGAAAGGGGTGCGGCAAATGCCATGTTAATTGCACACCAGAACTGCTCCTGGGGAGAATAAGATTCCTCACACCAACCACTCTGAGGTAGTGTGTTTTCTTAGGTGGGGTTTCCCAGAAGCAGACCCTGAGATGAAGATTCCCATCCAAGAGATTTTTAAGTAAGCGTTCCTAGGAGAACAGTAAAAGGAATCAGGACAAATCAGGGGAGGAAGTGAAGCAAGGCTGCCATCTCAGGCAGAGTCCTAAAGAGGGTGGCTTTACCTTGATCCTGCAAGGGACTTTGAAAGATTAACGTGCCTCAGAGATGTCCGAGCCCATCCCTGGCAAGGGAGCCGGGCTTTCATGCTCCCTTACCCAATGGTCATTGGTTATGGCCATTAACTTTGAAGTGGAGGCACAGAAATGGTTAAAAGGGATCTGAGGGGATCTGGGAGAAGCCTTGACATCGGGTACTACACATGGAACCTGGCATTGAGTGCATCAAGATAATGGGAGTTACTCTGCCATTCTCCCAGTGCACAACCAGCACTTAAAACTATCTAAAACTAACTTCTGTAAATTTTAATTTTTTGATGTGTACCATCAGGGATAATGGCTTGGCAGTGGCTACTAACCAACCACTCAATGGGATGCATGGGATGGTTAACAGATTGGTCATGGTTATTGGTTGGGACTTACCAGTTTTTGTATTTCCTGAACTATAACCAAAGTTTTACTGTTTTTATTTTTGTTTTTTTGTTTTTTTTTTACCTGTACCCTGCCTAGGTATATGATTTTGTTTTGTGTTTCTAGTGCAAACAAAAGTAATTGAACAACAACGACAAAAAAATCAAAGTTCACAAAGTTAAGCATACCTGACTGCTGTCCACACCCCTGGCAGACCTATTGCTTACTTTGCCATTGGAAAAGACCCTTTGTTGTGTTTCTGTGACTCGTTTCTGTTTTGCCAAGCATTGGTCAGTGAGTGCCCTTTTCAGCTGTTTGTGAAGAGTTTCTTTTCCTTGAGCTCTGCAGAAGAGGGTTCAGATCCTGTGAGGACTTCCTGGTGTCGCAGCAAAAGATATTGTTCAGTATAGTATCAGGCAGAGCGGTCTAAAGGGAGCTGAATTAATACAGATATGAAGCTGCTCACTCCATCTCACATGGTATTTTCCTTCCCTGTTTCCAGGACTCTGAGGTTTTAGGGACATGCCTTTAGGGGATAGTGAGATGGATAGTAGAGGGCAAGAAGCCCCCTTCTGCTTCAACCAAAGCAGAAGACTTTGCCCGATTTCATATATTGTGATTGTCCATAAGATTTGATTTAGAAAAAGAGTTGAACTGTCGGCAGTTCAAAAGAGAAATCAGACCAGTGATTTAGTTGATTAGCAAAGCCAGTGATATCACGAATCCTTAGAGTTTACAACTACTTCTCATTTGTAGAAATCATAAGGCAATTTAAAGTTGGAGCCAGTAAAGCACTTTCAAGCAGCAGACCATGTGGTCTTGTAATCACAGCCAAGGATAAGAGACCACAGGTAATGTTTTAACTTTGTAAAATAATGTCTTAGTACCTGCCAGCTTCTATTATTTATTTTTGTTGAATAAAATCTCTGAAGTGAATTATATTCTCCTAAGTAAATGATCAGTCTTTCTTACGAGTGAATTTTAATAATAACGCTTCTTGGAACCATGGGCAGCATTAATTTAGATTTCAAGAGGCAGCGTGGTGCAGTGGTTACCTGCGTGGACTCTGGAGATAGAATGCCTGGGTTAGAATCCTTACCATGAAATAGCTGTGTGGCCTTGGGCAAGCCAGTTACTTTCTCTGGACCTCAGTGTCTCATCTATTAAATAGGATTTTTTGTGAAGATTAAGTGACTTTTTATACATTAAACTCTCAGAATAGTGCCAGACACATTGTAAGCATCACATAAGTGGCAGTTATTATTTTGATTAATTTACGGTAACTTGAACAGGAGCTGGGCTGAGATTTATGTCTGCCATCTAAGCTAAAGGGATTTGCTGTGATTTGGGAAGGGTTATTAACCTGCACTCAAGAAAGGACACCAGTAAGAGTCATTTTAAAGATAGGGAGCAACTGGCGATTTCTTTGTGGGTCTCATAAGAAACATAGTTTTGCACATCTGAAGCCTTAATATCTGATTAACAAGGAATGACTGGGTCTTAAAAGATCTAGACCTACCATAAAAAGAAACTGAAGATTGTTTCGCATCAGGAAGACAATTTTAGGTTAAATTACAAGGTGAGGCTGAGAATATATATTTCAAGAGATTAGTGTATTTATAACCAATACAGAGTCAACAACAACTTCCATCTCTGCAACTAAAATATCTAGAAAATGGAATTAGCAATAATTCCAGCACTTCTTCAACTTTAATATTCATGTGAATTACCTGAGGGTCTTGATAAAATGCAGACTCTGATTCAGCACATCTGAGATGGGGTCTAAGAGTCTACATTTCTAACAGGCTCCCAGGTGATGCCAATACTGTGGTCTGGGGACCACTCTTTGGAACATGCATAATGGGCATGGGATCCAAGACACAGGAGTTTACCCATCTTGAGAAATCATTTGATTAAGCTCCTATAGAAGATGTCAAATGATCTAGTACTGTGAATTTTGGCAAATCTTATTTAGCTTTTCTGGACCTCAGTCCCGACATCCACAAAAAAGGTGAGGGGGGTTTTGAATAAGATACTGTCGCTTTTATGAGCAACAAAACTGCCTTTTTGATACTACCAAGGGTAGCTGTATGCCTGTTTCCCAGGTTGTATGTGTCTGAGCATTTATTCAACCCTTGGAAAGCCAAGACAGAACAAGATTCTGCCAGGACAGCATGGTCTAAAGTGCAGGCTGAACAGGGAGAAAAGGTTAAAATGGGATAGTTTGAATAGTTCCTGTCACTTTTGGAAGGTCAAAATCACATGTTTATTTCATGAAAGTATGAAATTCTCCAAACCCCATTCCATCCTTATCAGACAACTAATCAGCAATATTATTGCCAGCTCTCTTTGGAACACAATTCTTTTTCCAAAAACACGCCTCTACTTGCCTCCTGCTGCTCTAAATTCTGTTGTCAGAAGCAAACCTTGAGGAGGCCTCAGCCCCACTGGGGTTAGAGAAAGGCAATCTGGAGCCAGATGGCCTTGGTTCAAGGCCAGCTCACCACTGACTCACTCTGAAGAAGTCACTTAAGATTGCTGTGCCTCAGTGTTCTCATCTGTAAAATGGAGAAGATTATAATGACCCAGCTCAGAGGGTTGCTGGGAGGATTAGGTTGGCTATTACTTGTAAAGTACTTAGAACAGGTGCAGAGTAATCCCTCTACAAGTGGTTGCTATTTTCACTTCCATACAAAATCTTTGGGCAGTTTTCATGTGGCCTACAAATGTAACCAAAAGAATCTTTCTTCTGATGGACAGTCTGTATATTCATGTGCTGGATGATAACCAAACTTTAAAAAATTTAATTTTCAAAAATGCCTGCTAAACATCTCATGTAATTCACTCAGATCATACCACTGTGCACTTAGCACCGGAAACAATGCCTGAGACATAACAGATGATCAATAAATATTTTCAAATGAGTAAATGAAATCATTAAAATATACATGGATTCTGGAATAAGAGAAATGAAGGTAAAGTAGTAAGAAGATAGACAATATAGGGATTAAGAATGAGTGAAATAAGCTTAAAATGAGCTTACTAAAAAGTTAAGAGAACAATAAAATTAGCTAAATTATATGTTAAAATAAACTATTTAAGGGACTAGGAAGTAAGGAAATAAAAGCCAGATTGATCTTTTTTTTTTTTCTTTAAATGTGAACTCTTTTGCAGGACCCAAATTGTTCTTGCAGGTTTCTTCAAGCAGTGACAATAATGGTAAACAAAGGTTCAGAGGCTTGTGGTTCCCCTTGGAAGTCCACAGGCAGGTGTCTTCTTATCTGCTTTAGCTTCTTCCATGTAGCTTTTCAGGGCATGGCTTGAGCTCCAGAATAGTGGATATACTTATCGGCTTTCTAGCCATTTCTTGTGGATATCTCCCCTCCCTTGCCGGTTTAGCTGTACAAGCATTGGAAGACCCCATGTCCCTCGGGCAATTCTTTCCTAGTCAACGAGCAACCTGCCCACTAATTGGCCTGTGTTGGTTGTGGGTTGACAAGTAATTTATAATCAAGCCTGTAATAATCCCCTGTGATTTGGAGAGCTGATGGAGTCTCCTGGCTACTGTGCAAGCCACTGTGTGTGCAAGCCACTGGTGCACACACACGATTTTTCCTGTACCAGAACTAGAGAGAAATAGCTGCCCACATTTTCCAGGTTTTGCTTTCATCCAAGAGACTTTTAGGGGCTGGATGTTATTTGAAACACTTTATCACCAAAATGCAATTTTGTCAGTATTCCTTCTACCTTAACTTGATTAAAAATATATTTTATGTGGCTTTTAGGGGAATACTTTTATAGCACATGCAAACGGCAGTGGGTTTTGGGCAATCAGAATACTGGAAGGTAAACTTAAAACATTTTTGCATCTTAGTAAACTCAGAACATTTTCAGGGGAAATTTGACTTCTTTGATTATATTGGGCACATTTAAGGAGCTCCTCCCTCACTTGTCTTCCTGCATTTGCTTCCGTCCACTGTGTGATGTGGAGAGAGCTGGACTCTTCCCACAGGAGGCTGCTCTTTTCTTCTCAAGCTCAGGAGAACAATATTTTGAAGTAGCATTAAAAAAAAAACTATTAAATCATGGAAACAGGTAACATATACACGCACACTTTTTTTGCCTTTGAAATATTCCAGCAAGTTCATGGATCTAGCTAAAAAAAAGAAAAATAACAGATACTCTCCTAATGGCAGAGAGTGTGAGAGGGGCACTGGGTTTCTGACATAGGGAGCTTTAGTGAACAGGCTCCAGCTGTCCCAGAGAGCAAGCAAAGGAAAAACAACACTTGCTTGGGAAGGAATTCTCCCTTCCAAAGACCTCTCTTTTAATTTATTGTATTTATAAATCAGAGCGCTCTGTGATAGATTTAAAAACTGGATATTTAACAAATGTTCCCTTTGGGGTGAGGGTAGCAGGGATAAGGATGGACCTGAAACTTCCCTCAGTATGTCTTTTAATTTTTACTTTTGAAAGATAGAAATGCTTACATATTTAAAATATCAAGTTAAACCAGAAAAGAAAAAAGAAACAAGTCTTAAAATCAAAAACGAATAGAAACAAGTGAAGAATCTAAAATTGGTATAAAGATATTGGCAACATAACCACACAGAGAAAACATTTATTTGAAGGGCTTTTAAACATGATGTCCTGGCTGTACATTTTAGTGGGATATATTCTAAAGACAAAAAGAGCAGCAAAAAATATTTTAAACTTTACTCCATAGTCTTTGTTGTTAGTGTTGGTTTTATAATTTCATAACAAGTTAATGTGTATTATGAAATAAAACAAATTAGTAAATTTGTTAATGTTTATAGAAATCAAGATTTTCAGTATAAGAAAAATGGATACAAATATAAAAGAGCTAAGAAAAATACTGTAATATTCAATGTTAAATTCAACATTAAATAGACATTTTAAAACAGTGGATGGCCATTATTTCTTTGAGGCAGTTTCTGGAAACGATATGATTTTATCATTTTAGGAGTCCAAGATTTTTGATGATGCAATTTGTGTTTCTTTCTGATAACAACTCCATTCTCCACTGATTATTTCCATTGATTTTTTTATGGTTCATGTTTAATTCAATGCTATGAGAAGTGCTTTAAAAAGTTCCACCTAAGAAATTCACAATCACCCTAATGAATTCTGGTGAAATTCCCCTTTTAAGACATTCTATAACTGTATTTTAATGGATAGATAGGGGGAGAAAGTAAAGGAAATATCCACATAAATCAGAGAGCTTCCTGGTCTCTTTTTGACACCGGGCAAGGGAGGAAGCAGAGCATTTTGGGGAGAAAGAATTCTGCAAAATACTGTAGAAAAAAAGGAGTTGAGGATTTCCCCATCTTCATCTCCTTGCTTCTATGCACCAAGGTCCAACCCAGGTCCCCTCTCTTTGGTGCAGCCTTCTCAGCTGTCCTGGCCGACAAGCATCTCAACTTCTGCCCAGATTCACACAGCCATTCTGTCTTCATAACTCATGAGATTTTTGGGCTGACGGCATTTAATTTACATGTCCCATTTCCCCTTAATTCTTATTAGGCACCTGCTGTGTGTACATCATGCAGTTCCCTGGAGATACAATGTGAATAAGATACAACCACTGTCCTCAAAAATGCTCACAGTCTAGCTTGGGAGAGAAACCGGCAAACAGCAGAAGTATAATGTGACACAGGAAATACGAAAACAGCAGTATGTGAAAATCTCATGATACTCCAGAATAGGGAGAATCAATTCTGCTTGTGTGGATGGAGCAAGGGAAAGAAAGATTGGGCAGGGATCACGTCTTGTAATGGCTTGTATAAAGACTTGGATAGTAAGAGTGCAGTAACTATTTAGGCATCCTGATGCAGGCTGCATAGGCAACCAGATACTTGTGGAGTTATGGCAGGGCAAGAGGAAGGAAATGATGCAAAATATGGGGATGGAGAAAAACCCAAGTTTGTCTACCTCTGGATTTTGCCTAAGGCCAACGTTTGTTGTATGCATATTCTTGCATCCTTCTCTCACAAGGTTTTAAATAGTAGGGCATGAGGTTAAGGTGCAGTGGCCTCCCCAGCATGCTATATGCAGTCCATCTCATCTCAGGTTTCATGAAGCAGTTCATTCTACGGGACGTGCCTGCTACAGGCCATGTAGCCTGAGCAGATGATCAGCAACATTCCACAGACAAGTGCAAAACTTGGCTTGGATTCACTGTTGAGAATAGGCACAATTAGGTCTGCTAGTCTTGTTTAGTAAATAGGAAGACACCAAAGAAATGTACCCAGCAACTTCAAAGAACTTGTCTTGTGGTAGGCAGCCATAGTTGGCACTTCATTTGCAGTTAGGAATGTGCAAATAAACAGTGGTCAGGATCTGCTCAAATCAGCTGGACAAAAGCTTCCTCTTGCCCAGGGCAGCCCACTCACCCCAGAAATACCATTCTTGGTGTGCACAAAGGGTGCCAGATGTTCTTATTCATTCAAGATGTCCCTGCTGACCTAATCCCTAAGAAGTACATTCCAGTCGTGGCGACAAGCCCTCTCCTTCCAGTGAATGAAGAATGGATAGGTGCACTTTTAAACCAGAAGTAACACCCTGTGCCATTCATACTTTGTTGGCCCTAGTGATCAGGATTGTAACTTAGCAGGGAAATTTAGACTAAGAGCATAATAAAAGCTATTAAAAAAACCCAAGGTGTCAACTTCAATAAAGGTTAGTGGTCACTTTAGCATATTATTGTAATCACTTCTATGGCCATCAAGACTTGTCCTTTTAGGATATAGTATGTCTTTTCCCAGGAACACATTACATATTTTTTCTAACCACAGAAAAAAAATGCAGGACAGCTTCAGAGAGCTGTCTTGAGACTCTTGCATGTTGCATTAAAAGCTGAGCTCTTATGGATATAAATAAAGTGGATGTCAGTATTTTAAAAACTGGTATCAGCAGCCGGGCGTGGTGGCTCACGCCTGTAATCCCAGCACTTTGGGAGGCCGAGGCGGCAGGATCACGAGGTCAGGAGATCGAGACCATCCTGGCTAACATGGTGAAACCCCGTCTCTACTAAAAATACAAAAACAAAATTAGCCAGGAGTGGTGGTGGGCGCCTGTAGTCCCAGCTACTCAGGAGGCTGAGGCAGGAGAATGGTGTGAACCCGTGAGGCGGAGCTTGCAGTGAGCCGAGATCATGCCACTGCACTCCAGCCTGGGCCCTGGGCGACAGAGTGAGACTCCATCTCACAAAAAAACAAAAACAACAACAACAAAAAAAACAACTGGTATCAGCATATATAAAGCTATGCTGTTGATAGCTGCAAACACAGTACTTTATTTTGACCAAAGCAGAAATCCTTGGGATCATGTAGCTTTTGAATAATTTGATCAAACTCACACTCAAATGTGTTGAGCAAATTCGGGTTCAGATAAAATTCTGATTACTGGAAGCATTAGAAGTTTATAGTATGTAAATTATATCTCAATAAATCTGTTTTGAAAAGGAATTCTACTCCTGTGGACAGGTTTATGTACTCCAAGATAGCCAAGTATTTACACATTTCAACTCAAATGAGCTCTAAATCATTGATAGTAACGATTAAAGGAACAGCATGTTCTGTCATAAAAATCACAGGGAATCATTTTTTGCCATCCATTGCAGATCCAGGGGCTGTTCAGTATTCCTTTGGCTTAGTAAAATGAGATGAGTTCAGCAAACATTTACTGAGGGCCAGCTGCATGCAAGACCCTATAGAGGTATGAGGGGAAAAGGTGAAAAAATCAGGGGGCTGGATGGATGCAGTTGAAGGGAAAGACATATCAACTGATAGCATGAGTATACTGTGGTGAGTCAGCACACTAGAAATCATGGCAGGCTAATGGGAAAGCAGAGGAGGAGGCTCAGTCCAATCTGGAGGTCCAACAAAACAGGCCTAAGTCTAAAGGAGAAAACTGACCTGGTGAAGAAGGGTGGAATGTCTAGATCAAGCTTATTCAACTCGCGGCCCAGGACAACTTTGAATATGGCCCAACACAAATTTATATACTTTCTTAAAACATTGTGAGATTTTTGTTTGTGATTTTTTTTTTCTTTTAGCTCATCAGCTATCATTAATGTTAGTGTATTTTATGTGTGGCCCAAGACAATTCTTCTTCCAGTGTGGCCCAGGGAATCCATTTTGGCCACCCCTGGTCTAGATGGTGCAGAAAGAGACAGCATGAGTAGAGGTGTTTCTGCACAGAGAAACAGTGTTCAGTGGTATAAACCAATGCTTTAAGAAGGCCTTCAAAACACACATTCATTTTCTAAAGTATGAAAATTGGAAAAGTTCTTATCTTTCCTATGTAAAATTTGGTAATTTGTGTGTTTCTCTCTCTTAGTTTTTTTAAACTTTTCAAATTTATTCTCTTTTGTTTTTAGAAATATCTTGAATAGGCCGGGTGTGGTGGCTCACGCCTGTAATCCTAGCATTTTGGGAGGCCGAGGTGGGTGGATCACGAGGTCAAGAGATAGAGACCGTCCTGGCTAACATGGTGAAACCCCGTCTCTACTAAAAATGCAAAAAATTAGCCGGGCGTGGTGGCGGGTGCCTGTAGTCCCAGCTACTCGGGAGGCTGAGGCAGGAGAATGGCGTGAACCCGGGAGGCAGAGCTTGCAGTGAGCCGAGATCGTGCCACTGCACTCCAGCCTGGGCGACAGAGCGAGACTCCGTCTCAAAAAAAAAAAAAAAAAAAAAAGAAATATCTTGACTATACAGATGACGTTTCACCTGGGCTAGTTTCTCATCTGTATTCTTTACCTTTTACCTCCCTCCCTGAGCCAACAAAACTCAAGCACAATGCTCTCACGATGCCATCTAATGGAGTCTTGTATTAATATGGCTGTTATGTTTGGAATACAATATGGACTGATTAAGATCTGGCTCCTCCAGGTTTGTTGAGAAATAAAACAATGACAATTTACCTCTTTTTCGTAAAACCTTAAAGCCCCCTTGCTCTCTTTGTTTTATTTTTTAATTATTATTATACTTTTAAGTTCTGGGGTACATGTGCACAACGTGCAGGTTTGTTACATAGGCATACATGTGCCATGTTGGTTTGCTGCACCCATCAACTCGTCATTTACATTGGGTATTTCTCCTAATGCTATCCCTCCCCCAGAACCCCACCCCCCGACCGGCCCGGGTGTGTGATGTTCCCCGCCCTGTGTCCAAGTGTTCTCATTGTTCAAGATGATCGTTTTTAACCTTATGGAAGGAAACCATGATGGTCATAATTTTTCTACCCTAGATCAACTATAAACAGCAATTAGAGAAATTTAAATGCCTCTTTTTTAAAGGAAGCCATTTTGATGTCCAGAACAAGGCTCTTCTGTCCCACTGCCTTCAGTCACCTGCCTCTGATTAATTTTCTTCTCATCTCTGGGCTCTAAGAACAATACTGGCTTCCCCACCCAACCTCCCACCCCCACGTGTTATTCTCTAGTTACAAAGAAGCGATACACAGGACAGAGGGAGAGCTGGGCAGTGAAAAGGAAGAAGAAAACCCGGCACTGTTTCTGCACCATCTTGGTTCCTTTAACATTTGATTTTTGGGCCTTTCCACCCTGTCTCCACCAAACAGATTTCTTGTAAACTGCTCCCTGCCTCTGTTTCATTAGGTTTTCTGCCAATTGAGTCCCCCAGCCAGATTCTTTTCCTCAGCAGCCTCCACTCCTGGCTGTGGCAGCTCTGCTTGTCAGGAGTCAGTACCCACCTGTTTTTGTCTGCCTTGGGAGACTTTGAGTGTCTCTAGGTAACTACCAAGACTTGGCTGGTGGATTTTCCCAGCATCAGATATGGATTTGAGGCCATCTGTTACATGTCAGTCCAAAAGAAGTTTTGAGCAAGAGTTCTGGTGACTGTCATTAAGTGTTTTCGTAGGTTTTAACTGACAAAGTCTGTCAGCCAAACAAAAGCAGACCCGTTTATTGAAGAGGGCCTAAAATTCAGTGGAAGTCAAATGTAGGGAGTTGAGGTTGAGAAGACCAAAAAATAACACAGGCATACCCCAGAGATATTGTGGGTTCAGTTCCAGATCACTGTAATAAAGGGAATATTGCAATAAAGCGAATCACACATTTTTTTGCTTCCCAGTGCATATAAAAGTTATGTTTACACTATTTTGTAGCCTGTTAAGTATGCAATAGCATTATATCTAAAAAAGTACATACCTTAATTTAAAAATACTTTTGTTGAAAAATGCTAATGATCATCTGAACCTCCAGCGCGTCCTAATGTTTCTGCTGATGGAGAGTCTTGTCTCAGTGTTGATGGGTGCTGACTGATTAGAGTGGTGGTTGCTGAAGGTTGGGGTGGCTGTGGCAATTTCTTAAAATCAGACAACGATGTTGTTTGCTGCACTGATTGACTCTTCCTTTCACAAAATATTTCTCTGTAGCGTGTAATGCTGTTCGATTATATTTTACCCACAGTGGAACTTCTTTCAAAATTGGAGTCAGTACTCTCCAACCCTGCCACTGCTTTATCAACTGAGTTTATGTGATATTTTAAAACTTTTATTGTCATTTCCACAATGTTTACAGCATCTTCACCAGGAGACTCCCTCTCAAGAAACTACTTTCTTTGCTCTTTGATAAGAATCATCTCCTCATCTGCTGAAGTTTTGTCATGAGCTTGTAGCAATTCAGTCACATCTTCAGGCTCCACTTCTAATTCTAGTTCTCTTGCTATTCCCACCATATTTGCAGTGACTTCCTCCGCTGAAGTCTTGAACCCCTTTAAAGTCACCCATTAGTGTTGGAATCAACTTCTACCAAACTCCTATTAATGTTGATATTTTGATCCCCTCCCAGGAATCACAAATGTTCTCAATGGCATCTAGAGCAGTGAATCCTTTCCAGAAGGTTTTCAGCTTACTTTGCCCAGATCCATTAGAGGAATCACCATCTATGGCAGCTATAGCCTTATGAAATTTATAATTATAATTATTATGCTTGTAATTAATAAAATAATTAATTGATAATGATTAATATCAATTAAATTATTGAATATTAATTGTTAATATGAATTATAATAAAGAGTAATTTTGACTTTCAAGTCTGAAATAATAAGACTTGAAAGTTGAAATTACTCCTTGATTCATGGGCTGCTAAGTGGATGTTGTGTTAGCAGCCACATTAATCTTGCACATCTCCATCAGAGCTCTTGGTTGACCAAATGCATTGTCAATGAGCAGTAATATTTTTAAAGGAATATTTTTTTTTCTGAATAGTAGGGCTCAATAATAGACTTAAATATTCAGCAAACCATGCTGTACACAGAATAGCTTTCATTCAGGTTTTGTTCTTCCATTTCTAGAACACAAGTAGTGTAGATTTAGCATAATTCTTAAGGGCCCTAGGATTTTTACAATGGGAAATGAACACTGGCTTCAACTTAAAGTCACCAGCTGCATTAACCCCTAACGAGAGAGAGTCAGCCTGTTCTTTGAAGCTTTGAAGACAAGCATCGACTTCTCTCTAGCTATGAAAGTCATAGATGGAATCTTTTTTCAATATAAGGCTGTTTCATCTACATTGAAAATCTGTTGTTTAGTGTAGCCACCTTCATCAGTGATCTTAGCTGGATCTTCTGGATAACTTACTGCAGCTTCTCCATCAGCACTTGCTACTTTACCTTCTACTTTTATGTTATGGAGATGTCTTCTTTCCTTAAACCTCAATAACCAACCTCTGCTAGCTTCCAACTTTTCTTCTGCAGTTTCCTCACCTCTCTCAGCCTTCACAGAAGTGAAGAGAGTTAAGGTCTTGCTCTGGATTGGACTTTGGCTTAAGGGAATGTTGTGGGTAGTTTGATCTTCCATCCAGACCACTCAAACTTTCTCCATATCAGCAATTAGGCTGTTTTGCTTTCTTATCATCTGTGTGTTCGCTGGAGTAGCACTTTTAATTTCCTTCAGAAACTTTTCCCTTGCATTCCCAACTTGGCTAACTGGTGCAAGAGGCCTAGCTCTTGGCCTATCTCGGCTTTTGACATGCCTTCCTCACTAAGCTTAATCATTTCTAGCTTTTTGTTTAAAGTGAGAGACATATGACTCTTTCTTTCTCCTGAACACATCGAGGCCATTGTGGGGTTGTTAATTGGTCTCATTTCAATATTGTGTCTCAGAACAGGGAGACCCAAGGAGAGGGAGAGAGATGGAGAACGGCCAGTTGGGGGAGCAGTCAGAACACACATTTATCAGTTAAGTTCGATGTGTCTTATGTCAGCACAGTTTTGTGGTGCATCAAAACAATTTCAATAGTAACATCAAAGATCACAGATAATAGATATAGTGATAATGAAAAAGTGATAATGAAATATGGCAAGAATTACCAAAATGTGACATTGAGATGTGAGGTGAGCACATGCTGTTGGAAAAATGACACCCATAGATTTGCTCAACATAGGGTTACCACAAACCTTCAATTTGTAAAAAAAAAAAAAAAAAAAAAACATATATTTACAAAGCACAATAAAGGAAGTGTGATAAAACAAGGTATGCCTGTATGTCTTTCTTTCCTTCCCAAGTTCCGAACGAATCGAGAGGGAGACTGAGGAGTTGGCCAGATAGGGATCCAAATATCATCTTTCTTACCAGTAAAATCTAGATAAAAGCACACGACTTATATCTGAGACCTGTTGGGCTTCTTAATACTTCCCCGGCTTCATTAACCACGTCCAGGCAGAGGTGTACATACAGTCACAGGCATCTTCTTCAGAGGCAGGCTTACCTCTTGACAGAAGAAGAGAGAAAGAGAAAGAAAAAGAGCTCAGAAGGGCCTGAGCTGAGCATACTCAGTCCCTTGAATTACTCTTACCAGCTGGATCCCACCTCCTGCCTCCCCCTCATCCTCAGGGATTAGTGAGAAAGGCAGAGAGCAGCTGGCAGTATTGCCTCATGGGGATATTAGGGAGGGGTCTGGAGGCTCCTTCGAACATTCCCTGATTTTTTTTCTATTAACATATTAGAGTCGGACGCTTAGCCATGACTGCCTCCTCAAGGAAAGAGATGAGAAATTTATCAGTGTGGACCCCCTCACATAAAAACTAACTTCTGTTCTCTAGGATCAATTTTACCCCCAGAATGATGTGAAATGTATATGGAGAGTTTTTTGTTAAATTCACACCAAGGCATATCTGTCTTCTAGACTGCACATTTCATTTTATCTAAATATTAAAATATCACAAATGTGAACATAAACCTCTCCTATCATCAAACTTCTAAGACAAAAGTAAAGTTCTGATCTAAAACCCCTTGCCCTTATAAATCACATTAAAATAAACTAGAATTAAAATTGCATTCTAAATAAGATGCCAAAGCATCTTTATCCAATTTTAACCCTGCTTTGCTTGGGTAGAATAAGGATTTTCTTTTTTCTTTCTGAGCATCGTAGCCTGAGTTGCCTCCCCTGGACTGGATGTGGCTCCATTAGGTCTGCCAAACTTGAATCCATTCAACCTCAATTCTCATTCATTTCACTTTAAAAATAGTCCCAAAAGGTAATAAAAGACACATTTATCACAATACCGGTTTTGGTTCCATGAAATTTTATTGCACAAGCAAATCTCCAAGCCCTAGAGCAGTCATATCTGTAGAAAATTGATGTACTTGGTCAGTTCAGAGCATTAACATAGTTGGGAGAACGAAACCGTGTATCCATACCGTCTCCACTCTCTTGGGGGGAGACATTTCTCCTTTGTGTAAAGTTGTATGCTTGTGTTGGTGGTAACTCCAGGCACCAGATCTTAAAATCCTGTACTCAACTATGGAAAGCTGATGAGAATATGAAGAAATGTTCCTCTCACCAATATGCAGAAAAATAGAAATTTGAATAATATGCTTCCACTTGACACCCTTCAAATTAAGAAAAAATACAAAGTTGGGTACTGTGAAGTGCTGGCAAGGATGGGAAGAAATGGAAACTTCATGTTTGGCAAGTGGGTGTAACTGTGTTCATTGTGGAGAGCAAGTTGACATTATTCAATGAAGCTAACACTGAATATAGGGTATGCCCCAGAAACTTCATTCCTAGTATTTATTCCATCAAAACTTCACCAAGCAGACATATGACAGTGGTCATCCCAGCATCGTGAGTAATAGAAAGGAGTCAGAGTTGATATAGGTGTTCACCACTGAGAGAATGAATAAGTGAAATATGGTGGTTACATATGATGGAATATGGTGTAGCCGCCAGAAGCAGTGGGCTGTATTCACTTGTAGTTATTAGCTCTCAGGAAAAAAATGAGGAATAAATCAGAAAAGAAAGCAGTTTAGCACACAATACTACTCATTTTTCAAGGACACCCATATATCTAAATAAATACACTGTGGGTAGATTGGAAGGATGTCCATTACATATGCTCAACTGAGAGCCAATGGGGAATGGTCTTGAGATGGGGGATGATGGAGGAAAATAACACAAAGCAAGAGGGGTGCCCATGGATGTATGATGACCCTGTGCCATGGAATATAGTGTACAGCCAATTCAATTCCATGAACCCAGGGCCAGAGAGAGAGAGAGAGAGAGAGAGAGAAATTTGTGTCTAACACCAGCTTTTAACTTGGTTGGTGTAGGTGACCTCCTGTGTGGCTGATTTAAGGGATTCTAAAAAGCCCAACATGTGACAGAAAATCTCACTGTCATGTTATTAAAACTGTACCATTAGAGTCCATCCTTCAACAGTATGAGGGACTGAAAGGAGCATAGGCTGTGGAGTCAAGCACACCTGGGTTCAAATCTCAGCTCTGTTGTTTAATATATCTGTGACCTTGGGAAATTTATTTTGAGCTTTTATTTCCTCATCTGCCAAGTGGGGATGATAATACACAGTCCTTGAGGTTTTTGTAGGGTATTTAATGTGCCTAGCAACATAGAGGGTACTTAATAAATATTTCTTTCCTTTTCCCTTATCTATCTTTTCTTTTCCCACATTCCCTTTTATCATTAGTCTTTACTGACAGCAAATCTCTAGAAATTCTTGGGATGGGAAATGAAAATGGCCAACATCTTTTATGGGCTTATGAGGTGCTAAGTTCTAAGTCAGAGTTGTCTAATAAAAATATAATGGAAGCAACATGTAACTTCAAATTTCATAGTAAACATTTAAAAAGTAAAATAAAACAGGTAAGATTAATTTTAATAGCATATTTAATCCAATATATCCAAAATATTATCATTGCAACATGTAACCAATATAAAATTGTAATGAGATAGTTCACACTTTTTGTTACCGAGTCTTTGAAATCCAGTGTGTATTTTACACTTGCAGCACATCTGTGCAGACTGGCCACATTTCACATACCCAATAGCCACATGCAGTGAGTGGCAACTGTATTGGACAGTGAAGTTCTGAGTTCTTTATATGTGTCAATTCTTTTAATTCTGATTTAACTTGGGTTCTCTGGAAAACAAAGCCCAAGGCAAGTATTATTTGCAATCCCAGGGCAGTGGGAGTGAAGGAGAAGGGAAGTGAGACAGATTCTTGGCCATGTAGGATGCCTGTTCAGAAAGCTGTACCTCAGAACTTTCTAAGGGAGCAAGAATTTGTCTGTTGCCCCACATCTTCCATTCCTATTTGGTCAAAGTTTGCCCATGGGGAGCTAATTCCCTGCCCTTCTGGTTTGTGTCACCCGGCCCCTGCAGACAGCCTCTGAATAGGCCACATGTCCCATTCTATGGCTTGGATCTGTATCCAAGTGTGGGCATGAAGAGAGGATCCAGAGCCTCCGTAGGTCACTTAGGTCAAGCCCAGACTCTGGAGCTTCTGGAACTCCCACCACTGAGAGGACAATCAAGACGATGTCAGAACTTGACAGTCGGCTAGGACAGGCCAAGGCATCTGGCGATGTCAACAGTTGCAACAATGATGGCACCTACAGGTCTCCATAAGAGGCCAAGGGCTGAGGAGCTATAATGAGGCTGAGCGACTCTGAGGAGGCATGTAAAATGTGTGCAATTGAATTCTCACAATGAGATAGGGAACTGAAACATAGTGAGGTTAGCAACTTGCCTAGGGTTACACATATAGTAAGTGACAGAACTGGGATTCTAACTGGATGGTCTGGCTCCAGGGTCTGTGCTCTTAATCACATGCTCACATAGGTCCTTCACCAGTTTGGCACAGCCCAATAGAAATCAGATTTTTTGTTGAGAGAAGGTTTTGTCTTGGAAACTTTTAAAGACTGAAAAGGCTTAAGAGGAGAGATACATGTTGAAGCGTTCAAAAGGAAAACCTTGGCCCATCTGTCATTTTGCCAAGGATCTGACCACTCCCTATTTGCACAGGAATTCATGAATGATCCCTGACCTGAATTGGGGATATATACTGATCCCTTGCATAGTGCTCCAGCCTTTCAGCAGATCTGGTCAATTCTTCAATTTTTCTGAGCTGGTGCTGAATAGCAGGGAACTACTTCTCCTCTTGTTTGTGGATACACAGGAGGCCATATTCAATACTTTTAGGACCTATTTGAATACTGTATTTAGATGGGTTGATGTGGTAAATTTGGGGATTGGGGAGTTGATCAAGGAAGAGACAGTTTCATGAGAAGCAGTAACATACAAACTTTATTTGGGCAGTGCTCAGACAAGGTTGCGTAAGAGGGAAAGTTCTTCATAGCTGGAGATTTTCCAGAGACAGTGGCACAAGGCCACCCCTCAGAAAGGAAATAGGGCAAGAGACCTGAAGGAGTAGGGGAAATCAGAGAGGAGGCTTACATGTCCAGGTGATATCACTCAACAGCAAGGTGAGGTTTCTCTGGATTAGAGAGTTCTGAAGGACATTAGCAGTTTGAGGTCTTATAGCTGGCTAGCAGATGCTGGTAATAGTTTATCTTATTTCTGGCTAGCAGATGTTGGGAATAGTTTCACAGTCTATATGAAGTAGGTAGGCTCTAAATGGCTAAAATTTTGTTCATTTTGGAATATATTTAAAGCAATTTGATGTGCGAAAATTGGAGTTTGGCATCAGTGTTCTTTGGGCTAATGGTCCTATCCTAGTGTAAGGAAGTAACCAACATGGGGGCCATTTTCACCTAGTATACAGGGGCTCTCTCTGGCCCATTTATATAATAGTTGTACAGAAAACTTTCAATTCATTCATTCAGCTCTTCCATTGCCATAATGGTGTGTTAATATATGAACAAAGTTCTTAGGGCAACACGAATCTAGAATTCCTGATAGAATGAGATGCTTTTCAAAGCCAACCACCACTTACTGTTCCATTTTCTTCTGGTACTTTCATTTGAATCAGAATGTCAGGCAGCAATGGACCCCAAAGATAAGCTCTCCAACTCCACCACTTTGTAAATGAGAAAGCTGAAACCCAACTAGGCAAAAAGTCTTTCCCAAGGTCACACAGCTCATTGTGAAAGAAGACCAGACTCAAACTCAGGTTTCCTGAATTTTGTCCCATTTTATTTGAACATTTCCCCTGCCTTATCACACCATTCAGCCCTGATGCATAAGTTTGCTGAGTGTATCTCTCTCCAGTTAGGGAATGCCTTAGCTCATTTTCATGGAAGGAAGCTTCAAAATGACCATGTCTCTTTCTACACCAAAAGGGTACCTTCAGGCACATGCCTGTACAAGCAGACACCCCTGCCTGTCTGTGTCAGAACATCCTGCAAATGATCACGTAGAAGAAGCCCTAGACCATAATAAATTCCCCCTTCATTAATTTTAATCATAAAATTGAAGAAACATATCTATATGAAAGTATCCATACCCAGAGCTCTATGAAATCTTTGCCAATGAGTTTCCCGTGTTACATCTTGATGCACTTTCCTACAAGAACTCTTAAAAATATTTTAGTAAATAGCAAATGTAACTAATAAATATTAGAAGCCTTGTGAGGAATATTCTAGCATTAGTTAATAGATTTGTGACTCAGTCTTGGAACACATTACCCATGGATTGGAGTTAACAAATAGGAAGGCTCTGTGTTAGCCTATTTGGGGGCCATTTGTGGTTTTATTATACTGTTGCCTTTATAGGGTTGTAGATGGATTATTTATACAAGACATGGGAATTTGTTCTTTTTCTGGTTTTAATTTTCCAAGAAATTAGAACATCTGTAACCCAAATTCAGGCAAGGATGCTGACTCAAAGGGTGAAGAAATCAAAGTCCAGTTTCACAATTAACATGTCTCTGGTTAAATTTCAGTACTGTGAGTCCCCGTCATCATCCTTATTCTCTTCCCCTTTAGTCCTTCTTCCCTCACTACTCTTCCCATAAATAAAAGGTGAGAAAGAGAAGGACAAGAGTATTACTACTGATTAAAGGGCTACTTGAAAAAGAATACTATAGACTGAATTTGGCTATGTTTAAAATTCTTGGTCAGCTAGACAGCTTGATGTTCAAGACTGTCCACAGTCTTTTATGGTTGATAGAAGTTAAAAATGTTTTTTGGCCGTCTCTAACTCCCACCCTACAAAGAGTCATTGGCATTTTGCCTAAGAGTTCCTTGTCTTCTCTTTGTGTAACACTTCATGTATATGTCAAAATATGATTACAGAGTTTTAATCCTTCCCACGATACCTTTGGCACTGGGGATGGAAACTAATCTTTCCCATTGCTTATCAGAATTGTTTAAAATAATCAAGAATTCAGAATTCAAAGTGCTTTGGATTGGATACAGAAGACATCATTTTGTTGAAGAGCATCAGCCTATTCTAAAAATGAGTTAGAAGTTTGCTTTAAACAGTATGGTAAATCTACTTTTCACTTCCTCAAAGCCTTACCATCTCCAGGAGAAATGAGAAAGTATGGCTCCCCATGCAGGGGCAATGGGATCTGGCAGTGAGTCTCCTGAGTGTGTATGGTAGTGCAGAGACTAGGTCTGTGCTGATGCATTTTTATCCCCAGTGCAAAGCCCAACAGATCACGAGAGTGGGAAGGTGGTAGAAGGAAGATGAGGACATTGGGAACTCATAAGAACTGTACTAGATGATGACATGAGCTCCTCATGGAGTAGATCTTACTCTATTAGTTGGGACTCCTGAGCTAGTAAATTAAGTGAACACTTGGTTTTCTCCATTGAGGCTCTTCCTTGTAAGTGGTAGAAGGAGAACCTACCAGAACTAGACCCAAATATATATGCAAACTTAACAGGGATAAAGAAGATTATCATCAATTGAGGAAAAGAAGAATAAGTCAACTGGGACAATTGGTTAACCATTTAATAAAAAGAAACCAGATTAGAGCTCATGATCTCACAGTTAATTGTCAAAATAATTCCACATAGATTAAATAATTTTCTTTCTTTCTTTCTCTTTTCTTTCTTTCTTTCTTCTTTTCTTTTCTTTCTCTCTTTTTTTTTGACAGAGTCTCACTGGAATGCAGTGATGCAATGTCAGTCCACTGCAATCTCCACCTCCCAGGTTCAAATGATTCTCCTGCCTCAGCCTCCCAAGTAGCTGGGATTACAGGCACCCGCCACTACGCTTGGCTAATTTTTGTGTTTTTAGTAGAGACGGGGTTTCATCATGTTGGCCAGGCTGGTCTCGAACTCCTGACCTCAAGAGATCTGCCTGCTTCAGCCTCCCCAAATGCTGGGATTACAGGCCTGAGCCACTGTACCCGGCCATAGATTAAATAATTTAATGTTAAACATTTTGAACTAGAAAAATATACACAAACATTTATATGATCTTTGGATGGGGAAAGACTTTCCAGGTTTAAAAGCATTGGAAGGAAAAGATGAATAGATTAGACCCATGTCAGAAACCTTGTAAATGAAATTAAAGGCCAAAAACAAACTGGGAGATAATAACCTTACTTTATTGAAAAAAAAAAAACAAAAACAAATCTC